>NC_086199.1:35371528-35678124 GCF_035770615.1 Melospiza melodia melodia | reverse complement strand
CGTTTCCCTGGCAAACAAAATTAAGCTGCCCCGCTTCTGGATGGCAGATTGCAGGACGCACTTGGTAGTATCAAACCAGCCCGACTTGGCACTGGTGCCACCTTGGGTCTGGGAACCATCCTGCGTATTGTGGGTTCAAAGGAGCCAGCCGGCCACTCCCAGCCACAGGCCCCCAAATACAAACAACGGCGCTGTTCCCTGCAAAACAAAACTCGCCTGACAACTTTTTGATGGCCGATTGCAGGAGCCACTTGATACTATCAAACCAGCCCAACTTGGCACTGGTGCCACCATGGGTCTGGTCACCATCCTGCCTATCATAGCTTTTCAGGAGCCAGCCGGTCACTCCCAGCCATAGGTCCCCAGTCACAAACCTCGGCCCGTTTCCCTGGCAAACAAAAGGAAGCTGCCCCGCTTCTGGATGGCAGATTGCAGGAGCCACTTGGTACTATCAAACCAGCCCAACTTGGCACTGGTGCCACCTCTGGTCTGGGAACCATGCTGCGTAACACAGATTCTTCGGCGCCAGTCGGCCACTCCCAGCCACAAGCTCCCAAACACAAACAACGGCGCTATTCTCTGGCAAACAAAACTCCACTGCCCCTCTTCTGGATGGCAAATTGCAGGACGCACTTGGTACTATAAAAACAGCCCGACTTGGCACTGGTGCCACCTTGGGTCTGGGAACCATCCTGCGTATGGTGGATTCTGAGGAGCCAGCCGGCCACTCCCAGCCACAGGTCCCCAAACAAATTCAACGGCGCTGTTCCCTGGAAAACAAAACACGTCTGCCAACATTTTGATGGAGTTTGCAGGAGCCACTTGGTACTATCAAACCAGCCCGACTTGGCACTGGTGCCACCTTGGGTCTGGGAAACATCCTGCGTATCGTGGATTCTAAGGAGCCAGCCGGCCACTCCTAGCCACAGGCCCCCAGACAAAAACCTAGGCCTATTTCTCTGGCAAACAAAAGTAAGCTGCCCCGCTTCTGGATGGCAGATTGCAGGAGACACTTGGGACTATCAAACCAGCCCAACTTGGCACTGGTGCCACCTTGGATCTGGGAACCATGCTGTGTATCGTGGATATTCAGGGGCCACCCGGCCACTCTCAGCCATATGTCCCCAAACAGAAACCTCGGCCCGTTTCTCTGGCAAACAAAACTCAACTGCCCCTCTTCTGGATGGCAAATTGCAGGATGAACTTGATACTAAAACCGCAGGCCGACTTGGTAGTGGTGACACCTTGGGCCTGGGAACCATCATGCGTATCCAGCATTTTAAGGAGCCAGCCGGCCACTCCCAGCAATATGCCCCCAAAAACAATCCACGGAATTTTTCTCTGGCAAACAAAAATCAGCTGCCCCGCTTCTGGATGGCAGATTGCAGGAGCCACTTTGCACCATCAAACCAGCCCGACTTGGCACTGGTGCCACCTTGCATCTGGGAACCATGCTGCCTAGCGTGGATTTTCAGGAGCCAGCCGGCCACTCTCAGCCATAGGCCCCCATACAAAACCCACGGCCCGTTTCCCTGGCAAACAAAATTAAGCTGCCCCGCTTCTGGATGGCAGATTGCAGGACGCACTTGGTAGTATCAAACCAGCCCGACTTGGCACTGGTGCCACCTTGGGTCTGGGAACCATGCTGCGTATCATGGATTTTCAGGAGCCAGCCGTCCACTGCCAGCCACAGGCCCCGAAACACAAACAACAGCCTTTTTCTCTGGCAAACAAAATTCAGCTGCCCCGCTTCTGGATGGCAGATTGCAGGAACCACTTGGTACTAACAAACCAGCCCGACTTGGCACTGGTGCCACCTTGGGTCTGGGAACCATCCTGCGTATCGTGGATTCTAAGGAGCCAGCTGGCCACTCCCAGCCACAGGCCCCAAAACACACACAACGGTGCTTTTCCCTGGAAAACAAAACTCGCCTGCCAAACATTTGATGGCAGATTGCAGGAGCCACTTGGTACTATCAAACCAGCCCAACTTGGCACTGGTGCCACCATGGGTCTGGTCACCATCCTGCCTATCGTAGCTTTTCAGGTGCCAGCCAGCCACCCCCAGCCAGAGGCCCCTAGACAAATATTTCGGCCCGTTTCCCTGGCAAACAAAAGTAAGCTACCCCGCTTCTGGATGGCAGATTGCAGGAGCCACTTTGCACCATCAAACCAGCCCAACTTGGCACTGGTGCCACCTCTGGTCTGGGAACCATCCTGCGTATCGTGGGTTCTAAGGAGCCAGCCGGCCACTCCCAGCCACAGGCCCCCAAACACAAACAACGGCGCTTTTCCCTGGAAAACAAAACTCGCCTGCCAACTTTTTGATGGCAGATTGCCGGAGCCACTTGGTACTATCAAACCAGCCCAACTTGGCACTGGTGCCACCATGGGTCTGGTCACCATCCTGCCTATCGTAGCTTTTCAGGAGCCAGCCGGTCACTCCCAGCCATAGGCCCCCAAACACAAACCTCGGCCCGTTTCCCTGGCAAACAAAAGTAAGCTGCCCCGCTTCTGCATGGCAGATTGCAGGAGCTATTTAGTACTATCAAACCAGCCCGACTTGGCACTGGTGACACCTCTGGTCTGGGAACCATCCTGCCTATCGTGGATTTTCAGGGGCCAGCCGGCCACTCTCAGCCATATGCCCCCAAAAACAAACCACGGCCCTTTTCTCTGGCAAACAAAACTCAACTGCCCCTCTTCTGGATGGCAAATTTTAGGACGCACTTTGTACTACGAAAACCGCCCGACGTGGCACTGGTGCCACCTTGTGTCAGGGAACCATCCTGCATATCGAGCTTTTTAAGGAGCCAGCCGGCCAGGCCCAGCCATATACCCCCAAAAACAAACCACGGACCATTTCTCATGGAAACAAAAATCCGCTGCCCCGCGTCTGGATGGCAGATTGCAGGAGCCACTTTGCACCATCAAACCAGCCCGACTTGGCACTGGTGCCACCTTGGGTCTGGGAACAATCCTGCATATCGTGGATTCTAAGGAGCCAGCCGGCCACTCCCAGCCACAGGCCCCCAAACACAAACAACGGCGCTTTTCCCTGGAAAACAAAACTCGCCTGCCAGCTTTTTGATGGCAGATTGCAGGAGCCACTTGGTACTATCAAATCATCCCAACTTGGCACTGGTGCCACTATGGGTCTGGGAACCATCCTGCCTATTGTAGCATTTCAGGAGCCAGCCGGTCACTCCCAGCCATAGGCCCCCAGACACAAACCTCGGACCGTTTCCCTGGCAAACAAAATTAAGCTGCCCCGATTCTGGATGGCAGATTGCAGGAGCCACTTGGTAGTGTCAAACCAGCCCGACTTGGCACTGGTGCCACCTTGGGTCTGGGAACCATCCTGCGTATCGTGGATTCTAAGCAGCCACCCGGCCACTCTGAGCCACAGGCGCCCAAACACAAACAACGGCGCTTTTCCCTGGAAAACAAAACTCGCCTGCCAACATTTTGATGGCAGATTGCAGGAGCCACTTGGTGCTATCAAACCAGCCCAACTTGGCACTGGTGCCACCATGGGTCTGGTCACCATCCTGCCTATCGTAGCTTTTCAGGAGCCAGCCGGTCACTCCCAGCCATAGACCCCCAGACACAAACCTCGGCCCGTTTCCCTGGCAAACAAAAGTAAGCTGCCCCGCTTCTGGATGGCAGATTGCAGGAGCTACTTAGTACTATCAAATCAGCCCGACTTGGCACAGGTGCCACCTTGGATCTGGGAACCATCCTGTGTATCGTGGATTTTCAGGGGCCAGCCAGCCACTCTCAGCCATATGCCCCCAAAAACAAACCACGGACCTTTTCTCTGGCAAACAAAACTCAACTGCCCCTCTTCTGGATGGCAAATTTTAGGACGCACTTTGTACTACGAAAACCGCCCGACGTGGCACTAGTGCCACCTTGTGTCAGGGAACCATCCTGCATATCGAGCTTTTTAAGGAGCCAGCCGGCCAGGCCCAGCCATATACCCCCAAAAACAAACCACGGACCATTTCTCATGGAAACAAAAATCCGCTGCCCCGCGTCTGGATGGCAGATTGCAGGAGCCACTTTGCACCATCAAACCAGCCCGACTTGGCACTGGTGCCACCTTGGGTCTGGGAAACATCCTGCGTATCGTACATATTCAGGAACCAGCCGAACACTCCCAGCCACAGGCCCCCAAACACAAACAACGGCCCATTTCCCTGGCAAACAAAACACAGCTGCCCCGCTTCTGGATGGCAGTTTGCAGGAGCCACTTGGGACTATCAAACCAGCCCGACTTGGCACTGGTGCCACCTTGGGTCTGGGAACCATCCTGCGTATGGTGGATTCTAAGGAGCCAGCCGGCCACTCCCAGCCACAGGCCCCCAACAAAAACCACGGCCCTTTTTTCTGGCAAACAAAACTTAGCTGCCTCACTTCTGGATGGCAGATTGCAGGAGCCACTTGGTGTAATCAAACCAGCCCAACTTGGCACTGGTGCCACCTTGGGTCTGGGAACCATCCTGCGTATCGTGGATTCTAAGGAGCCAGCCGGCCACTCCCAGCCACAGGCCCCCAAACACAAACAACGGCGCTGTTCCCTGGAAAACAAAACACGCCTGCCAACTTTTTGATGGAGTTTGCAGGAGCCACTTGGTACTATCAAACCAGCCCGACTTGGCACTGGTGCCACCTTGGGTCTGGGAAACATCCTGCGTATCGTGGATTCTAAGGAGCCAGCCGGCCACTCCTAGCCACAGGCCCCCAGACAAAAACCTAGGCCTATTTCTCTGGCAAACAAAAGTAAGCTGCCCCGCTTCTGGATGGCAGATTGCAGGAGACACTTGGTACTATCAAACCAGCCCAACTTGGCACTGGTGCCACCTTGGATCTGGGAACCATGCTGTGTATCGTGGATATTCAGGGGCCAGCCGGCCACTCTCAGCCATATGTCCCCAAACAGAAACCTCGGCCCGTTTCTCTGGCAAACAAAACTCAACTGCCCCTCTTCTGGATGGCAAATTGCAGGATGAACTTGATACTAAAACCGCAGGCCGACTTGGTAGTGGTGACACCTTGGGCCTGGGAACCATCATGCGTATCGAGCATTTTAAGGAGCCAGCCGGCCACTCCCAGCAATATGCCCCCAAAAACAATCCACGGAATTTTTCTCTGGCAAACAAAAATCAGCTGCCCCGCTTCTGGATGGCAGATTGCAGGAGCCACTTTGCACCATCAAACCAGCCCGACTTGGCACTGGTGCCACCTTGCATCTGGGAACCATGCTGCCTAGCGTGGATTTTCAGGAGCCAGCCGGCCACTCTCAGCCATAGGCCCCCAAACAAAACCCACGGCCCGTTTCCCTGGCAAACAAAATTAAGCTGCCCCGCTTCTGGATGGCAGATTGCAGGACGCACTTGGTAGTATCAAACCAGCCCGACTTGGCACTGGTGCCACCTTGGGTCTGGGAACCATGCTGCGTATTGTGGGTTCAAAGGAGCCAGCCGGCCACTCCCAGCCACAGGCCCCCAAATACAAACAACGGCGCTTTTCCCTGGAAAACAAAACTCGCCTGACAACTTTTTGATGGCAGATTGCAGGAGCCACTTGGTACTATCAAACCAGCCCAACTTGGCACTGGTGCCACCATGGGTCTGGTCACCATCCTGCCTATCGTAGCTTTTCAGGAGCCAGCCGGTCACTCCCAGCCATAGGTCCCCAGTCACAAACCTCGGCCCGTTTCCCTGGCAAACAAAAGTAAGCTGCCCCGCTTCTGCATGGCAGATTGCAGGAGCTATTTAGTACTATCAAACCAGCCCGACTTGGCACTGGTGACACCTCTGGTCTGGGAACCATCCTGCCTATCGTGGATTTTCAGGGGCCAGCCGGCCACTCTCAGCCATATGCCCCCAAAAACAAACCACGGCCCTTTTCTCTGGCAAACAAAACTCAACTGCCCCTCTTCTGGATGGCAAATTTTAGGACGCACTTTGTACTACGAAAACCGCCCGACGTGGCACTGGTGCCACCTTGTGTCAGGGAACCATCCTGCATATCGAGCTTTTTAAGGAGCCAGCCGGCCAGGCCCAGCCATATACCCCCAAAAACAAACCACGGACCATTTCTCATGGAAACAAAAATCCGCTGCCCCGCGTCTGGATGGCAGATTGCAGGAGCCACTTTGCACCATCAAACCAGCCCGACTTGGCACTGGTGCCACCTTGGGTCTGGGAACAATCCTGCATATCGTGGATTCTAAGGAGCCAGCCGGCCACTCCCAGCCACAGGCCCCCAAACACAAACAACGGCGCTTTTCCCTGGAAAACAAAACTCGCCTGCCAGCTTTTTGATTGCAGATTGCAGGAGCCACTTGGTACTATCAAATCATCCCAACTTGGCACTGGTGCCACTATGGGTCTGGGAACCATCCTGCCTATTGTAGCATTTCAGGAGCCAGCCGGTCACTCCCAGCCATAGTCCCCCAGACACAAACCTCGGACCGTTTCCCTGGCAAACAAAATTAAGCTGCCCCGATTCTGGATGGCAGATTGCAGGAGCCACTTGGTAGTGTCAAACCAGCCCGACTTGGCACTGGTGCCACCTTGGGTCTGGGAACCATCCTGCGTATCGTGGATTCTAAGCAGCCACCCGGCCACTCTGAGCCACAGGCACCCAAACACAAACAACGGCGCTTTTCCCTGGAAAACAAAACTCGCCTGACAACTTTTTGATGGCAGATTGCAGGAGCCACTTGGTGCTATCAAACCAGCCCAACTTGGCACTGGTGCCACCATGGGTCTGGTCACCATCCTGCCTATCGTAGCTTTTCAGGAGCCAGCCGGTCACTCCCAGCCATAGACCCCCAGACACAAACCTCGGCCCGTTTCCCTGGCAAACAAAAGTAAGCTGCCCCGCTTCTGGATGGCAGATTGCAGGAGCTACTTAGTACTATCAAATCAGCCCGACTTGGCACAGGTGCCACCTTGGATCTGGGAACCATCCTGTGTATCGTGGATTTTCAGGGGCCAGCCAGCCACTCTCAGCCATATGCCCCCAAAAACAAACCACGGACCTTTTCTCTGGCAAACAAAACTCAACTGCCCCTCTTCTGGATGGCAAATTTTAGGACGCACTTTGTACTACGAAAACCGCCCGACGTGGCACTAGTGCCACCTTGTGTCAGGGAACCATCCTGCATATCGAGCTTTTTAAGGAGCCAGCCGGCCAGGCCCAGCCATATACCCCCAAAAACAAACCACGGACCATTTCTCATGGAAACAAAAATCCGCTGCCCCGCGTCTGGATGGCAGATTGCAGGAGCCACTTTGCACCATCAAACCAGCCCGACTTGGCACTGGTGCCACCTTGGGTCTGGGAACAATCCTGCGTATCGTACATATTCAGGAACCAGCCGAACACTCCCAGCCACAGGCCCCCAAACACAAACAACGGCCCATTTCCCTGGCAAACAAAACTCAGCTGCCCCGCTTCTGGATGGCAGTTTGCAGGAGCCACTTGGGACTATCAAACCAGCCCGACTTGGCACTGGTGCCACCTTGGGTCTGGGAACCATCCTGCGTATGGTGGATTCTAAGGAGCCAGCCGGCCACTCCCAGCCACAGGCCCCCAACAAAAACCACGGCCCTTTTTTCTGGCAAACAAAACTTAGCTGCCTCACTTCTGGATGGCAGATTGCAGGAGCCACTTGGTGTAATCAAACCAGCCCAACTTGGCACTGGTGCCACCTTGGGTCTGGGAACCATCCTGCGTATCGTGGATTCTAAGGAGCCAGCCGGCCACTCCCAGCCACAGGCCCCCAAACACAAACAACGGCGCTGTTCCCTGGAAAACAAAACACGCCTGCCAACTTTTTGATGGAGTTTGCAGGAGCCACTTGGTACTATCAAACCAGCCCGACTTGGCACTGGTGCCACCTTGGGTCTGGGAAACATCCTGCGTATCGTGGATTCTAAGGAGCCAGCCGGCCACTCCTAGCCACAGGCCCCCAGACAAAAACCTAGGCCTATTTCTCTGGCAAACAAAAGTAAGCTGCCCCGCTTCTGGATGGCAGATTGCAGGAGACACTTGGTACTATCAAACCAGCCCAACTTGGCACTGGTGCCACCTTGGATCTGGGAACCATGCTGTGTATCGTGGATATTCAGGGGCCAGCCGGCCACTCTCAGCCATATGTCCCCAAACAGAAACCTCGGCCCGTTTCTCTGGCAAACAAAACTCAACTGCCCCTCTTCTGGATGGCAAATTGCAGGATGAACTTGATACTGAAACCGCAGGCCGACTTGGTAGTGGTGACACCTTGGGCCTGGGAACCATCATGCGTATCGAGCATTTTAAGGAGCCAGCCGGCCACTCCCAGCAATATGCCCCCAAAAACAATCCACGGAATTTTTCTCTGGCAAACAAAAATCAGCTGCCCCGCTTCTGGATGGCAGATTGCAGGAGCCACTTTGCACCATCAAACCAGCCCGACTTGGCACTGGTGCCACCTTGCATCTGGGAACCATGCTGCCTAGCGTGGATTTTCAGGAGCCAGCCGGCCACTCTCAGCCATAGGCCCCCATACAAAACCCACGGCCCGTTTCCCTGGCAAACAAAATTAAGCTGCCCCGCTTCTGGATGGCAGATTGCAGGACGCACTTGGTAGTATCAAACCAGCCCGACTTGGCACTGGTGCCACCTTGGGTCTGGGAACCATGCTGCGTATTGTGGGTTCAAAGGAGCCAGCCGGCCACTCCCAGCCACAGGCCCCCAAATACAAACAACGGCGCTTTTCCCTGGAAAACAAAACTCGCCTGACAACTTTTTGATGGCAGATTGCAGGAGCCACTTGGTACTATCAAACCAGCCCAACTTGGCACTGGTGCCACCATGGGTCTGGTCACCATCCTGCCTATCGTAGCTTTTCAGGAGCCAGCCGGTCACTCCCAGCCATAGGTCCCCAGTCACAAACCTCGGCCCGTTTCCCTGGCAAACAAAAGTAAGCTGCCCCACTTCTGGATGGCAGATTGCAGGAGCCACTTGGTACTATCAAACCAGCCCAACTTGGCACTGGTGCCACCTCTGGTCTGGGAACCATGCTGCGTAACACAGATTCTAAGGCGCCAGTCGGCCACTCCCAGCCACAAGCCCCCAAACACAAACAACGGCGCTATTCTCTGGCAAACAAAACTCCACTGCCCCTCTTCTGGATGGCAAATTGCAGGACGCACTTGGTACTATAAAAACAGCCCGACTTGGCACTGGTGCCACCTTGGGTCTGGGAACCATCCTGCGTATCGATCTTTTTAATGAGACAGCCGGCCACTCCCAGCCATATGCCCCCAAACACAACCCACGGCCCTTTTCTCTGGCAAACAAAACTCAACTGCACCGCTTCTGGATGGCAGATTGCAGGAGCCACTTGGTACTATCAAACCAGCCCGACTTGGCACTGGTGCCACCTTGGGTCTGGGAACCATCCAGCCTATCGTGGATTTTAAGGAGCCAGCCGGCTACTCCCAGCCACAGGCCCCCAACAAAAACCACGGCCCTTTTTTCTGGCAAACAAAACTTAGCTGCCTCACTTCTGGATGGCAGATTGCAGGAGCCACTTGGTGTAATCAAACCAGCCCGACTTGGCACTGGTGCCACCTTGGGTCTGGGAACCATCCTGCGTATCGTGGATTCTAAGGAGCCAGCCGGCCACTCCCAGCCACAGGTCCCCAAACAAAATCAACGGCGCTGTTCCCTGGAAAACAAAACACGTCTGCCAACATTTTGATGGAGTTTGCAGGAGCCACTTGGTACTATCAAACCAGCCCGACTTGGCACTGGTGCCACCTTGGGTCTGGGAAACATCCTGCGTATTGTGGATTCTAAGGAGCCAGCCGGCCACTCCTAGCCACAGGCCCCCAGACAAAAACCTAGGCCTATTTCTCTGGCAAACAAAAGTAAGCTGCCCCGCTTCTGGATGGCAGATTGCAGGAGACACTTGGGACTATCAAACCAGCCCAACTTGGCACTGGTGCCACCTTGGATCTGGGAACCATGCTGTGTATCGTGGATATTCAGGGGCCACCCGGCCACTCTCAGCCATATGTCCCCAAACAGAAACCTCGGCCCGTTTCTCTGGCAAACAAAACTCAACTGCCCCTCTTCTGGATGGCAAATTGCAGGATGAACTTGATACTAAAACCGCAGGCCGACTTGGTAGTGGTGACACCTTGGGCCTGGGAACCATCATGCGTATCGAGCATTTTAAGGAGCCAGCCGGCCACTCCCAGCAATATGCCCCCAAAAACAATCCACGGAATTTTTCTCTGGCAAACAAAAATCAGCTGCCCCGCTTCTGGATGGCAGATTGCAGGAGCCACTTTGCACCATCAAACCAGCCCGACTTGGCACTGGTGCCACCTTGCATCTGGGAACCATGCTGCCTAGCGTGGATTTTCAGGAGCCAGCCGGCCACTCTCAGCCATAGGCCCCCATACAAAACCCACGGCCCGTTTCCCTGGCAAACAAAATTAAGCTGCCCCGCTTCTGGATGGCAGATTGCAGGACGCACTTGGTAGTATCAAACCAGCCCGACTTGGCACTGGTGCCACCTTGGGTCTGGGAACCATCCTGCGTATTGTGGGTTCAAAGGAGCCAGCCGGCCACTCCGAGCCACAGGCCCCCAAATACAAACAACGGCGCTTTTCCCTGGAAAACAAAACTCGCCTGACAACTTTTTGATGGCAGATTGCAGGAGCCACTTGGTACTATCAAACCAGCCCAACTTGGCACTGGTGCCACCATGGGTCTGGTCACCATCCTGCCTATCGTAGCTTTTCAGGAGCCAGCCGGTCACTCCCAGCCATAGGTCCCCAGTCACAAACCTCGGCCCGTTTCCCTGGCAAACAAAAGTAAGCTGCCCCACTTCTGGATGGCAGATTGCAGGAGCCACTTGGTACTATCAAACCAGCCCAACTTGGCACTGGTGCCACCTCTGGTCTGGGAACCATGCTGCGTAACACAGATTCTAAGGCGCCAGTCGGCCACTCCCAGCCACAAGCCCCCAAACACAAACAACGGCGCTATTCTCTGGCAAACAAAACTCCACTGCCCCTCTTCTGGATGGCAAATTGCAGGACGCACTTGGTACTATAAAAACAGCCCGACTTGGCACTGGTGCCACCTTGGGTCTGGGAACCATCCTGCGTATCGATCTTTTTAATGAGACAGCCGGCCACTCCCAGCCATATGCCCCCAAACACAACCCACGGCCCTTTTCTCTGGCAAACAAAACTCAACTGCACCGCTTCTGGATGGCAGATTGCAGGAGCCACTTGGTACTATCAAACCAGCCCGACTTGGCACTGGTGCCACCTTGGGTCTGGGAACCATCCAGCCTATCGTGGATTTTAAGGAGCCAGCCGGCTACTCCCAGCCACAGGCCCCCAACAAAAACCACGGCCCTTTTTTCTGGCAAACAAAACTTAGCTGCCTCACTTCTGGATGGCAGATTGCAGGAGCCACTTGGTGTAATCAAACCAGCCCGACTTGGCACTGGTGCCACCTTGGGTCTGGGAACCATCCTGCGTATCGTGGATTCTAAGGAGCCAGCCGGCCACTCCCAGCCACAGGTCCCCAAACAAAATCAACGGCGCTGTTCCCTGGAAAACAAAACACGTCTGCCAACATTTTGATGGAGTTTGCAGGAGCCACTTGGTACTATCAAACCAGCCCGACTTGGCACTGGTGCCACCTTGGGTCTGGGAAACATCCTGCGTATGGTGGATTCTAAGGAGCCAGCCGGCCACTCCTAGCCACAGGCCCCCAGACAAAAACCTAGGCCTATTTCTCTGGCAAACAAAAGTAAGCTGCCCCGCTTCTGGATGGCAGATTGCAGGAGACACTTGGGACTATCAAACCAGCCCAACTTGGCACTGGTGCCACCTTGGATCTGGGAACCATGCTGTGTATCGTGGATATTCAGGGGCCACCCGGCCACTCTCAGCCATATGTCCCCAAACAGAAACCTCGGCCCGTTTCTCTGGCAAACAAAACTCAACTGCCCCTCTTCTGGATGGCAAATTGCAGGATGAACTTGATACTAAAACCGCAGGCCGACTTGGTAGTGGTGACACCTTGGGCCTGGGAACCATCATGCGTATCCAGCATTTTAAGGAGCCAGCCGGCCACTCCCAGCAATATGCCCCCAAAAACAATCCACGGAATTTTTCTCTGGCAAACAAAAATCAGCTGCCCCGCTTCTGGATGGCAGATTGCAGGAGCCACTTTGCACCATCAAACCAGCCCGACTTGGCACTGGTGCCACCTTGCATCTGGGAACCATGCTGCCTAGCGTGGATTTTCAGGAGCCAGCCGGCCACTCTCAGCCATAGGCCCCCATACAAAACCCACGGCCCGTTTCCCTGGCAAACAAAATTAAGCTGCCCCGCTTCTGGATGGCAGATTGCAGGACGCACTTGGTAGTATCAAACCAGCCCGACTTGGCACTGGTGCCACCTTGGGTCTGGGAACCATGCTGCGTATCATGGATTTTCAGGAGCCAGCCGTCCACTGCCAGCCACAGGCCCCGAAACACAAACAACAGCCTTTTTCTCTGGCAAACAAAATTCAGCTGCCCCGCTTCTGGATGGCAGATTGCAGGAACCACTTGGTACTAACAAACCAGCCCGACTTGGCACTGGTGCCACCTTGGGTCTGGGAACCATCCTGCGTATCGTGGATTCTAAGGAGCCAGCTGGCCACTCCCAGCCACAGGCCCCAAAACACACACAACGGTGCTTTTCCCTGGAAAACAAAACTCGCCTGCCAAACATTTGATGGCAGATTGCAGGAGCCACTTGGTACTATCAAACCAGCCCAACTTGGCACTGGTGCCACCATGGGTCTGGTCACCATCCTGCCTATCGTAGCTTTTCAGGAGCCAGCCGGTCACTCCCAGCCATAGGTCCCCAGTCACAAACCTCGGCCCGTTTCCCTGGCAAACAAAAGTAAGCTGCCCCACTTCTGGATGGCAGATTGCAGGAGCCACTTGGTACTATCAAACCAGCCCAACTTGGCACTGGTGCCACCTCTGGTCTGGGAACCATGCTGCGTAACACAGATTCTAAGGCGCCAGTCGGCCACTCCCAGCCACAAGCCCCCAAACACAAACAACGGCGCTATTCTCTGGCAAACAAAACTCCACTGCCCCTCTTCTGGATGGCAAATTGCAGGACGCACTTGGTACTATAAAAACAGCCCGACTTGGCACTGGTGCCACCTTGGGTCTGGGAACCATCCTGCGTATCGATCTTTTTAATGAGACAGCCGGCCACTCCCAGCCATATGCCCCCAAACACAACCCACGGCCCTTTTCTCTGGCAAACAAAACTCAACTGCACCGCTTCTGGATGGCAGATTGCAGGAGCCACTTGGTACTATCAAACCAGCCCGACTTGGCACTGGTGCCACCTTGGGTCTGGGAACCATCCAGCCTATCGTGGATTTTAAGGAGCCAGCCGGCTACTCCCAGCCACAGGCCCCCAACAAAAACCACGGCCCTTTTTTCTGGCAAACAAAACTTAGCTGCCTCACTTCTGGATGGCAGATTGCAGGAGCCACTTGGTGTAATCAAACCAGCCCGACTTGGCACTGGTGCCACCTTGGGTCTGGGAACCATCCTGCGTATCGTGGATTCTAAGGAGCCAGCCGGCCACTCCCAGCCACAGGTCCCCAAACAAAATCAACGGCGCTGTTCCCTGGAAAACAAAACACGTCTGCCAACATTTTGATGGAGTTTGCAGGAGCCACTTGGTACTATCAAACCAGCCCGACTTGGCACTGGTGCCACCTTGGGTCTGGGAACCATCCTGCGTATCGTGGATTCTAAGGAGCCAGCCGGCCACTCCTAGCCACAGGCCCCCAGACAAAAACCTAGGCCTATTTCTCTGGCAAACAAAAGTAAGCTGCCCCGCTTCTGGATGGCAGATTGCAGGAGACACTTGGGACTATCAAACCAGCCCAACTTGGCACTGGTGCCACCTTGGATCTGGGAACCATGCTGTGTATCGTGGATATTCAGGGGCCACCCGGCCACTCTCAGCCATATGTCCCCAAACAGAAACCTCGGCCCGTTTCTCTGGCAAACAAAACTCAACTGCCCCTCTTCTGGATGGCAAATTGCAGGATGAACTTGATACTAAAACCGCAGGCCGACTTGGTAGTGGTGACACCTTGGGCCTGGGAACCATCATGCGTATCGAGCATTTTAAGGAGCCAGCCGGCCACTCCCAGCAATATGCCCCCAAAAACAATCCACGGAATTTTTCTCTGGCAAACAAAAATCAGCTGCCCCGCTTCTGGATGGCAGATTGCAGGAGCCACTTTGCACCATCAAACCAGCCCGACTTGGCACTGGTGCCACCTTGCATCTGGGAACCATGCTGCCTAGCGTGGATTTTCAGGAGCCAGCCGGCCACTCTCAGCCATAGGCCCCCATACAAAACCCACGGCCCGTTTCCCTGGCAAACAAAATTAAGCTGCCCCGCTTCTGGATGGCAGATTGCAGGACGCACTTGGTAGTATCAAACCAGCCCGACTTGGCACTGGTGCCACCTTGGGTCTGGGAACCATGCTGCGTATCATGGATTTTCAGGAGCCAGCCGTCCACTGCCAGCCACAGGCCCCGAAACACAAACAACAGCCTTTTTCTCTGGCAAACAAAATTCAGCTGCCCCGCTTCTGGATGGCAGATTGCAGGAACCACTTGGTACTAACAAACCAGCCCGACTTGGCACTGGTGCCACCTTGGGTCTGGGAACCATCCTGCGTATCGTGGATTCTAAGGAGCCAGCTGGCCACTCCCAGCCACAGGCCCCAAAACACACACAACGGTGCTTTTCCCTGGAAAACAAAACTCGCCTGCCAAACATTTGATGGCAGATTGCAGGAGCCACTTGGTACTATCAAACCAGCCCAACTTGGCACTGGTGCCACCATGGGTCTGGTCACCATCCTGCCTATCGTAGCTTTTCAGGTGCCAGCCAGCCACCCCCAGCCAGAGGCCCCTAGACAAATATTTCGGCCCGTTTCCCTGGCAAACAAAAGTAAGCTACCCCGCTTCTGGATGGCAGATTGCAGGAGCCACTTTGCACCATCAAACCAGCCCAACTTGGCACTGGTGCCACCTCTGGTCTGGGAACCATCCTGCGTATCGTGGGTTCTAAGGAGCCAGCTGGCCACTCCCAGCCACAGGCCCCCAAACACAAACAACGGCGCTTTTCCCTGGAAAACAAAACTCGCCTGCCAACTTTTTGATGGCAGATTGCCGGAGCCACTTGGTACTATCAAACCAGCCCAACTTGGCACTGGTGCCACCATGGGTCTGGTCACTATCCTGCCTATCGTAGCTTTTCAGGAGCCAGCCGGTCACTCCCAGCCTTAGGCCCCCAAACACAAACCTCGGCCCGTTTCCCTGGCAAACAAAAGTAAGCTGCCCCGCTTCTGCATGGCAGATTGCAGGAGCTATTTAGTACTACCAAACCAGCCCGACTTGGCACTGGTGACACCTCTGGTCTGGGAACCATCCTGCCTATCGTGGATTTTCAGGGGCCAGCCGGCCACTCTCAGCCATATGCCCCCAAAAACAAACCACGGCCCTTTTCTCTGGCAAACAAAACTCAACTGCCCCTCTTCTGGATGGCAAATTTTAGGACGCACTTTGTACTACGAAAACCGCCCGACGTGGCACTGGTGCCACCTTGTGTCAGGGAACCATCCTGCATATCGAGCTTTTTAAGGAGCCAGCCGGCCACGCCCAGCCATATACCCCCAAAAACAAACCACGGACCATTTCTCATGGAAACAAAAATCCGCTGCCCCGCGTCTGGATGGCAGATTGCAGGAGCCACTTTGCACCATCAAACCAGCCCGACTTGGCACTGGTGCCACCTTGGGTCTGGGAACAATCCTGCATATCGTGGATTCTAAGGAGCCAGCCGGCCACTCCCAGCCACAGGCCCCCAAACACAAACAACGGCGCTTTTCCCTGGAAAACAAAACTCGCCTGCCAGCTTTTTGATGGCAGATTGCAGGAGCCACTTGGTACTATCAAATCATCCCAACTTGGCACTGGTGCCACTATGGGTCTGGGAACCATCCTGCCTATTGTAGCATTTCAGGAGCCAGCCGGTCACTCCCAGCCATAGTCCCCCAGACACAAACCTCGGACCGTTTCCCTGGCAAACAAAATTAAGCTGCCCCGATTCTGGATGGCAGATTGCAGGAGCCACTTGGTAGTGTCAAACCAGCCCGACTTGGCACTGGTGCCACCTTGGGTCTGGGAACCATCCTGCGTATCGTGGATTCTAAGCAGCCACCCGGCCACTCTGAGCCACAAGCGCCCAAACACAAACAACGGCGCTTTTCCCTGGAAAACAAAACTCGCCTGCCAACATTTTGATGGCAGATTGCAGGAGCCACTTGGTGCTATCAAACCAGCCCAACTTGGCACTGGTGCCACCATGGGTCTGGTCACCATCCTGCCTATCGTAGCTTTTCAGGAGCCAGCCGGTCACTCCCAGCCATAGACCCCCAGACACAAACCTCGGCCCGTTTCCCTGGAAAACAAAAGTAAGCTGCCCCGATTCTGGATGGCAGATTGCAGGAGCCACTTGGTACTATCAAATCAGCCCAACTTGGCACTGGTGCCACCATGGGTCTGGTAAACATCCTGCCTATCGTAGTTTTTCAGGAGCCAGCCGGTCACTCCCTGCCATAGGCCCCCAGACACAAACCTCGGCCCGTTTCCCTGGCAAACAAAAGTAAACTGCCCCGCTTTTGGATGGCAGATTGCAGGATGCATTTGGTACTATCAAACCTGCCCGACTTGGCCCTCGTGCCACCTTGGCTCTGGGAACCATGCTGCGTAACGTAGATTCTACGAGGACAGGCGGCCACTCCCAGCCACAGGCCTCTAAACAAAAACAACGGCGCTTTTCCCTGGAAAACAAAACTCGCCTGCCAAATTTTTAATGGCAGATTGCAGGAGCCACTTGGTACTATCAAACAAGCCCAACTTGGTACTGGTGCCACCATGGGTCTGGTCACCATCCTGCCTATCGTAGCTTTTCAGGAGCCAGCCGGTCACTCCCAGCCATAGGCCCCCAGACAAATATCTCGGCCCGTTTCCCTGGCAAATAAAAGTAAGCTGCCCCGCTTCTGGATGGCAGATTACAGCAGCCACATGGTACTATCAAACCAGGCCAACATGGCACTGGTGCCACCTTGGCTCTGGGAACCATCCTGCCTATCGTGGATTTTCAGGCGCCAGCCGGCCACTCTCAGCCATATGCCCCCAAACACAAACCACGGCCCTTTTCTCTGGTAAACAAAACTCAACTGCCCCTCTTCTGGATGGCAAATTGCAGGACGCACTTGGTACTACGAAAACAGCCCGACTTGGCAGTGATGCCACCTTGGGTCAGGGAACAATCCTGCGTATCGATCTTTTTAAGGAGCCAGCCGGCAACGTCCAGCCATATACCCCCCAAAAAAAACCACGGAACTTTTCTCCAGCAAACAAAAATCCGCTGCCCCGCGTCTGAATGGCAGATTTCAGGAGCTATTTAGTATTATCAAACCAGCCCGACTTGGCACTGGTGCCACCATGAGTCTGGTAACCATCCTGCCTATCGTAGCTTTTCAGTAGCCAGCCGGTCACTCCCAGCCATAGGCCCCCAGACACAAACCTCGGCCCGTTTCCCTGGGAAACAAAAGTAAGCTGACCCGCTTCTGGATGGCAGATTGCAGGAGCCACTTGGTACTATCAAACCAGCCCAACTTGGCACTGATGCCACCTTGGGTCTGGGAACCATCCTGCGTATCCTGGGTTCAAAGGAGGCAGCCGGCCACTCCCAGCCACAGGCCTCTAAACAAGAACAACGGCGCTTTTCCCTGGAAAACAAAAGTCGCCTGACAACTTTTTGATGGCAGATTGCAGGAGCCACTTGGTACTATCAAACCAGCCCAACTTGGCACTGGTGCCACCATGGGTCTGGTCACCATCCTGCCTATCGTAGCTTTTCAGGAGCCAGCCGCTCACTCCCAGCCATAGGCCCCCAGACAAATATCTCGGCCCGTTTCCCTGGCAAACAAAAGTAAGCAGCCCCGCTTCTGGATGGCAGATTGCAGGAGCCACATGGTACTATCAAACCAGGCCAACATGGCACTGGTGCCACCTCTGGTCTGGGAACCATCCTGCGTATCGTGGATTCTAAGGAGCCAGCTGGCCACTCCCAGCCACAGGCCCCCAAACACAAACAACGGTGCTTTTCCCTGGAAAACAAAACTCACCTGCCAACTTTTTGATGGCAGATTGCAGGAGCCACTTGGTACTATCAAACCAGCCCAACTTGGCACTGGTGCCACCATGGGTCTGGTCACCATCCTGCCTATCGTAGCTTTTCAGGAGCCAGCCGGTCACTCCCAGCCATAGGCCCCCAGACACAAAGCTCTACCCGTTTCCCTGGCAAACAAAAGTAAGCTACCCCGCTTCTGGATGGCAGATTGCAGGAGTCACTTTGCACCATCAAACCAGCCCGACTTGGCACTGGTGCCACCTCTGGTCTGGGACCCATCCTGCATATCGTGGATTCTAAGGAGACAGCTGGCCACTCCCAGCCACAGGCCCCCAAACACAAACAACGGCGCTTTTCCCTGGAAAACAAAACTCGCTTGCCAACTTTTTGATGGCAGATTGCAGGAGCCACTTGGTACTATCAAACCACCCCAACTTGGCAACAAGTTGTTCCTGCAATCTGACATCCAGAAGCGGGGCAGCTTACTTTTGTTTGCCAGGGAAATGGACCGTTGTTTGTGTTTGGAGGCGTATGGCTGTGAGTGGCCGACTGGCTCCTTAAAATCCACGATAGGCAGGATGGTTCCCAGACCCAAGGCGGCACCAGTGCCAAGTCGGGCTGGTTTGATAGTACAAAGTGGCTCCTGCAATCTGCCATCCAGAAGCGGGGCAGCTTACTTTTGTTTGCCAGGGAAACGGGCCGGGCTTTCTGTCTCGGGGCCTATGGCAGGGAGTGACCGCCTGGCTCCTGAAAAGCTACGATAGGCAGGATGGTGACCAGACCCATGGTGGCACCAGTGCCAAGTTGGGCTGGTTTGATAGTACCAAGTGGCTCCTGCAATCTGCCATCAAAAAGTTGGCAGGCGAGTTTTGTTTTCCAGGGAAAAGCGCCATTGTGTGTGTTTGGGGACCTGTGGTTGGGAGTGCCCGGCTGGCTCCTTAGAAACCACAATACGCAGCATGGTTACCAGACAAGAGGTGCCACAAGTGCCAAGTTGTGCTGGTTTGATACTACCAAGTGGTTCCTGCAATCTGCCATCCAGAAGCGGGGCAGCTTACTTTTGTTTGCCACGGAAACGGGCCGTTGTTTGTGTTTGGGGGCCTGTGGCTGGGAGTGGCCGACTGGCTCCTTAGAATCCACGATACGCAGGATGGGTCCCAGACCAGAGGTGACACCAGTGCCAAGTCGGGCTGGTTTGATAGTACCAAGTGGCTCCTGCAATCTGCCATCCAGAAGCGGGGCAGCTTACTTTTGTTTGCCAGGGAAACGGGCCGAGGTTTGTGACTGGGGACCTATGGCTGGGAGTGACCGGCTGGCTCCTGAAAAGTTACGATAGGCAGGATTGTGACCAGACCCATGGTGGCACCAGTGCCAAGTTGGGCTGGTTTGATAGTACCAAGTGGCTCCTGTAATCTGCCATCAAATAGTTGGTAGGCGAGTTTTGTTTTCCAGGGAAAAGCGCAGATGTTTGTGTTTGGGGGCCTGTGGTAGGGAGTGGCCGGCTGGCTAATTAGAATCCACGATACGCAGCATGGTTCCCAGACCAGAGGTGGCACCAGTGCCAAGACGGGCTAGTTTGATGGTGCAAAGTGGCTCCTGCAATCTGGCATCCAGAAGCGGGGTAGCTTACTTTTGTTTGCCAGGGAAACGGGCCGAGCTTTTTGTCTGGGGGCCTATGGCGGGGAGTGACCGGCTGGCTCCTGAAAAGATAAGATAGGCAGGATGGTGACCAGACCCATGGTGGCACCAGTGCCAAGTTGGGCTGATTTGATAAAACCAAGTGGCTCCTGCAATCTGCCATCAAAAAGTTGGCAGGAGAGTTTTGTTTTCCAGGGAAAAGCGCCGTTGTTTGTGTTTGGGGGCCTGTGGCTGGGAGTGGCCGGCTGGCTCCTTAGAATCCACGATACGCAGCATGGTATCCAGACCCAAGGTGGCACCAGTGCCAAGTTTTGCTGGTTTGATAGTACCAAGTGGTTCCTGCAATCTGCCATCCAGAAGCAGGGCAGCTTACTTTTGTTTGCCAGGGAAACGGGCCGTGGTTTTTGTCTGGGGGCCTATGGCTGGGAGTGACCGGCTGGCTCCTGAAAAGCTACGATAGGCAGGATGGTGACCAGACCCATGGTGGCACCAGTCCCAAGTTGGGCTGATTTGATAGTACCAAGTGGCTCCTGCAATCTGCCGTCAAAATTTGGCAGGCGAGTTTTTATTTTCCAGGGAAAAGCGCCGTTGTTTGTGTTTGGGGGCCTGTGGCTGGGAGTGGCCGGCCGGCTGCTTAGAATCCACGATACGCAGGATGGTTCCCAGACCCAAGGTGGCACCAGTGCCAAGTTTTGCTGGTTTGATAGTACCAAGTGGTTCCTGCAATCTGCCATCCAGAAGCAGGGCAGCTTACTTTTGTTTGCCAGGGAAACGGGCCGAGGTTTTTGTCTGGGGGCCTATGGCTGGGAGTGACCGGCTGGCTCCTGAAAAGCTACGATAGGCAGGATGGTGACCAGACCGATGGTGGCACCAGTGCCAAGTCGGGCTGGTTTGATAATACTAAATAGCTCCTGCAATCTGCCATCCAGACGCGGGGCAGCGGATTTTTGCTTGCTGGAGAAAAGTTCCGTGGGTTTTCTTTGGGGGTATATGGCTGGACGTTGCCGGCTGACTCCTTAAAAACATCGATACGCAGGATGGTTCCCTGACCCAAGGTGGCATCACTGCCAAGTCGGGCTGTTTTCGTAGTACCAAGTGGCTCCTGCAATTTGCCATCCAGAAGAGGGGCAGTTGAGTTTTGTTTACCAGAGAAAAGGGCCGTGGTTTGTGTTTTGGGGCATATGGCTGAGAGTGGCCGGCTGGCGCCTGAAAATCCACGATAGGCAGGATGGTTCCCAGAGCCAAGGTGGCACCAGTGCCATGTTGGCCTGGTTTGATAGTACCATGTGGCTCCTGCAATCTGCCATCCAGAAGCGGGGCAGCTTACTTTTGTTTGCCAGGGAAACGGGCCGAGGTATCTGTCTGGGGGCCTATGGCTGGGAGTGACCGGCTGGCTCCTGAAAAGCTACGATAGGCAGGATGGTGACCAGACCCATGGTGGCACCAGTGCCAAGTTGGGCTGGTTTGATAGTACCAAGTGGCTCCTGCAATCTGCCATCAAAAAGTTGGCAGGCGAGTTTTGTTTTCCAGGGTAACGCGCCGTTGTTTTTGTTTAGAGGCCTGTGGCTCGGAGTGTCCGCCTGTCCTTTTAGAATCTACGTTACGCAGCATGGTTCCCAGAGCCAAGGTGGCACCAGTGCCAAGTTGGGCTGGTTTGATAGTAGCAAGTGGTTCCTGCAATCTGCCATCCAGAAGAGGGGCAGCCCTCTTTTGTTTGCCAGGGAAACGGGCCGAGGTATTTCTCTGGGGGCCTATGGCAGGGAGTGACCGGCCGGCTCCTGAAAAGCTAAGATAGGCAGGATGTTTACCAGACCCATGATGGCACCAGTGCCAAGTTGGGCTAATTTGATACTACCAAGTGGCTCCTGCAATCTGCCATCCAGAATCGGGGGTGCTTACTTTTGTTTTCCAGGGAAAAGGGCCGACGTTTGTGTTTGGGGGTTTATGGCTGGGAGTGACCGGCTGGCTCCTGAAAAGCTACGATAGGCAGGATGGTGACCAGACCCATGGTGGCACCAGTGCCAAGTTGGGCTGGTTTGATAGTACCAAGTGGCTCCTGCAATCTGCCATCAAAAAGCTGGCAGGCGAGTTTTGTTTTCCAGGGAAAAGCGCCGTTGTTTGTATTTGGGGGCCTGTGGCTGGGAGTGGCCGCCTGGC
The DNA here is from genome assembly GCF_035770615.1 of Melospiza melodia melodia. Taxonomy (NCBI): domain Eukaryota; kingdom Metazoa; phylum Chordata; class Aves; order Passeriformes; family Passerellidae; genus Melospiza; species Melospiza melodia. The sequence continues at coordinate 35,655,997 of NC_086199.1, read as the reverse complement.
GCCTTAGAATCTACGTTACGCAGCATGGTTCCCAGACCCAAAGTGGCACCAGTGTCAAGTTGGGCTGGTTTGATAGTACCAAGTGGCTCCTGCAATCTGCCATCCAGAAGCGGGTTAGCTTACTTTTGTTTGCCAGGGAAACGGGCAGAGATTTCTGTCTGGGGGCCTATGGTTGGGAGTAACCGGCTGGCTCCTGAAAAGCTACGATAGGCAGGATGGTTCCCAGATCCAAGATGGCACCAGTGCCAAGTCGGGGTGGTTTGATGGTGCAACGTGGCTCCTGCAATCTGCCATCCTGACGCGGGGCAGCGGATTTTTGTTTCCAAGAGAAATGGTCCGTGGTTTGTTTTTGGGGCTATATGGCTGGGCGTGGCCTGCTGGCTCCTTAAAAACTACGATAGGCAGGATGGTTCCCTGACCCAAGGTGGCACCAGTGCCAAGTCGGGCGGTTTTCGTAGTACAAAGTGCGTCCTAAAATTTGCCATCCAGAAGAGGGGCAGTTGAGTTTTGTTTACCAGAGAAAAGGGCCGTGGTTTGTTTTTGGGGGCATATGGCTGATAGTGGCCGTCTGGCGCCTGAAAATCCACGATAGGCAGGATGGTTCCCAGACCAGAGGTGGCACCAGTGCCAAGTCGGGCTGGTTTGATAGTACTAAATAGCACCTGCAATCTGCCATGCAGAAGCGGGGCAGCTTACTTTTGTTTGCCAGGGAAACGGGCCGAGGTTTGTGTCTGGGGGCCTATGGCTGAGAGTGACCGGCTGGCTCCTGAAAAGCTACGATAGGCAGGATGGTTACCAGACCCATGGTGGCACCAGTGCCAAGTTGGGCTGGTTTGATAGTACCAAGTGGCTCCTGCAATCTGCCATCAAAAAGTTGTCAGGCGAGTTTTGTTTTCCAGGGAAAAGCGCCGTTGATGGTGTTTGGGGGACTGTTGGTGGGAGTGGCCGGCTGGCTCCTTAGAACACACGATACGCAGGATGGTTCCCAGACCCAAGGTGGAACCAGTGCCACGTCGGGCTGGTTTGATGGTGAAAAGTGGCTCCTGCAATCTGCCATCCTGAAGCGGGGTAGCTTACTTTTGTGTGCCAGGGAAACGGGCCGAGGTTTATGACTGGGGGCCAAGGGCTAGGAGTGACCGGCTGGCTCCTGAAAAGCAACAATAGGCAGGATGGTTCCCAGACCCAAGGTGGCACCAGTGCCAAGTTGGGCTGGTTTGATGGTACCAACTGGCTCCTGCAATCTGCCATCTAAAAGTTGTCAGGCGAGTTTTGTTTTCCAGGGAAAAGCGCCGTTGATTTTGTTTGGAGGCCTGTGGCTGGCAGTGGCTGCCTGTCGTCTTAGAATCCGGGTTACGCAGCATGGTTCCCAGAGCCAAGGTGGCACCAGTGCCAAGTTGGGCTGGTTTGATGGTGCAAAGTGGCTCCTGCAATCTGCCATCCACAAGTGCGGTAGCTTACTTTTGTGTGCCAGGGAAACAGGCCGAGGTTTGTGTCTGGGGGCCTATGGCTGGGAGTGACCAGCTGGCTCCTGAAAAGCTACGATAGGCAGGATGGTGACCAGACCCATGGTGGCACCAGTGCCAGGTTGGGCTGGTTTGATAGTACCAAGTGGCTCCTGCAATCTGCCATCAAAATGTTGGCAGGCGAGTTTTGTTTTCCAGGGAAAAGCGCCGTTGTGTGTGTTTTGGGGCCTGTGGCTGGGAGTGGCCAGCTGGCTCCTTAGAATCCACGATACGCAGGATGGTTCCCAGACCCAAGGTGGCACCAGTGCCAAGTCGGGCTGGTTTGTTAGTACCAAGTGGTTCCTGCAATCTGCCATCCAGAAGCGGGGCAGCTGAATTTTGTTTGCCAGAGAAAAAGGCTGTTGTTTGTGTTTCGGGGCCTGTGGCTGGCAGTGGACGGCTGGCTCCTGAAAATCCATGATACGCAGCATGGTTCCCAGACCCAAGGTGGCACCAGTGCCAAGTAGGGCTGGTTTCATAGTACCCAGTGGCTCCTGCAATCTGCCATCCAGAAGAGGGGCAGTTGAGTTTTGTTTTCCAGAGAAAAGGGCCGTGGTTTGTGTTTGGGGCCTATGGCTGAGAGTGACCGGCTGGCTCCTGAAAAGCTACGATAGGCAGGATGGTGACCAGACCCATGGTGGCACCAGTGCCAAGTCGGGCTGGTTTGATAATACTAAATAGCTCCTGCAATCTGCCATCCAGACGCGGGGCAGCGGATTTTTGCTTGCTGGAGTAAAGTTCCGTGGGTTTTTTTTGGGGGTATATGGCTGGACGTTGCCGGCTGACTCCTTAAAAACATCGATACGCAGGATGGTTCCCTGACCCAAGGTGGCATCACTGCCAAGTCGGGCTGTTTTCGTAGTACCAAGTGCGTCCTGCAATTTGCCATCCAGAAGAGGGGCAGTTGAGTTTTGTTTATCAGAGAAAAGGGCCGTGGTTTGTGTTTGGGGGCATATGGCTGAGAGTGGCCGGCTGGCGCCTGAAAATCCACGATAGGCAGGATGGTTCCCAGAGCCAAGGTGGCACCAGTGCCATGTTGGCCTGGTTTGATAGTACCATGTGGCTCCTGCAATCTGCCATCCAGAAGCGGGGCAGCTTACATTTGTTTGCCAGGGAAACGGGCCGAGGTATTTGTTTGGGGGCCTATGGCTGGGAGTGACCGGCTGGCTCCTGAAAAGCTACGATAGGCAGGATGGTGACCAGACCCATGGTGGCACCAGTGCCAAGTTGGGCTGGTTTGATAGTACCAAGTGGCTCCTGCAATCTGCCATCCAGAAGCGGGGTAGCTTACTTTTGTTTGCCAGGGAAACGGGCAGAGCTTTCTGTCTGGGGGCCTATGGTTGGGAGTAACCGGCTGGCTCCTGAAAAGCTACAATAGGCAGGATGGTTCCCAGATCCAAGATGGCACCAGTGCCAAGTCGGGGTGGTTTGATGGTGCAAAGTGGCTCCTGCAATCTGCCATCCTGACGCGGGGCAGCGGATTTTTGTTTCCAAGAGAAATGGTCCGTGGTTTGTTTTTGGGGCTATATGGCTGGGCGTGGCCTGCTGGCTCCTTAAAAAGCTACGATAGGCAGGATGGTTCCCTGACCCAAGGTGGCACCAGTGCCAAGTCGGGCGGTATTCGTAGTACAAAGTGCGTCCTAAAATTTGCCATCCAGAAGAGGGGCAGTTGAGTTTTGTTTACCAGAGAAAAGGTCCGTGGTTTGTTTTTGGGGGCATATGGCTGATAGTGGCCGTCTGGCCCCTGAAAATCCACGATAGGCAGGATGGTTCCCAGACCAGAGGTGGCACCAGTGCCAAGTCGGGCTGGTTTGATAGTACTAAATAGCACCTGCAATCTGCCATGCAGAAGCGGGGCAGCTTACTTTTGTTTGCCAGGGAAACGGGCCGAGGTTTGTGTCTGGGGGCCTATGGCTGGGAGTGACCGCCTGGCTCCTGAAAAGCTACGATAGGCAGGATGGTGACCAGACCCATGGTGGCACCAGTGCCAAGTTGGGCTGGTTTGATAGTACCAAGTGGCTCCTGCAATCTGCCATCAAAAAGTTGGCAGGCCAGTTTTGTTTTCCAGGGAAAAGCGCCGTTGTTTGTGTTTGGGGGACTGTGGGTGGGAGTGGCCGGCTGGCTCCTTAGAACACACCATACGCAGGATGGTTCCCAGACCCAAGGTGGAACCAGTGCCACGTCGGGCTGGTTTGATGGTGAAAAGTGGCTCCTGCAATCTGCCATCCTGAAGCGGGTTAGCTTACATTTGTGTGCCAGGGAAACGGGCCGAGGTTTATGACTGGGGGCCTAGGGCTAGAAGTGACCGGCTGGCTCCTGAAAAGCAACAATAGGCAGGATGGTTCCCAGACCCAAGGTGGCACCAGTGCCAAGTTGGGCTGGTTTGATGGTACCAACTGGCTCCTGCAATCTGCCATCTAAAAGTTGTCAGGCGAGTTTTGTTTTCCAGGGAAAAGCGCCGTTGATTTTGTTTGGAGGCCTGTGGCTGGCAGTGGCTGCCTGTCGTCTTAGAATCCGGGTTACGCAGCATGGTTCCCAGAGCCAAGGTGGCACCAGTGTCAAGTTGGGCTGGTTTGATAGTACCAAGTGGCTCCTGCAATCTGCCATCCAGAAGCGGGGCAGCTTACTTTTGTTTGCCAGGGAAACGGGCCGAGGTATTTGTCTGGGGACCTATGGCTGGGAGTGACCGGCTGGCTCCTGAAAAGCTACGATAGGCAGGATGGTTCCCTGACCCAAGGTGGCACCAGTGCCAAGTCGGGCGGTTTTCGTAGTACAAAGTGCGTCCTAAAATTTGCCATCCAGAAGAGGGGCAGTTGAGTTTTGTTTACCAGAGAAAAGGGCCGTGGTTTGTTTTTGGGGGCATATGGCTGATAGTGGCCGTCTGGCCCCTGAAAATCCACGATAGGCAGGATGGTTCCCAGACCAGAGGTGGCACCAGTGCCAAGTCGGGCTGGTTTGATAGTACTAAATAGCACCTGCAATCTGCCATGCAGAAGCGGGGCAGCTTACTTTTGTTTGCCAGGGAAACGGGCCGAGGTTTGTGTCTCAGGGCCTATGGCTGGGATTGACCGCCTGGCTCCTGAAAAACTACGATAGGCATGATGGTGACCAGACCCATGGTGGCACCAGTGCCAAGTTGGGCTGGTTTGATAGTACCAAGTGGCTCCTGCAATCTGCCATCAAAAAGTTGGCAGGCCAGTTTTGTTTTCCAGGGAAAAGCGCCGTTGTTTGTGTTTGGGGGACTGTGGCTGGGAGTGGCCGGCTGGCTCCTTAGAACACACGATACGCAGGATGGTTCCCAGACCCAAGGTGGCACCAGTGCCACGTCGGGCTGGTTTGATAGCACCAAGTGGCTCCTGCAATCTGCCATCCAGAAGCGGGGCAGCTTACTTTTGTTTGCCAGGGAAACGGACCGAGGTTTTTTTCTGGGGGCCTATGGCTGGGAGTGACCGGCTGGCTCCTGAAAAGCTACGATAGGCAGGATGGTGACCAGACCCATGGTGGCACCAGTGCCAAGTTGGGCTGGTTTGATAGTACCAAGTGGCTCCTGCAATCTGCCATCAAAAAGTTGGCAGGCGAGTTTTGTTTTCCAGGGAAAAGCGCCGTTGTGTGTATTTTGGGGCCTGTGGCTGGGAGTGGCCAGCTGGCTCCTTAGAATCCACGATACGCAGGATGGTTCCCAGACCCAAGGTGGCACCAGTGCCAAGTCAGGCTGGTTTGTTAGTACCAAGTGGTTCCTGCAATCTGCCATCCAGAAGCGGGGCAGCTGAATTTTTTTTGCCAGAGAAAAAGGCTGTTGTTTGTGTTTCGGGGCCTGTGGCTGGCAGTGGACGGCTGGCTCCTGAAAATCCATGATACGCAGCATGGTTCCCAGACCCAAGGTGGCACCAGTGCCAAGTAGGGCTAGTTTCATAGTACCCAGTGGCTCCTGCAATCTGCCATCCAGAAGAGGGGCAGTTGAGTTTTGTTTTCCAGAGAAAAGGGCCGTGGTTTGTGTTTGGGGCCTATGGCTGAGAGTGACCGGCTGGCCCCTGAAAATCCACGATAGGAAGGATGGTTCCCAGATCCAAGGTGGCACCAGTGCCATGTTGTGCTGGTGTGATAGTCCCAAGTGGCTCCTGCAATCTGCCATCCAGAAGTGGGGCAGCTGAATTTTGTTTGCCAGAGAAAAAGGCTGTGGTTTTTGTTTGGGGGCCTATGGCTGGGAGTGGCCGGCTGGCTCCTGAAAATCCATGATACGCAGCATGGTTCCCAGACCCAAGGTGGCACCAGTGCCAAGTGGGGCTGGTTTCACAGTGTCAAGTGCCTCCTGCAATCTCGCATCCAGAAGCGGGGCAGCTGAGTTTTGTTTGCCTGAGAAACGGGCCGTTGTTTTTGATTGGGGTCTGTGGCCGAGAATGTTCAGCTGGCTCCTGACAATCCACAATACGCAGGATGGTTCCCAGACCCAAGGTCGCACCAGTGCCAAGTCTTGCTGGTTTGATAGTACCAAGTGGCTCCTGCAATCTGCCATCCAGAAGCGGTGCAGCTGAGTTTTGTTTGCCAGAGGAAAGGGCCGTGGGTTGTGTTTGGGGGCATATGGCTGGGAGTGGCCGGCTGTCTCATTAAAAAGATCGATACGCAGGATGGTTCCCAGACCCAAGGTGGCACCAGTGCCAAGTCGGGCTGTTTATATAGTACCAAGTGCGTCCTGAAATTTGCCATCCAGAAGAGGGGCAGTGGAGTTTTGTTTGCCAGAGAATAGCGCCGTTGTTTGTGTTTGGGGGCTTGTGGCTGGGAGTGGCCGACTGGCGCCTTAGAATCTGTGTTACGCAGCATGGTTCCCAGACCAGAGGTGGCACCAGTGCCAAGTTGGGCTGGTTTGATAGTACCAAGTGGCTCCTGCAATCTGCCATCCAGAAGCGGGGCAGCTTACTTTTGTTTGCCAGGGAAACGGGCCGAGGTTTGTGTCTGGGGGCCTATGGCTGGGAGTGACCGCCTGGCTCCTGAAAAGCTACGATAGGCAGGATGGTGACCAGACCCATGGTGGCACCAGTGCCAAGTTGGGCTGATTTGATAGTACCAAGTGGCTCCTGCAATCTGCCATGAAAAAGTTGGCAGGCGAGTTTTGTTTTCCAGGGAAAAGCGCCGTTGTTTCTGTTTGGGGGCCTGTGGCTGGGAGTGGCCGGCTGGCTCCTTAGAATCCACGATACGCAGGATGGTTCCCAGACCAGAGGTGGCACCAGTGCCAAGTCGGGCTGGTTTGATGGTGAAAAGTGGCTCCTGCAATCTGCCATCCAGAAGCGGGATAACTTACTTTTGTTTGCCAGGGAAACGGGCCGAGGTTTTTGTTTGGGGGCCTATGGCTGGGAGTGACCGGCTGGCTCCTGAAAAGCTACGATAGGCAGGATGGTGACCAGACCCATGGTGGCACCAGTGCCAAGTTGGGCTGGTTTGATAGTACCAAGTGGCTCCTGCAATCTGCCATCCAGAAGCGGGGTAGCTTACTTTTGTTTGCCAGGGAAACGGGCAGAGCTTTCTGTCTGGGGGCCTATGGTTGGGAGTAACCGGCTGGCTCCTGAAAAGCTACAATAGGCAGGATGGTTCCCAGATCCAAGATGGCACCAGTGCCAAGTCGGGGTGGTTTGATGGTGCAAAGTGGCTCCTGCAATCTGCCATCCTGACGCGGGGCAGCGGATTTTTGTTTCCAAGAGAAATGGTCCGTGGTTTGTTTTTGGGGCTATATGGCTGGGCGTGGCCTGCTGGCTCCTTAAAAAGCTACGATAGGCAGGATGGTTCCCTGACCCAAGGTGGCACCAGTGCCAAGTCGGGCGGTATTCGTAGTACAAAGTGCGTCCTAAAATTTGCCATCCAGAAGAGGGGCAGTTGAGTTTTGTTTACCAGAGAAAAGGTCCGTGGTTTGTTTTTGGGGGCATATGGCTGATAGTGGCCGTCTGGCCCCTGAAAATCCACGATAGGCAGGATGGTTCCCAGACCAGAGGTGGCACCAGTGCCAAGTCGGGCTGGTTTGATAGTACTAAATAGCACCTGCAATCTGCCATGCAGAAGCGGGGCAGCTTACTTTTGTTTGCCAGGGAAACGGGCCGAGGTTTGTGTCTGGGGGCCTATGGCTGGGAGTGACCGCCTGGCTCCTGAAAAGCTACGATAGGCAGGATGGTGACCAGACCCATGGTGGCACCAGTGCCAAGTTGGGCTGGTTTGATAGTACCAAGTGGCTCCTGCAATCTGCCATCAAAAAGTTGGCAGGCCAGTTTTGTTTTCCAGGGAAAAGCGCCGTTGTTTGTGTTTGGGGGACTGTGGGTGGGAGTGGCCGGCTGGCTCCTTAGAACACACGATACGCAGGATGGTTCCCAGACCCAAGGTGGAACCAGTGCCACGTCGGGCTGGTTTGATGGTGAAAAGTGGCTCCTGCAATCTGCCATCCTGAAGCGGGGTAGCTTACATTTGTGTGCCAGGGAAACGGGCCGAGGTTTATGACTGGGGGCCTAGGGCTAGAAGTGACCGGCTGGCTCCTGAAAAGCAACAATAGGCAGGATGGTTCCCAGACCCAAGGTGGCACCAGTGCCAAGTTGGGCTGGTTTGATGGTACCAACTGGCTCCTGCAATCTGCCATCTAAAAGTTGTCAGGCGAGTTTTGTTTTCCAGGGAAAAGCGCCGTTGATTTTGTTTGGAGGCCTGTGGCTGGCAGTGGCTGCCTGTCGTCTTAGAATCCGGGTTACGCAGCATGGTTCCCAGAGCCAAGGTGGCACCAGTGTCAAGTTGGGCTGGTTTGATAGTACCAAGTGGCTCCTGCAATCTGCCATCCAGAAGCGGGGCAGCTTACTTTTGTTTGCCAGGGAAACGGGCCGAGGTATTTGTCTGGGGACCTATGGCTGGGAGTGACCGGCTGGCTCCTGAAAAGCTACGATAGGCAGGATGGTTCCCTGACCCAAGGTGGCACCAGTGCCAAGTCGGGCGGTTTTCGTAGTACAAAGTGCGTCCTAAAATTTGCCATCCAGAAGAGGGGCAGTTGAGTTTTGTTTACCAGAGAAAAGGGCCGTGGTTTGTTTTTGGGGGCATATGGCTGATAGTGGCCGTCTGGCCCCTGAAAATCCACGATAGGCAGGATGGTTCCCAGACCAGAGGTGGCACCAGTGCCAAGTCGGGCTGGTTTGATAGTACTAAATAGCACCTGCAATCTGCCATGCAGAAGCGGGGCAGCTTACTTTTGTTTGCCAGGGAAACGGGCCGAGGTTTGTGTCTCAGGGCCTATGGCTGGGATTGACCGCCTGGCTCCTGAAAAACTACGATAGGCATGATGGTGACCAGACCCATGGTGGCACCAGTGCCAAGTTGGGCTGGTTTGATAGTACCAAGTGGCTCCTGCAATCTGCCATCAAAAAGTTGGCAGGCCAGTTTTGTTTTCCAGGGAAAAGCGCCGTTGTTTGTGTTTGGGGGACTGTGGCTGGGAGTGGCCGGCTGGCTCCTTAGAACACACGATACGCAGGATGGTTCCCAGACCCAAGGTGGCACCAGTGCCACGTCGGGCTGGTTTGATAGCACCAAGTGGGTCCTGCAATCTGCCATCCAGAAGCGGGGCAGCTTACTTTTGTTTTCCAGGGAAACGGACCGAGGTTTTTTTCTGGGGGCCTATGGCTGGGAGTGACCGGCTGGCTCCTGAAAAGCTACGATAGGCAGGATGGTGACCAGACCCATGGTGGCACCAGTGCCAAGTTGGGCTGGTTTGATAGTACCAAGTGGCTCCTGCAATCTGCCATCAAAAAGTTGGCAGGCGAGTTTTGTTTTCCAGGGAAAAGCGCCGTTGTGTGTATTTTGGGGCCTGTGGCTGGGAGTGGCCAGCTGGCTCCTTAGAATCCACGATACGCAGGATGGTTCCCAGACCCAAGGTGGCACCAGTGCCAAGTCAGGCTGGTTTGTTAGTACCAAGTGGTTCCTGCAATCTGCCATCCAGAAGCGGGGCAGCTGAATTTTTTTTGCCAGAGAAAAAGGCTGTTGTTTGTGTTTCGGGGCCTGTGGCTGGCAGTGGACGGCTGGCTCCTGAAAATCCATGATACGCAGCATGGTTCCCAGACCCAAGGTGGCACCAGTGCCAAGTAGGGCTAGTTTCATAGTACCCAGTGGCTCCTGCAATCTGCCATCCAGAAGAGGGGCAGTTGAGTTTTGTTTTCCAGAGAAAAGGGCCGTGGTTTGTGTTTGGGGCCTATGGCTGAGAGTGACCGGCTGGCCCCTGAAAATCCACGATAGGAAGGATGGTTCCCAGATCCAAGGTGGCACCAGTGCCATGTTGTGCTGGTGTGATAGTCCCAAGTGGCTCCTGCAATCTGCCATCCAGAAGTGGGGCAGCTGAATTTTGTTTGCCAGAGAAAAAGGCTGTGGTTTTTGTTTGGGGGCCTATGGCTGGGAGTGGCCGGCTGGCTCCTGAAAATCCATGATACGCAGCATGGTTCCCAGACCCAAGGTGGCACCAGTGCCAAGTGGGGCTGGTTTCACAGTGTCAAGTGCCTCCTGCAATCTCGCATCCAGAAGCGGGGCAGCTGAGTTTTGTTTGCCTGAGAAACGGGCCGTTGTTTTTGATTGGGGTCTGTGGCCGAGAATGTTCAGCTGGCTCCTGACAATCCACAATACGCAGGATGGTTCCCAGACCCAAGGTCGCACCAGTGCCAAGTCTTGCTGGTTTGATAGTACCAAGTGGCTCCTGCAATCTGCCATCCAGAAGCGGTGCAGCTGAGTTTTGTTTGCCAGAGGAAAGGGCCGTGGGTTGTGTTTGGGGGCATATGGCTGGGAGTGGCCGGCTGTCTCATTAAAAAGATCGATACGCAGGATGGTTCCCAGACCCAAGGTGGCACCAGTGCCAAGTCGGGCTGTTTATATAGTACCAAGTGCGTCCTGAAATTTGCCATCCAGAAGAGGGGCAGTGGAGTTTTGTTTGCCAGAGAATAGCGCCGTTGTTTGTGTTTGGGGGCTTGTGGCTGGGAGTGGCCGACTGGCGCCTTAGAATCTGTGTTACGCAGCATGGTTCCCAGACCAGAGGTGGCACCAGTGCCAAGTTGGGCTGGTTTGATAGTACCAAGTGGCTCCTGCAATCTGCCATCCAGAAGCGGGGCAGCTTACTTTTGTTTGCCAGGGAAACGGGCCGAGGTTTGTGTCTGGGGGCCTATGGCTGGGAGTGACCGCCTGGCTCCTGAAAAGCTACGATAGGCAGGATGGTGACCAGACCCATGGTGGCACCAGTGCCAAGTTGGGCTGATTTGATAGTACCAAGTGGCTCCTGCAATCTGCCATGAAAAAGTTGGCAGGCGAGTTTTGTTTTCCAGGGAAAAGCGCCGTTGTTTCTGTTTGGGGGCCTGTGGCTGGGAGTGGCCGGCTGGCTCCTTAGAATCCACGATACGCAGGATGGTTCCCAGACCAGAGGTGGCACCAGTGCCAAGTCGGGCTGGTTTGATGGTGAAAAGTGGCTCCTGCAATCTGCCATCCAGAAGCGGGATAACTTACTTTTGTTTGCCAGGGAAACGGGCCGAGGTTTTTGTTTGGGGGCCTATGGCTGGGAGTGACCGGCTGGCTCCTGAAAAGCTACGATAGGCAGGATGGTGACCAGACCCATGGTGGCACCAGTGCCAAGTTGGGCTGGTTTGATAGTACCAAGTGGCTCCTGCAATCTGCCATCAAAATGTTGGCAGGCGAGTTTTGTTTTCCAGGGAAAAGTGCCGTTGTTTGTGTTTTTTGGGCCTGTGGCTGGGAGTGGCCGGCTGGCTCCTTAGAATCCACGATACGCAGGATGGTTCCCAGACCAGAGGTCGCACCAGTGCCAAGTCGGGGTGGTTTGATGGTGCAAAGTGGCTCCTGCAATCTGCCATCCAGAAGCGGGGTAGCTTACTTTTGTTTACCAGGGAAACGGGCCGAGTTTTGTGTCTGGGGGCATATGGCTGCGAGTGACCGGCTGGCTCCTGAAAAGCTACGATAGGCAGGATGGTGACCAGACCCATGGTGGCACCAGTGCCAAGTTGGGCTGGTTTGATAGTACCAAGTGGCTCCTGCAATCTGCCATCAAAAAGTTGGCAGGCGAGTTTTGTTTTCCAGGGAAAAGCGCCATTGTTTGTGTCTGGGGGCCTGTGGCTGGGAGTGGCCGGCTGGCTCCTTACAATGAACGATACGCAGGATGGTTCCCAGACCCAAGGTGGCACCAGTGCCAAGTCGGGCTAGTTTGATGGTGCAAAGTGGCTCCTGCAATCTGCCATCCAGAAGCGGGGTAGCTTACTTTTGTTTGCCAGGGAAACGGGCCGAGGTTTTTCTCTGGGGGCCTATGGCTGGGAGGGACCGGCTGGCTCCTGAAAAGCTACGATAGGCAGGATGGTGACCAGACCCATGGTGGCACCAGTGCCAAGTTGGGCTGATTTGATAGTAGCAAGTGGCTCCTGCAATCTGCCATCAAAATGTTGGCAGGCGAGTTTTGTTTTCCAGGGAAAAGCGCCGTTGTTTGTGTTTGGTGGCCTGTGGCTGGGAGTGACCGGCTGGCTCCTTAGAATCCACGATACGCAGGATGGTTCCCAGACCCAAGGTGGCACCAGTGCCAAGTTGGGCTGGTTTGATAGTACCAAGTGGTTCCTGCAATCTGCCATCCAGAAGCGGGGCAGCTTACTTTTGTTTGCCAGGGAAACGGGCCGAGGTTTTTCTCTGGGGGCCTATGGCTTGGAGTGACCGGCTAGGTCCTGAAAAGCTACGATAGGCAGGATGGTGACCAGATCCATGGTGGCACCAGTGCCAAGTTGGGCTGGTTTGATAGTACCAAGTGTCTCCTGCAATCTGCCATCAAAAAGTTGGCAGGCGAGTTTTGTTTTCCAGGGAAAAGCGCTGTGGTTTGTGTTTGGGGGCCTGTGGCTGGGAGTGGCCGGCTGGCTCCTTAGAATCCACGATACGCAGGATGGTTCCCAGACCAGAGGTGGCACCAGTGCCAAGTCGGGCTGGTTTGATGGTGAAAAGTGGCTCCTGCAATCTGCCATCCAGAAGCGGGATAACTTACTTTTGTTTGCCAGGGAAACGGGCCAAGGGTTTTGTCTGGGGGCCTATGGCTGGGAGTGACCGGCTGGCTCCTGAAAAGCTACGATAGGCAGGATGGTGACCAGACCCATGGTGGCACCAGTGTCAAGTTGGGCTGGTTTGATAGTACCAAGTGGCTCCTGCAATCTTCCATGATCACGTGGAGAAATACTTTCTGGTTTCAGCCTCATGCTCTTTCTTCTCTCCCTCAACTTCTCTATCACCTCTCATCTGGTTCACATGCGCTGTCTTCAAGGTCCACAGGCTACTTTTCACAGAATCTTCTGGCCTGATGAAGTAAGAATGATGAATAGAACAGAGCTGGGATCTATTTTCCAGTTTGGATAAAATGCATTCTGCACACAAATCCAAGGAGAACGGGCTGCCCCGATGCCCAGAAAATCTTTCACTCCTGCTAGTGTTCTACGTCAACCGCAACTTAGTCTGAAAGAAAAGCTTTTTCTCTGAGAGCATCTGAGAGGTTTGCATGAAGCACTGATATCTGACATATGCAATTTTGAATAGGAGAGGAAAAAGAAAATGGCAAGGAGTTTTTAATTTTAGTGGTTTCAATTTTAATTTCCGTGCACTTTTTCAAAACTTGTCAGCTCAAATGCCCATCAACATCTTTTAGTCATCTGTAAGTCAGTATTCATATAAAATGTGCTTCAAATCCAAAGAATTTCAAATTTGCACTCCAAGCTTCTATGCCTAGATTTATGATTTCCTACACATATTAGATGAAAGGAAGGCCTTTTTTACTGTGGGAGTGCTGGAACACTGGAACAGGTTGCCCAGAGAAGTTGTGGGTGTCCCATCCCTGAAAGTATTCAAGGTCACCTTGGACGGGGCTTGGAGCAGCAACAAAGGAGAAGCTTGATGGTAGAGAAACAAAGTCGGACTATAGAAGAAACTCGGATTGAAGTATAGGATCAAGTTTTCTCTCAGCTCTTGGGGTAAATTCAAAGTTGTACAAAATGACATTTATCTGTGCTATTCACTACTGTAACAGAAAGTTTCATGAAAACTGTACAGAAGATAGTAAATTTTAAAAGAGATAAGAATTACAGCATAAAATCCATGGGATAGGTTACAACATGAGACACTCTCTAAGAGAAAATCTCTTTGTTTCAGCACTTCATCGGGGTAAGATTTCATGAAGTGCCAAAGAAGGCGGCAAAATATCATTCGGGACATTATTTACTGGAATTCAGCCTGGCCATTAGTAGGAACTGCCTTTGAACATATCATGTAGATATACCACACACACTTTCCCTTCACTGAAAAATTACTGTTTACAACAAATAAGCAATTGACGATCAAAATTGATTGAAAGCATCTTAAACATGTCAAGTATTTCATTGTAGATGATCTGTGATCCAAATGCTTCTTCCACCTTCGAGAGGGACAGAAGAATTCTTCCATATCATGATGGTTTAAAATTGTATCAACCAATGTTTTCTGCTGAAAAGATATCATCTATTTTTTTCTATTTTTGGAAGAAAATATTCCTAGACATACAACAGGTGAGAACTAAGTAATTTTAAAGAAACAAATGAAATGAAAATATTCTGTAAATAGAATGAAATGAAAAGCTGTGTTTTAAATAGGAGCTAAATATTAAACAGAATTTTTGTACCAGGCATTTGAATTACTGCACCAGCTCTTTTGCCCATCAAGAGAGGCATTTAGCATTTCAGTCTTTTCCAAGGTGTTCATGATCTGCTATGCTGATCTCTGTGTGTGCCTAGGTGTGTGTGGAGGGGGGGGCATATGAAGGGGAGTGTGTATGTTTGCTTTACAATTGTTGTGGCAGATTCATGCCTCAGCTCCACATTTTGTTTTAAAAAGGTCACACCGAGTGGATATGAAGTTTACTATCAACAAGAGATCGATTCCCAAATCATCCATTTGACTCTCCCTTATAAATCATGTGCTTTGTTGCATATTTTATCAAATATACTTTCAAGCCAGATGGAGGAAGGAGGATGTGGGAATCCCTCCACCATCTTGCAACTTTTATGTAAGTAGGTTTTCAAGAAAATCATCATTTCTCTTTTAAATATGTCTGGAACAGGTATGATGGTAGTGTCAACCTGTTGGAGTTTTTGTTGCTGGAAGAAGTTGTACAAAAGGATTGGTTTTTACATTGACCAGTTACTGAATCAAGCGCAGGAATACATTGGAAATTTAGCTGGGGGTTCCTTTTCCCAGCAGACTACTTCTAGAACGAGCTTGTACACTGAAGCTGACTCTTTTGCTCTCTTTTTGTTTCTTTCCTATTTTCTTGGCTTCTTTGCCACTATCTAGACAATTTTGGAACTTTGTTCCCAACTAAAATGGTTTCAATAGTCTGATTGTGATCATACATTTTTACAAGGAATTTTTAAAATCTTTCCTCGAGTCCAGAAAGTCAAGGACTTAGATCTTTTTCTTCCCTTATCAATATTGCCATGAAATTGATAAATAAAGACCAACTCTTTATTTTTGTTTTTAACCCACGTAGATAATTCCCATCCATTAATCCATTTTGTGGACCAATAGCTGCCATTCTGATGGAAGCTGTCACTTCTTAACAATAGGCATTCTGTGACTATGTTGACTGCACTTTGGGTGAAGATCCTAACTGGTCTTAGATATACATAGGGAGAAATTTGCTCAGCCAGTGTCAGTCTTAAGCATGCGTATCAGAAGATCTTTCTAGAGCTGGGAATTTTCCCATGAAAGGGATTCAGTTAGGGAAGAGACACTTGTGCCAGAGTTTTACATTCTTCTTGAACACTGCTTAAGGAACTTAGATGCCATGTCCATTTGGATCTCTGTCTGCACAGAACTTTGTCATGCCAGCACTTTGAAATGCATCTTGAAGAGAATTCACTAGCACAGAATGAAAGAGAGTGGAAGGGGTTGGTGGGGCTAACCAGGCCCAACCCCCCTGCCTAAACCAGGATACCTAGAGCCTCTTGCCCAGGATTCTATCTGGGTGTACTTTTAATGTCTTCAAAGATCCAGGCTCCACAATCTTTCTGGGCAGTCTGTGCCGTGGTTCAGTCACCCTGACAGTAAAGAAACATTTACTGATGTTCAAAGGCAATCTCCTGTATTTCAGTGTGTGCCCACTGCCTCTTGTCTTTTCCCTCAGCATCACTGAAAAGACACGGATTCCCTCCCCTTTGCACTATTGCTTCCATATGTATGTGTGATGCCATGTAGAGGTATGTCAAAAACCTCCCTGAAGCCCAGGCAGATAATATTCCCTTCATCTACCAGTCAAGTTGATTCATCAGAGGAGTTTAAAGTGATGTTCAGCATGAAATTCCCCTGAAAAATCATGCTAACTACATTATTTGGTCATCTGTCATGTGCCTGGCAAGGATTTCCAGGAAGAGCTGCTTCATCAACTTCCTGGGGATAAAAAAGAGGCTGGCTGGTTTGTACTATGGCGAGTCCTCTTAATTGCCTTTTTTGAAGATGGGTGTCATTTGCTAACATCCACTCTTTAGCTCCTCTTCTCATCTACACCTCGGCAAAAAGCTTTTCCACTATGTCTGGCTAGGAAAAACTGTGCCAGCACAGAAAACATCTCCCATCGTGTTCTAGAAGTTGCACGGATGTCTGCCAAGTGTTTGGCAGGAAGAAAAGAAAAGTTGTCCAAAACAGCTTCCAATCGAATGTTCCTGTGATTGGAAAAGTCAGGAGAGTGCAAAGGTACTGTTTTCTATCAGTTGGCAAGGTGCGCACACAATCCCAGTGTTGTACAGCTTGTTTCTTCACCTTCCCGAAGCTGCCGCTCTCGCCGGCTGCCGGAGCCCAAGAAGCGGCTTCTTCGCGCAAAGACGATTGTGCCGCTCACAGTGCTCCCCTTAGCGCGGCTTCTGCCGAAAGACGCCCGGCAGCGGCTCTTACCTCCGGAGAGCATCCTACCTTCGTCTTTAGCTCCTCTTCTCATCTACACCTCGGCAAAACGCTTTTCCACTATGTCTGGCTAGGAAAAACTGTGCCAGCACAGAAAACATCTCCCATCGTGTTCTAGAAGTTGCACGGATGTCTGCCAAGTGTTTGGCAGGAAGAAAAGAAAAGTTGTCCAAAACAGCTTCCAATCGAATGTTCCTGTGATTGGAAAAGTCAGGAGAGTGCAAAGGTACTGTTTTCTATCAGTTGGCAAGGTGCGCACACAATCCCAGTGTTGTACAGCTTGCTTCTTCACCTTCCCGAAGCTGCCGCTCTCGCCGGCTGCCGGAGCCCAAGAAGCGGCTTCTTCGCGCAAAGACGATTGTGCCGCTCACAGTGCTCTCCTTAGCGCGGCTTCTGCCGAAAGACGCCCGGCAGCGGCTCTTACCTCCGGAGAGCATCCTACCTTCGTCTTTCGCGTCTTATGTAGTCTACACCTCGGCAAAACGCTTTTCCACTATGTCTGGCTAGGAAAAACTGTGCCAGCACAGAAAACATCTCCCATCGTGTTCTAGAAGTTGCACGGATGTCTGCCAAGTGTTTGGCAGGAAGAAAAGAAAAGTTGTCCAAAACAGCTTCCAATCGAATGTTCCTGTGATTGGAAAAGTCAGGAGAGTGCAAAGGTACTGTTTTCTATCAGTTGGCAAGGTGCGCACACAATCCCAGTGTTGTACAGCTTGCTTCTTCACCTTCCCGAAGCTGCCGCTCTCGCCGGCTGCCGGAGCCCAAGAAGCGGCTTCTTCGCGCAAAGACGATTGTGCCGCTCACAGTGCTCTCCTTAGCGCGGCTTCTGCCGAAAGACGCCCGGCAGCGGCTCTTACCTCCGGAGAGCATCCTACCTTCGTCTTTCGCGTCTTTTGTAGTCTACATCTTAGCAAAACGCTTTTCCACTATGTCTGGCTAGGAAAAACTGTGCCAGCACAGAAAACATCTCCCATCGTGTTCTAGAAGTTGCACGGATGTCTGCCAAGTGTTTGGCAGGAAGAAAAGAAAAGTTGTCCAAAACAGCTTCCAATCGAATGTTCCTGTGATTGGAAAAGTCAGGAGAGTGCAAAGGTACTGTTTTCTATCAGTTGGCAAGGTGCGCACACAATCCCAGTGTTGTACAGCTTGCTTCTTCACCTTCCCGAAGCTGCCGCTCTCGCCGGCTGCCGGAGCCCAAGAAGCGGCTTCTTCGCGCAAAGACGATTGTGCCGCTCACAGTGCTCTCCTTAGCGCGGCTTCTGCCGAAAGACGCCCGGCAGCGGCTCTTACCTCCGGAGAGCATCCTACCTTCGTCTTTCGCGTCTTTTGTAGTCTACATCTTAGCAAAACGCTTTTCCACTATGTCTGGCTAGGAAAAACTGTGCCAGCACAGAAAACATCTCCCATCGTGTTCTAGAAGTTGCACGGATGTCTGCCAAGTGTTTGGCAGGAAGAAAAGAAAAGTTGTCCAAAACAGCTTCCAATCGAATGTTCCTGTGATTGGAAAAGTCAGGAGAGTGCAAAGGTACTGTTTTCTATCAGTTGGCAAGGTGCGCACACAATCCCAGTGTTGTACAGCTTGCTTCTTCACCTTCCCGAAGCTGCCGCTCTCGCCGGCTGCCGGAGCCCAAGAAGCGGCTTCTTCGCGCAAAGACGATTGTGCCGCTCACAGGGCTCTCCTTATCGCGGCTTCTGCCGAAAGACGCCCGGCAGCGGCTCTTACCTCCGGAGAGCATCCTACCTTCGTCTTTAGCTCCTCTTCTCATCTACACCTCGGCAAAACGCTTTTCCACTATGTCTGGCTAGGAAAAACTGTGCCAGCACAGAAAACATCTCCCATCGTGTTCTAGAAGTTGCACGGATGTCTGCCAAGTGTTTGGCAGGAAGAAAAGAAAAGTTGTCCAAAACAGCTTCCAATCGAATGTTCCTGTGATTGGAAAAGTCAGGAGAGTGCAAAGGTACTGTTTTCTATCAGTTGGCAAGGTGCGCACACAATCCCAGTGTTGTACAGCTTGCTTCTTCACCTTCCCGAAGCTGCCGCTCTCGCCGGCTGCCGGAGCCCAAGAAGCGGCTTCTTCGCGCAAAGACGATTGTGCCGCTCACAGTGCTCTCCTTAGCGCGGCTTCTGCCGAAAGACGCCCGGCAGCGGCTCTTACCTCCGGAGAGCATCCTACCTTCGTCTTTCGCGTCTTATGTAGTCTACACCTCGGCAAAACGCTTTTCCACTATGTCTGGCTAGGAAAAACTGTGCCAGCACAGAAAACATCTCCCATCGTGTTCTAGAAGTTGCACGGATGTCTGCCAAGTGTTTGGCAGGAAGAAAAGAAAAGTTGTCCAAAACAGCTTCCAATCGAATGTTCCTGTGATTGGAAAAGTCAGGAGAGTGCAAAGGTACTGTTTTCTATCAGTTGGCAAGGTGCGCACACAATCCCAGTGTTGTACAGCTTGCTTCTTCACCTTCCCGAAGCTGCCGCTCTCGCCGGCTGCCGGAGCCCAAGAAGCGGCTTCTTCGCGCAAAGACGATTGTGCCGCTCACAGTGCTCTCCTTAGCGCGGCTTCTGCCGAAAGACGCCCGGCAGCGGCTCTTACCTCCGGAGAGCATCCTACCTTCGTCTTTCGCGTCTTTTGTAGTCTACATCTTAGCAAAACGCTTTTCCACTATGTCTGGCTAGGAAAAACTCTGCCAGCACAGAAAACATCTCCCATCGTGTTCTAGAAGTTGCACGGATGTCTGCCAAGTGTTTGGCAGGAAGAAAAGAAAAGTTGTCCAAAACAGCTTCCAATCGAATGTTCCTGTGATTGGAAAAGTCAGGAGAGTGCAAAGGTACTGTTTTCTATCAGTTGGCAAGGTGCGCACACAATCCCAGTGTTGTACAGCTTGCTTCTTCACCTTCCCGAAGCTGCCGCTCTCGCCGGCTGCCGGAGCCCAAGAAGCGGCTTCTTCGCGCAAAGACGATTGTGCCGCTCACAGTGCTCTCCTTAGCGCGGCTTCTGCCGAAAGACGCCCGGCAGCGGCTCTTACCTCCGGAGAGCATCCTACCTTCGTCTTTCGCGTCTTTTGTAGTCTACATCTTAGCAAAACGCTTTTCCACTATGTCTGGCTAGGAAAAACTGTGCCAGCACAGAAAACATCTCCCATCGTGTTCTAGAAGTTGCACGGATGTCTGCCAAGTGTTTGGCAGGAAGAAAAGAAAAGTTGTCCAAAACAGCTTCCAATCGAATGTTCCTGTGATTGGAAAAGTCAGGAGAGTGCAAAGGTACTGTTTTCTATCAGTTGGCAAGGTGCGCACACAATCCCAGTGTTGTACAGCTTGCTTCTTCACCTTCCCGAAGCTGCCGCTCTCGCCGGCTGCCGGAGCCCAAGAAGCGGCTTCTTCGCGCAAAGACGATTGTGCCGCTCACAGGGCTCTCCTTATCGCGGCTTCTGCCGAAAGACGCCCGGCAGCGGCTCTTACCTCCGGAGAGCATCCTACCTTCGTCTTTCGCGTCTTTTGTAGTCTACATCTTAGCAAAACGCTTTTCCACTATGTCTGGCTAGGAAAAACTGTGCCAGCACAGAAAACATCTCCCATCGTGTTCTAGAAGTTGCACGGATGTCTGCCAAGTGTTTGGCAGGAAGAAAAGAAAAGTTGTCCAAAACAGCTTCCAATCGAATGTTCCTGTGATTGGAAAAGTCAGGAGAGTGCAAAGGTACTGTTTTCCATCAGTTGGCAAGGTGCGCACACAATCCCAGTGTTGTACAGCTTGTTTCTTCACCTTCCCGAAGCTGCCGCTCTCGCCGGCTGCCGGAGCCCAAGAAGCGGCTTCTTCGCGCAAAGACGATTGTGCCGCTCACAGTGCTCCCCTTAGCGCGGCTTCTGCCGAAAGACGCCCGGCAGCGGCTCTTACCTCCTGAGAGTGGCAGCTTCGGGAAGGTGAAGAAGCAAGCTGTACAACACTGGGATTGTGTGCGCACCTTGCCAACTGATTCAAAACAGTACCTTTGCACTCTCCTGACTTTTCCAATCACAGGAATATTCGATTGGAAGCTGTTTTGGACAACTTTTCTTTTCTTCCTCCCAAACACTTGGCAGACATATCTGCAACTTCTAGAAAACGATGGGAGATGTTTTCTGGGCTGGCACGGTTTTTCCTAGCCAGACATAGTGGAAAAGCGTTTTGCTAAGATGTAGACTACATAAGACGCGAAAGACGAAGGTAGGATGCTCTCCGGAGGTAAGAGCCGCTGCCGGGCGTCTTTCGGCAGAAGCCGCGCTAAGGAGAGCACTGTGAGCGGCACAATCGTCTTTGCGCGAAGAAGCCGCTTCTTGGGCTCCGGCAGCCGGCGAGAGCGGCAGCTTCGGGAAGGTGAAGAAGCAAGCTGTACAACACTGGGATTGTGTGCGCACCTTGCCAACTGATAGAAAACAGTACCTTTGCACTCTCCTGACTTTTCCAATCACAGGAACATTCGATTGGAAGCTGTTTTGGACAACTTTTCTTTTCTTCCTGCCAAACACTTGGCAGACATCCGTGCAACTTCTAGAACACGATGGGAGATGTTTTCTGTGCTGGCAGAGTTTTTCCTAGCCAGACATAGTGGAAAAGCGTTTTGCTAAGATGTAGACTACAAAAGACGCGAAAGACGAAGGTAGGATGCTCTCCGGAGGTAAGAGCCGCTGCCGGGCGTCTTTCGGCAGAAGCCGCGCTAAGGAGAGCACTGTGAGCGGCACAATCGTCTTTGCGCGAAGAAGCCGCTTCTTGGGCTCCGGCAGCCGGCGAGAGCGGCAGCTTCGGGAAGGTGAAGAAGCAAGCTGTACAACACTGGGATTGTGTGCGCACCTTGCCAACTGATAGAAAACAGTACCTTTGCACTCTCCTGACTTTTCCAATCACATGAACATTCGATTGGAAGCTGTTTTGGACAACTTTTCTTTTCTTCCTGCCAAACACTTGGCAGACATCCGTGCAACTTCTAGAACACGATGGGAGATGTTTTCTGTGCTGGCACAGTTTTTCCTAGCCAGACATAGTGGAAAAGCGTTTTGCCGAGGTGTAGACTACAAAAGACGCGAAAGACGAAGGTAGGATGCTCTCCGGAGGTAAGAGCCGCTGCCGGGCGTCTTTCGGCAGAAGCCGCGCTAAGGAGAGCCCTGTGAGCGGCACAATCGTCTTTGCGCGAAGAAGCCGCTTCTTGGGCTCCGGCAGCCGGCGAGAGCGGCAGCTTCGGGAAGGTGAAGAAGCAAGCTGTACAACACTGGGATTGTGTGCGCACCTTGCCAACTGATAGAAAACAGTACCTTTGCACTCTCCTGACTTTTCCAATCACAGGAACATTCGATTGGAAGCTGTTTTGGACAACTTTTCTTTTCTTCCTGCCAAACACTTGGCAGACATCCGTGCAACTTCTAGAACACGATGGGAGATGTTTTCTGTGCTGGCACAGTTTTTCCTAGCCAGACATAGTGGAAAAGCGTTTTGCTAAGATGTAGACTACAAAAGACGCGAAAGACGAAGGTAGGATGCTCTCCGGAGGTAAGAGCCGCTGCCGGGCGTCTTTCGGCAGAAGCCGCGCTAAGGAGAGCACTGTGAGCGGCACAATCGTCTTTGCGCGAAGAAGCCGCTTCTTGGGCTCCGGCAGCCGGCGAGAGCGGCAGCTTCGGGAAGGTGAAGAAGCAAGCTGTACAACACTGGGATTGTGTGCGCACCTTGCCAACTGATAGAAAACAGTACCTTTGCACTCTCCTGACTTTTCCAATCACAGGAACATTCGATTGGAAGCTGTTTTGGACAACTTTTCTTTTCTTCCTGCCAAACACTTGGCAGACATCCGTGCAACTTCTAGAACACGATGGGAGATGTTTTCTGTGCTGGCACAGTTTTTCCTAGCCAGACATAGTGGAAAAGCGTTTTGCTAAGATGTAGACTACAAAAGACGCGAAAGACGAAGGTAGGATGCTCTCCGGAGGTAAGAGCCGCTGCCGGGCGTCTTTCGGCAGAAGCCGCGCTAAGGAGAGCACTGTGAGCGGCACAATCGTCTTTGCGCGAAGAAGCCGCTTCTTGGGCTCCGGCAGCCGGCGAGAGCGGCAGCTTCGGGAAGGTGAAGAAACAAGCTGTACAACACTGGGATTGTGTGCGCACCTTGCCAACTGATAGAAAACAGTACCTTTGCACTCTCCTGACTTTTCCAATCACAGGAACATTCGATTGGAAGCTGTTTTGGACAACTTTTCTTTTCTTCCTGCCAAACACTTGGCAGACATCCGTGCAACTTCTAGAACACGATGGGAGATGTTTTCTGTGCTGGCACAGTTTTTCCTAGCCAGACATAGTGGAAAAGCGTTTTGCTAAGATGTAGACTACAAAAGACGCGAAAGATGAAGGTAGGATGCTCTCCGGAGGTAAGAGCCGCTGCCGGGCGTCTTTCGGCAGAAGCCGCGCTAAGGAGAGCCCTGTGAGCGGCACAATCGTCTTTGCGCGAAGAAGCCGCTTCTTGGGCTCCGGCAGCCGGCGAGAGCGGCAGCTTCGGGAAGGTGAAGAAGCAAGCTGTACAACACTGGGATTGTGTGCGCACCTTGCCAACTGATAGAAAACAGTACCTTTGCACTCTCCTGACTTTTCCAATCACAGGAACATTCGATTGGAAGCTGTTTTGGACAACTTTTCTTTTCTTCCTGCCAAACACTTGGCAGACATCCGTGCAACTTCTAGAACACGATGGGAGATGTTTTCTGTGCTGGCACAGTTTTTCCTAGCCAGACATAGTGGAAAAGCGTTTTGCTAAGATGTAGACGACAACAGAGGCTAAAGAGTGGATGTTAGCAAATGACACCCATCTTCAAAAAAGGCAATTAAGAGGACTCGCCATAGTACAAACCAGCCAGCCTCTTTTTTATCCCCAGGAAGTTGATGAAGCAGCTCTTCCTGGAAATCCTTGCCAGGCACATGACAGATGACCAAATAATGTAGTTAGCATGATTTTTCAGGGGAATTTCATGCTGAACATCACTTTAAACTCCTCTGATGAATCAACTTGACTGGTAGATGAAGGGAATATTATCTGCCTGGGCTTCAGGGAGGTTTTTGACATACCTCTACATGGCATCACACATACATATGGAAGCAATAGTGCAAAGGGGAGGGAATCAGTGTCTTTTCAGTGATGCTGAGGGAAAAGACAAGAGGCAGTGGGCACACACTGAAATACAGGAGATTGCCTTTGAACATCAGTAAATGTTTCTTTACTGTCAGGGTGACTGAACCACGGCACAGACTGCCCAGAAAGATTGTGGAGCCTGGATCTTTGAAGACATTAAAAGTACACCCAGATAGAATCCTGGGCAAGAGGCTCTAGGTATCCTGGTTTAGGCAGGGGGGTTGGGCCTGGTTAGCCCCACCAACCCCTTCCACTCTCTTTCATTCTGTGCTAGTGAATTCTCTTCAAGATGCATTTCAAAGCGCTGGCATGACAAAGTTCTGTGCAGACAGAGATCCAAATGGACATGGCATCTAAGTTCCTTAAGCAGTGTTCAAGAAGAATGTAAAACTCTGGCACAAGTGTCTCTTCCCTAACTGAATCCCTTTCATGGGAAAATTCCCAGCTCTAGAAAGATCTTCTGATACGCATGCTTAAGACTGACACTGGCTGAGCAAATTTCTCCCTATGTATATCTAAGACCAGTTAGGATCTTCACCCAAAGTGCAGTCAACATAGTCACAGAATGCCTATTGTTAAGAAGTGACAGCTTCCATCAGAATGGCAGCTATTGGTCCACAAAATGGATTAATGGATGGGAATTATCTACGTGGGTTAAAAACAAAAATAAAGAGTTGGTCTTTATTTATCAATTTCATGGCAATATTGATAAGGGAAGAAAAAGATCTAAGTCCTTGACTTTCTGGACTCGAGGAAAGATTTTAAAAATTCCTTGTAAAAAATGTATGATCACAATCAGACTATTGAAACCATTTTAGTTGGGAACAAAGTTCCAAAATTGTCTAGATAGTGGCAAAGAAGCCAAGAAAATAGGAAAGAAACAAAAAGAGAGCAAAAGAGTCAGCTTCAGTGTACAAGCTCGTTCTAGAAGTAGTCTGCTGGGAAAAGGAACCCCCAGCTAAATTTCCAATGTATTCCTGCGCTTGATTCAGTAACTGGTCAATGTAAAAACCAATCCTTTTGTACAACTTCTTCCAGCAACAAAAACTCCAACAGGTTGACACTACCATCATGCCTGTTCCAGACATATTTAAAAGAGAAATGATGATTTTCTTGAAAACCTACTTACATAAAAGTTGCAAGATGGTGGAGGGATTCCCACATCCTCCTTCCTCCATCTGGCTTGAAAGTATATTTGATAAAATATGCAACAAAGCACATGATTTATAAGGGAGAGTCAAATGGATGATTTGGGAATCGATCTCTTGTTGATAGTAAACTTCATATCCACTCGGTGTGACCTTTTTAAAACAAAATGTGGAGCTGAGGCATGAATCTGCCACAACAATTGTAAAGCAAACATACACACTCCCCTTCATATGCCCCCCCCTCCACACACACCTAGGCACACACAGAGATCAGCATAGCAGATCATGAACACCTTGGAAAAGACTGAAATGCTAAATGCCTCTCTTGATGGGCAAAAGAGCTGGTGCAGTAATTCAAATGCCTGGTACAAAAATTCTGTTTAATATTTAGCTCCTATTTAAAACACAGCTTTTCATTTCATTCTATTTACAGAATATTTTCATTTCATTTGTTTCTTTAAAATTACTTAGTTCTCACCTGTTGTATGTCTAGGAATATTTTCTTCCAAAAATAGAAAAAAATAGATGATATCTTTTCAGCAGAAAACATTGGTTGATACAATTTTAAACCATCATGATATGGAAGAATTCTTCTGTCCCTCTCGAAGGTGGAAGAAGCATTTGGATCACAGATCATCTACAATGAAATACTTGACATGTTTAAGATGCTTTCAATCAATTTTGATCGTCAATTGCTTATTTGTTGTAAACAGTAATTTTTCAGTGAAGGGAAAGCGTGTGTGGTATATCTACATGATATGTTCAAAGGCAGTTCCTACTAATGGCCAGGCTGAATTCCAGTAAATAATGTCCCGAATGATATTTTGCCGCCTTCTTTGGCACTTCATGAAATCTTACCCCGATGAAGTGCTGAAACACAGAGATTTTCTCTTAGAGAGTGTCTCATGTTGTAACCTATCCCATGGATTTTATGCTGTAATTCTTATCTCTTTTAAAATTTACTATCTTCTGTACAGTTTTCATGAAACTTTCTGTTACAGTAGTGAATAGCACAGATAAATGTCATTTTGTACAACTTTGAATTTACCCCAAGAGCTGAGAGAAAACTTGATCCTATACTTCAATCCGAGTTTCTTCTATAGTCCAACTTTGTTTCTCTACCATCAAGCTTCTCCTTTGTTGCTGCTCCAAGCCCCGTCCAAGGTGACCTTGAATACTTTCAGGGATGGGACACCCACAACTTCTCTGGGCAACCTGTTCCAGTGTTCCAGCACTCCCACAGTAAAAAAGGCCTTCCTTTCATCTAATATGTGTAGGAAATCATAAATCTAGGCATAGAAGCTTGGAGTGCAAATTTGAAATTCTTTGGATTTGAAGCACATTTTATATGAATACTGACTTACAGATGACTAAAAGATGTTGATGGGCATTTGAGCTGACAAGTTTTGAAAAAGTGCACGGAAATTAAAATTGAAACCACTAAAATTAAAAACTCCTTGCCATTTTCTTTTTCCTCTCCTATTCAAAATTGCATATGTCAGATATCAGTGCTTCATGCAAACCTCTCAGATGCTCTCAGAGAAAAAGCTTTTCTTTCAGACTAAGTTGCGGTTGACGTAGAACACTAGCAGGAGTGAAAGATTTTCTGGGCATTGGGGCAGCACGTTCTCCTTGGATTTGTGTGCAGAATGCATTTTATCCAAACTGGAAAATATATCCCAGCTCTGTTCTATTCATCATTCTTACTTCATCAGGCCAGAAGATTCTGTGAAAAGTAGCCTGTGGACCTTGAAGACAGCGCATGTGAACCAGATGAGAGGTGATAGAGAAGTTGAGGGAGAGAAGAAAGAGCATATGGCTGAAACCAGAAAGTATTTCTCCACGTGATCATGGAAGATTGCAGGAGCCACTTGGTACTATCAAACCAGCCCGACTTGGCACTGGTGCCACTATGGGTCTGGGAGCCATGTTGCATATCGTGCATTTTAAGGAGCCAGCTGGCCACACCCAGCCATATGCCCCCAAACACAAACCAAGGCCCTTTTCTCTGGCAAACAAAACTCAGCTGCCCTGCTTCTGGATGGCAGATTGCAGGAGCCACTTGGTACTATCAAACCAGCCCAACTTGGCACTGGTGCCACCTTGGCTCTGGGAACCATCCTGCCTATTGTAGCTTTTCAGGAGCCAGCCGGTCACTCCCAGCCATAGGCCCCCAAACAGAAACCTCGGCCCGTTTCCCTGGCAAACAAAAGTAAGCTGCCCCGCTTCTGGATGGCAGATTGCAGGAGCTACTTAGTACTATCAAATCAGCCCGACTTGGCACAGGTGCCACCTTGGATCTGGGAACCATCCTGTGTATCGTGGATTTTCAGGGGCCAGCCGGCCACTCTCAGCCATATGCCCCCAAACACAAACCACGGACCTTTTCTCTGGCAAACAAAAATCAGCTGCCCCACTTCTGGATGGCAGATTGCAGGAGCCACTTGGGACTATCACACCAGCACAACATGGCACTGCTGCCACCTTGGATCTGGGAACAATCCTGCGTATCGTACATATTCAGGAACCAGCCGAACACTCCCAGCCACAGGCCCCCAAACACAAACAACGGCCCATTTCCCTGGCAAACAAAACTCAGCTGCCCCGCTTCTGGTGTGGCAGTTTGCAGGAGCCCCTTGGGACTATCAAAGCAGCCCGACTTGGTAATGGTACCATCTTGGATCTGGGAACCATCCGGCGTATCGTGGATTTTCAGGGGCCAGCCGGTCATTCCCAGCCATATGCTCCCAAACACAAACCTCGGCCCTTTTCTCTGGCAAACAAAACTCAACTGCCCCTCTTCTGGATGGCAAATTGCAGGACGCACTTGGTACTACAAAAAGAGCCCGACTTGGCAGTGGTGCCACCTTGGCTCTGGGAACCATCCTGCGTATCGAGCATTTTAAGGAGCCAGCCGGCAATTCCCAGCCGTATGCCCCAAAAAGAAACCACGGACCTTTTCTCTGGCAAAAAAAACTCAGCTGTCCCGCTTCTGGATGGCAGATTGCAGGAGTCACTTTGAACCATACAACCAGCCTTACTTGGCACTGGTGCCACCTTGTATCTGGGAACCATCCTGCCTATCGTTGATTTTCAGGGGCCAGCCTACCACTCTCGGCCATAGGCCCCCAAACACAAACCACAGCCCTTTTCTCTAGCAAACAAAATTTAGCTGCCCCGCTTCTGGATGGCAAATTGCAGGAGCCACTGGGTACTACAAAAACAGCCCGACTTGGCACTGGTGCCACCTTGCGTCTGGTTACCATGCGGCGTATCGTGCATTTTAAGGAGCCAGGTGGCCACTCCCAGCCATATGCCCCCAAACACAACCCACGGCCCTTTTCTCTGGCAAACAAAACTCAGCTGCCCCGCTTCTGGATGGCAGAGTGCAGGAGACACTTGGTACTATCAAACCAGCCCGACTTGGCACTGGTGCCACCTTTGGTCTGGGAACCATCCTGCGTATTGTGGATTGTCAGGAGACAGCCGACCACTCTCGGCCACAGACCCCAATCAAAAACAAAGGTCCGTTTCCCTGGCAAAAAAAACTCAGCTGCCCCGCTTCTGGATGGGAGATTGCAGGAGGCACTTGACACTGTCAAACGAGCCCCACTTTGTACTGGTGCCACCTTGGGTCTGGGAACCATGCTGCGTATCGTGGATTTTCAGGAGCCAGCCGGCCACTGCCAGCCACAGGCCCCCAAACAAAAACCACAGCCTTTTTCTCTGGCAAACAAAACTCAGCTGCCCCGCTTCTGGATGGCAGATTGCAGGAGCCACTTGGTACTATCAAACCAGCCCAACTTGGCACTGGTGCCACCTTGGGTCTGGGAACCATCCTGCCTATCGTGGATTTTAAGGAGCCAGCCGGCTACTCCCAGCCACAGGCCCCCAACAAAAACCACGGCCCTTTATTCTCGCAAACAAAACTTAGCTGCCTCACTTCTGGATGGCAGATTGCAGGAGTCACTTGGTGTAATCAAACCAGCCCGACTTGGCACTGGTGCCACCTTGGGTCTGGGAACCATCCTGCGTATCGTGGATTCTAAGGAGCCAGCCGGCCACTCCCAGCCACAGGCCCCCAAACAAAATCAACGGCGCTTTTCCCTGGAAAACAAAACACGCCTGCCAACTTTTTGATGGAGTTTGCAGGAGCCACTTGGTACTATCAAACCAGCCCAACTTGGCACTGGTGCCACCATGGGTCTGGTAAACATCCTGCGTATCGTGGATTCTTAGGAGCCAGCCGGCCACTCCTAGCCACAGGCCCCCAGACAAAAACCTAGGCCTATTTCTCTGGCAAACAAAAGTAAGCTGCCCCGCTTCTGGATGGCAGATTGCAGGAGACACTTGGGACTATCAAACCAGCCCAACTTGGCACTGGTGCCACCTTGGATCTGGGAACCATGCTGTGTATCGTGGATTTTCAGGGGCCAGCCGGCCACTCTCAGCCATATGCCCCCAAACAGAAACCTCGGCCCGTTTCCGTGGCAAACAAAACTCAACTGCCCCTCTTCTGGATGGCAAATTGCAAGATGAACTTGATACTAAAACCGCAGGCCGACTTGGTAGTGGTGACACCTTGGGCCTGGGAACCATCATGCGTATCGAGCATTTTAAGGAGCCAGCCGGCCACTCCCAGCAATATGCCCCCAAAAACAATCCACGGAATTTTTCTCTGGCAAACAAAAATCAGCTGCCCCGCTTCTGGATGGCAGATTGCAGGAGCCACTTTGCACCATCAAACCAGCCCGACTTGGCACTGGTGCCACCTTGCATCCTGGAACCATGCTGCCTAGCGTGGATTTTCAGGGGCCAGCCGGCCACTCTCAGCTATATGCCCCCAAACAAAACCCACGGCCCGTTTCCCTGGCAAACAATAGTAAGCTGCCCCGCTTCTGGATGGCAGATTGCAGGAACCACTTGGTAGTATCAAACCAGCCCGACTTGGCACTGGTGCCACCTTGGGTCTGGGAACCATCCTGCGTATCGTGGATTCTAAGGAGCCAGCCGGCCACTCCCAGCCACAGGCCCCCAAATACAAACAACGGCGCTTTTCCCTGGAAAACAAAACTCGCCTGCCAACTTTTTGATGGCAGATTGCAGGAGCAACTTGGTACTATCAAACCAGCCCAACTTGGCACTGGTGCCACCATGGGTCTGGTAACCATCCTGCCTATTGTAGCTTTCCAGGAGCCAGCCGGTCACTCCCAGCCATAGGCCCCCAGTCACAAACCTCGGCCCGTTTCCCTGGCAAACAAAAGTAAGCTGCCCCGCTTCTGGATGGCAGATTGCAGGAGCCACTTGGTACTATCAAACCAGCCCGACTTGGCACTGGTGCCACCTTGGGTCTGGGAACCATGCTGCGTATCGCAGTTTCTAAGGCGCCAGTCGGCCACTCCCAGCCACAAGACCCCAAACACAAACAACGGCGCTTTTCTCTGGCAAACAAAACTCAACTGCCCCTCTTCTGGATGGCAGATTGCAGGACGCACTTGGTACTATCAAACCAGCACGACTTGGCACTGGTGCCACCTTGGGTCTGGGAACCAACCTGCGTATTGTGGATTGTCAGGAGCCAGCTGGACACTCTCGGCCACAGACCCCAATCAAAAACAACGGCCCGTTTCACAGGCAAACAAAACTCAGCTGCCCCGCTTCTGGATGGGAGATTGCAGGAGGCACTTGACACTGTGAAACCAGCCCCACTTGGCACTGGTGCCACCTTGGGTCTGGGAACCATGCTGCGTATCATGGATTTTCAGGAGCCAGCCGGCCACTCCCAGCCATAGGCCCCCAAACAAAAACCACAGCCTTTTTCTCTGGCAAACAAAATTCAGCTGCCCCGCTTCTGGATGGCAGATTGCAGGAGCCACTTGGGACTATCACACCAGCACAACATGGCACTGGTGCCACCTTGGATCTGGGAATCATCCTTCCTATCGTGGATTTTCAGGGGCCGGCCGGTCACTCTCAGCCATAGGCCCCAAACACAAACCACGGCCCTTTTCTCTGGAAAACAAAACTCAACTGCCCCTCTTCTGGATGGCAGATTGCAGGAGCCACTGGGTACTATGAAACCAGCCCTACTTGGCACTGGTGCCACCTTGGGTCTGGGAACCATGCTGCGTATCATGGATTTTCAGGAGCCAGCCGTCCACTGCCAGCCACAGGCCCCGAAACACAAACAACAGCCTTTTTCTCTGGCAAACAAAATTCAGCTGCCCCGCTTCTGGATGGCAGATTGCAGGAACCACTTGGTACTAACAAACCAGCCCGACTTGGCACTGGTGCCACCTTGGGTCTGGGAACCATCCTGCGTATCGTGGATTCTAAGGAGCCAGCTGGCCACTCCCAGCCACAGGCCCCAAAACACACACAACGGCGCTTTTCCCTGGAAAACAAAACTCGCCTGCCAACTTTTTGATGGCAGATTGCAGGAGCCACTTGGTACTATCAAACCAGCCCAACTTGGCACTGGTGCCACCATGGGTCTGGTCACCATCCTGCCTATCGTAGCTTTTCAGGAGCCAGCTGGTCACTCCCTGCCATAGGCCCCGAGACACAAAGCTCGGCCCGTTTCCCTGGCAAACAAAAGTAAGCTGCCCCGCTTCTGGATGGCAGATTGCAGGAGCCACTTGGTGCTATCAAACCAGCCCGACTTGGCACTGGTACCACCTTGGGTCTGGGAACCATCCTGCCTATCGTGGATTTTAAGGAGCCAGCCGACTACTCCCAGCCACAGGCCCCCAACAAAAACCACGGCCCTTTTTTCTGGCAAACAAAACTTAGCTGCCTCACTTATGGATGGCAGATTGCAGGAGCCACTTGGTGTAATCAAACCAGCCCGACTTGGCACTGGTATCACCTTGGGTCTGGGAACCATCCTGCGTATCGTGGATTCTAAGGAGCCAGCCGGCCACTCCCAGCCACAGGCCCCCAAACAAAATCAACGGCGCTGTTCCCTGGAAAACAAAACACGCCTGCCAACTTTTTGATGGAGTTTGCAGGAGCCACTTGGTACTATCAAACCAGCCCAACTTGGCACTGGTGCCACCATGGGTCTGGTAAACATCCTGCGTATCGTGGATTCTTAGGAGCCAGCAGGCCACTCCTAGCCACAGGCCCCCAAACAAAAACCTAGGCCTATTTCTCTGGCAAACAAAAGTAAGCTGCCCCGCTTCTGGATGGCAGATTGCAGGAGACACTTGGGACTATCAAACCAGCCCAACTTGGCACTGGTGCCACCTTGGATCTGGGAACCATGTTGTGTATCGTGGATTTTCAGGGGCCAGCCGGCCACTCTCAGCCATATGTCCCCAAACAGAAACCTCGGCCCGTTTCTCTGGCAAACAAAACTCAACTGCCCCTCTTCTGGATGGCAAATTGCAGGATGAACTTGATACTAAAACCGCAGGCCGACTTGGTAGTGGTGACACCTTGGGCCTGGGAACCATCATGCGTATCGAGCATTTTAAGGAGCCAGCCGGCCACTCCCAGCAATATGCCCCCAAAAACAATCCACGGAATTTTTCTCTGGCAAACAAAAATCAGCTGCCCCGCTTCTGGATGGCAGATTGCAGGAGCCACTTTGCACCATCAAACCAGCCCGACTTGGCACTGGTGCCACCTTGCATCTGGGAACCATGCTGCCTAGCGTGGATTTTCAGGGACCAGCGGGCCACTCTCAGCTATATGCCCCCAAACAAAACCCACGGCCCGTTTCCCTGGCAAACAAAAGTAAGCTGCCCTGCTTCTGGATGGCAGATTGCAGGAACCACTTGGTAGTATCAAACCAGCCCGACTTGGCACTGGTGCCACCTTGGGTCTGGGAACCATCCTGCGTATCGTGGATTCTAAGGAGCCAGCCGGCCACTCCCAGCCACAGGCCCCCAAACACAAACAACGGCGCTTTTCCCTGGAAAACAAAACTCGCCTGCCAACTTTTTGATGGCAGATTGCAGGAGCAACTTGGTACTATCAAACCAGCCCAACTTGGCACTGGTGCCACCATGGGTCTGGTCACCATCCTGCCTATTGTAGCTTTCCAGGAGCCAGCCGGTCACTCCCAGCCATAGGCCCCCAAACACAAACCTCGGCCCGTTTCCCTGGCAAACAAAAGTAAGCTGCCCCGCTTCTGGATGGCAGATTGCAGGAGCCACTTGGTACTATCAAACCAGCCCAACTTGGAACTGGTGCCACCTTGGGTCTGGGAACCATCCTGCATATTGTGGATTGTCAGGAGCCAGCTGAACATTCTCGGCCACAGACCCCAATCAAAAACAACGGCCCGTTTCACAGGCAAACAAAACTCAGCTGCCCCGCTTCTGGATGGGAGATTGCAGGAGGCACTTGACACTGTGAAACCAGCCCCACTTGGCACTGGTGCCACCTTGGGTCTGGGAACCATGCTGCGTATCATGGATTTTCAGGAGCCAGCCGGCCACTCCCAGCCATAGGCCCCCAAACAAAAACCACAGCCTTTTTCTCTGGCAAACAAAATTCAGCTGCCCCACTTCTGGATGGCAGATTGCAGGAGCCACTTGGGACTATCACACCAGCACAACATGGCACTGGTGCCACCTTGGATATGGGAACCATCCTTCCTATCGTGGATTTTCAGGGGCCAGCCGGTCACTCTCAGCCATAGGCCCCAAACACAAACCACGGCCCTTTTCTCTGGAAAACAAAACTCAACTGCCCCTCTTCTGGATGGCAGATTGCAGGAGCCAGTGGGTACTATGAAACTAGTCCTACTTGGCACTGGTGCCACCTTGGGTCTGGGAACCATGCTGCGTATCATGGATTTTCAGGAGCCAGCCGTCCACTGCCAGCCACAGGCCCCGAAACACAAACAACAGCCTTTTTCTCTGGCAAACAAAATTCAGCTGCCCCGCTTCTGGATGGCAGATTGCAGGAACCACTTGGTACTAACAAACCAGCCCGACTTGGCACTGGTGCCACCTTGGGTCTGGGAACCATCCTGCGTATCGTGGATTCTAAGGAGCCAGCTGGCCACTCCCAGCCACAGGCCCCAAAATACACACAACGGCGCTTTTCCCTGGAAAACAAAACTCGCCTGCCAACTTTTTGATGGCAGATTGCAGGAGCCACTTGGTACTATCAAACCAGCCCAACTTGGCACTGGTGCCACCATGGGTCTGGTCACCATCCTGCCTATCGTAGCTTTTCAGGAGCCAGCCGGTCACTCCCAGCCATAGGCCCCCAGAAAAAAACCTCGGTCCGTTTCCCTGGAAAACAAAAGTAAGCTGCCCCGCTTCTGGATGGCAGATTGCAGGAGCCACTTGGTGCTATCAAACCAGCCCGACTTGGCACTGGTGCCACCTTGGGTCTGGGAACCATCCTGCGTATCCTGTGTTCTAAGGAGCCAGCCGGCCACTCCCAGCCACAGTCCCCCAACAAAAACCACGGCCCTTTTTTCTGGCAAACAAAACTTAGCTGCCTCACTTATGGATGGCAGATTGCAGGAGCCACTTGGTGTAATCAAACCAGCCCGACTTGGCACTGGTGTCACCTTGGGTCTGGGAACCATCCTGCGTATCGTGGATTCTAAGGAGCCAGCCGGCCACTCCCAGCCACAGGCCCCCAAACAAAATCAACGGCGCTGTTCCCTGGAAAACAAAACACGCCTGCCAACTTTTTGATGGAGTTTGCAGGAGCCACTTGGTACTATCAAACCAGCCCAACTTGGCACTGGTGCCACCATGGGTCTGGTAAACATCCTGCGTATCGTGGATTCTTAGGAGCCAGCAGGCCACTCCTAGCCACAGGCCCCCAAACAAAACCTAGGCCTATTTCTCTGGCAAACAAAAGTAAGCTGCCCCGCTTCTGGATGGCAGATTGCAGGAGACACTTGGGACTATCAAACCAGCCCAACGTGGCACTGGTGCCACCTTGGATCTGGGAACCATGCTGTGTATCGTGGATTTTCAGGGGCCAGCCGGCCACTCTCAGCCATATGTCCCCAAACAGAAACCTCGGCCCGTTTCTCTGGCAAACAAAACTCAACTGCCCCTCTTCTGGATGGCAAATTGCAGGGTGAACTTGATACTAAAACCGCAGGCCGACTTGGTAGTGGTGACACCTTGGGCCTGGGAACCATCATGCGTATCGAGCATTTTAAGGAGCCAGCCGGCCACTCCCAGCAATATGCCCCCAAAAACAATCCACGGAATTTTTCTCTGGCAAACAAAAATCAGCTGCCCCGCTTCTGGATGGCAGATTGCAGGAGCCACTTTGCACCATCAAACCAGCCCGACTTGGCACTGGTGCCACCTTGCATCTGGGAACCATGCTGCCTAGCGTGGATTTTCAGGGGCCAGCGGGCCACTCTCAGCTATATGCCCCCAAACAAAACCCACGGCCCGTTTCCCTGGCAAACAAAAGTAAGCTGCCCTGCTTCTGGATGGCAGATTGCAGGAACCACTTGGTAGTATCAAACCAGCCCGACTTGGCACTGGTGCCACCTTGGGTCTGGGAACCATCCTGCGTATCGTGGATTCTAAGGAGCCAGCCGGCCACTCCCAGCCATATGCCCCCAAACACAAACAACGGCGCTTTTCCCTGGAAAACAAAACTCGCCTGCCAACTTTTTGATGGCAGATTGCAGGAGCAACTTGGTACTATCAAACCAGCCCAACTTGGCACTGGTGCCACCATGGGTCTGGTCACCATCCTGCCTATTGTAGCTTTCCAGGAGCCAGCCGGTCACTCCCAGCCATAGGCCCCCAAACACAAACCTCGGCCCGTTTCCCTGGCAAACAAAAGTAAGCTGCCCCGCTTCTGGATGGCAGATTGCAGGAGCCACTTGGTACAATCAAACCAGCCCAACTTGGAACTGGTGCCACCTTGGGTCTGGGAACCATGCTGCGTATCGCAGATTCTAAGGCGCCAGTCGGCCACTCCCAGCCACAAGCCCCCAAACACAAACAACGGCGCTTTTCTCTGGCAAACAAAACTCAACTGCCCCTCTTCTGGATGGCAAATTGCAGGACGCACTTGGTACTATAAAAACAGCCCGACTTGGCACTGGTGCCACTTTGGGTCTGGGAACCATCCTGCGTATCGATCTTTTTAATGAGACAGCCGGCCACTCCCAGCCATATGCCCCCAAACACAACCCACGGCCCTTTCCTCTGGCAAACAAAACTCAGCTGCACCGCTTCTGGATGGCAGATTGCAGGAGCCACGTGGTACTATCAAACCAGCAAGACTTGGCACTGGTGCCACCTTGGGTCTGGGAACCATCCTGCATATTGTGGATTGTCAGGAGCCAGCTGAACATTCTCGGCCACAGACCCCAATCAAAAACAACGGCCCGTTTCACAGGCAAACAAAACTCAGCTGCCCCGCTTCTGGATGGGAGATTGCAGGAGGCACTTGACACTGTGAAACCAGCCCCACTTGGCACTGGTGCCACCTTGGGTCTGGGAACCATGCTGCGTATCATGGATTTTCAGGAGCCAGCCGGCCACTCCCAGCCATAGGCCCCCAAACAAAAACCACAGCCTTTTTCTCTGGCAAACAAAATTCAGCTGCCCCACTTCTGGATGGCAGATTGCAGGAGCCACTTGGGACTATCACACCAGCACAACATGGCACTGCTGCCACCTTGGATCTGGGAACCATCCTTCCTATCGTGGATTTTCAGGGGCCAGCCGGTCACTCTCAGCCATAGGCCCCAAACACAAACCACGGCCCTTTTCTCTGGAAAACAAAACTCAACTGCCCCTCTTCTGGATGGCAGATTGCAGGAGCCAGTGGGTACTATGAAACTAGTCCTACTTGGCACTGGTGCCACCTTGGGTCTGGGAACCATGCTGCGTATCATGGATTTTCAGGAGCCAGCCGTCCACTGCCAGCCACAGGCCCCGAAACACAAACAACAGCCTTTTTCTCTGGCAAACAAAATTCAGCTGCCCCGCTTCTGGATGGCAGATTGCAGGAACCACTTGGTACTAACAAACCAGCCCGACTTGGCACTGGTGCCACCTTGGGTCTGGGAACCATCCTGCGTATCGTGGATTCTAAGGAGCCAGCTGGCCACTCCCAGCCACAGGCCCCAAAATACACACAACGGCGCTTTTCCCTGGAAAACAAAACTCGCCTGCCAACTTTTTGATGGCAGATTGCAGGAGCCACTTGGTACTATCAAACCAGCCCAACTTGGCACTGGTGCCACCATGGGTCTGGTCACCATCCTGCCTATCGTAGCTTTTCAGGAGCCAGCCGGTCACTCCCAGCCATAGGCCCCCAGAAAAAAACCTCGGTCCGTTTCCCTGGCAAACAAAAGTAAGCTGCCCCGCTTCTGGATGGCAGATTGCAGGAGCCACTTGGTGCTATCAAACCAGCCCGACTTGGCACTGGTGCCACCTTGGGTCTGGGAACCATCCTGCGTATCCTGTGTTCTAAGGAGCCAGCCGGCCACTCCCAGCCACAGTCCCCCAACAAAAACCACGGCCCTTTTTTCTGGCAAACAAAACTTAGCTGCCTCACTTATGGATGGCAGATTGCAGGAGCCACTTGGTGTAATCAAACCAGCCCGACTTGGCACTGGTGTCACCTTGGGTCTGGGAACCATCCTGCGTATCGTGGATTCTAAGGAGCCAGCCGGCCACTCCCAGCCACAGGCCCCCAAACAAAATCAACGGCGCTGCTCCCTGGAAAACAAAACACGCCTGCCAACTTTTTGATGGAGTTTGCAGGAGCCACTTGGTACTATCAAACCAGCCCAACTTGGCACTGGTGCCACCATGGGTCTGGTAAACATCCTGCGTATCGTGGATTCTTAGGAGCCAGCAGGCCACTCCTAGCCACAGGCCCCCAAACAAAACCTAGGCCTATTTCTCTGGCAAACAAAAGTAAGCTGCCCCGCTTCTGGATGGCAGATTGCAGGAGACACTTGGGACTATCAAACCAGCCCAACGTGGCACTGGTGCCACCTTGGATCTGGGAACCATGCTGTGTATCGTGGATTTTCAGGGGCCAGCCGGCCACTCTCAGCCATATGTCCCCAAACAGAAACCTCGGCCCGTTTCTCTGGCAAACAAAACTCAACTGCCCCTCTTCTGGATGGCAAATTGCAGGGTGAACTTGATACTAAAACCGCAGGCCGACTTGGTAGTGGTGACACCTTGGGCCTGGGAACCATCATGCGTATCGAGCATTTTAAGGAGCCAGCCGGCCACTCCCAGCAATATGCCCCCAAAAACAATCCACGGAATTTTTCTCTGGCAAACAAAAATCAGCTGCCCCGCTTCTGGATGGCAGATTGCAGGAGCCACTTTGCACCATCAAACCAGCCCGACTTGGCACTGGTGCCACCTTGCATCTGGGAACCATGCTGCCTAGCGTGGATTTTCAGGGGCCAGCGGGCCACTCTCAGCTATATGCCCCCAAACAAAACCCACGGCCCGTTTCCCTGGCAAACAAAAGTAAGCTGCCCTGCTTCTGGATGGCAGATTGCAGGAACCACTTGGTAGTATCAAACCAGCCCGACTTGGCACTGGTGCCACCTTGGGTCTGGGAACCATCCTGCGTATCGTGGATTCTAAGGAGCCAGCCGGCCACTCCCAGCCATATGCCCCCAAACACAAACAACGGCGCTTTTCCCTGGAAAACAAAACTCGCCTGCCAACTTTTTGATGGCAGATTGCAGGAGCAACTTGGTACTATCAAACCAGCCCAACTTGGCACTGGTGCCACCATGGGTCTGGTCACCATCCTGCCTATTGTAGCTTTCCAGGAGCCAGCCGGTCACTCCCAGCCATAGGCCCCCAAACACAAACCTCGGCCCGTTTCCCTGGCAAACAAAAGTAAGCTGCCCCGCTTCTGGATGGCAGATTGCAGGAGCCACTTGGTACTATCAAACCAGCCCAACTTGGAACTGGTGCCACCTTGGGTCTGGGAACCATGCTGCGTATCGCAGATTCTAAGGCGCCAGTCGGCCACTCCCAGCCACAAGCC
This sequence comes from Melospiza melodia melodia, assembly GCF_035770615.1. NCBI lineage: Eukaryota > Metazoa > Chordata > Aves > Passeriformes > Passerellidae > Melospiza > Melospiza melodia. The sequence continues at coordinate 35,617,277 of NC_086199.1, read as the reverse complement.
CCCAAACACAAACAACGGCGCTTTTCTCTGGCAAACAAAACTCAACTGCCCCTCTTCTGGATGGCAAATTGCAGGACGCACTTGGTACTATAAAAACAGCCCGACTTGGCACTGGTGCCACCTTGGGTCTGGGAACCATCCTGCGTATCGATCTTTTTAATGAGACAGCCGGCCACTCCCAGCCATATGCCCCCAAACACAACCCACGGCCCTTTCCTCTGGCAAACAAAACTCAGCTGCACCGCTTCTGGATGGCAGATTGCAGGAGCCACGTGGTACTATCAAACCAGCAAGACTTGGCACTGGTGCCACCTTGGGTCTGGGAACCATCCTGCATATTGTGGATTGTCAGGAGCCAGCTGAACATTCTCGGCCACAGACCCCAATCAAAAACAACGGCCCGTTTCACAGGCAAACAAAACTCAGCTGCCCCGCTTCTGGATGGGAGATTGCAGGAGGCACTTGACACTGTGAAACCAGCCCGACTTGGCACTGGTGCCACCTTGGGTCTGGGAACCATGCTGCGTATCATGGATTTTCAGGAGCCAGCCGGCCACTCCCAGCCATAGGCCCCCAAACAAAAACCACAGCCTTTTTCTCTGGCAAACAAAATTCAGCTGCCCCACTTCTGGAGGGCAGATTGCAGGAGCCACTTGGGACTATCACACCAGCACAACATGGCACTGCTGCCACCTTGGATCTGGGAACCATCCTTCCTATCGTGGATTTTCAGGGGCCAGCCGGTCACTCTCAGCCATAGGCCCCAAACACAAACCACGGCCCTTTTCTCTGGAAAACAAAACTCAACTGCCCCTCTTCTGGATGGCAGATTGCAGGAGCCAGTGGGTACTATGAAACTAGTCCTACTTGGCACTGGTGCCACCTTGGGTCTGGGAACCATGCTGCGTATCATGGATTTTCAGGAGCCAGCCGTCCACTGCCAGCCACAGGCCCCGAAACACAAACAACAGCCTTTTTCTCTGGCAAACAAAATTCAGCTGCCCCGCTTCTGGATGGCAGATTGCAGGAACCACTTGGTACTAACAAACCAGCCCGACTTGGCACTGGTGCCACCTTGGGTCTGGGAACCATCCTGCGTATCGTGGATTCTAAGGAGCCAGCTGGCCACTCCCAGCCACAGGCCCCAAAATACACACAACGGCGCTTTTCCCTGGAAAACAAAACTCGCCTGCCAACTTTTTGATGGCAGATTGCAGGAGCCACTTGGTACTATCAAACCAGCCCAACTTGGCACTGGTGCCACCATGGGTCTGGTCACCATCCTGCCTATCGTAGCTTTTCAGGAGCCAGCCGGTCACTCCCAGCCATAGGCCCCCAGAAAAAAACCTCGGTCCGTTTCCCTGGCAAACAAAAGTAAGCTGCCCCGCTTCTGGATGGCAGATTGCAGGAGCCACTTGGTGCTATCAAACCAGCCCGACTTGGCACTGGTGCCACCTTGGGTCTGGGAACCATCCTGCGTATCCTGTGTTCTAAGGAGCCAGCCGGCCACTCCCAGCCACAGTCCCCCAAACACAAACAACGGCGCTTTTCCCTGGAAAACAAAACTGACCTGCCAACTTTTTGATGGCAGATTGCAGGAGCAACTTGGTACTATCAAACCAGCCCAACTTGGCACTGGTGCCACCATGGGTCTGGTCACCATCCTGCCTATCATAGCTTTTCAGGAGCCAGCCGGTCACTCCCAGCCATAGGTCCCCAGACAAATACCTCGGCCCGTTTCCCTGGCAAACAAAAGTAAGCTGCCCCGCTTCTGGATGGCAGATTGCAGGAGCCACTTGGTACAATCATACCAGCCCAACTTGACACTGGTGCCACCTTGGCTCTGGGAACCATGCTGCGTAACCCGGATTCTAAGACGACAGGCAGCCACTGCCAGCCACAGGCCTCCAAACAAAATCAACGGCGCTTTTCCCTGGAAAACAAAACTCGCCTGACAACTTTTAGATGGCAGATTGCAGGAGCCAGTTGGTACCATCAAACCAGCCCAACTTGGCACTGGTGCCACCTTGGGTCTGGGAACCATCCTGCCTATTGTTGCTTTTCAGGAGCCAGCCGGTCACTTCTAGCCATAGGTCCCCAGTCACAAACCTCGGCCCGTTTCCCTGGCACACAAATGTAAGCTACCCCGCTTCAGGATGGCAGATTGCAGGAGCCACTTTTCACCATCAAACCAGCCCGACGTGGCACTGGTGCCACCTTGGGTCTGGGAACCATCCTGCGTATCGTGTGTTCTAAGGAGCCAGCCGGCCACTCCCAGCCACAGTCCCCCAAACACAAACAACGGCGCTTTTCCCTGGAAAACAAAACTGGCCTGCCAACTTTTTGATGGCAGATTGCAGGAGCCACTTGGTACTATCAAACCAGCCCAACTTGGCACTGGTGCCACCATGGGTCTGGTCACCATCCTGCCTATCGTAGCTTTTCAGGAGCCAGGCGGTCACTCCCAGCCATAGGCCCCCAGACACAAACCTCGGCCCGTTTCCCTGGCAAACAAAAGTAAGCTGCCCCGCTTCTGCATGGCAGATTGCAGGTGCTATTTAGTACTATCAAACCAGCCCGACTTGGCACTGGTGCCACCTCTGGTCTGGGAACCATCCTGCCTATCGTGGATTTTCAGGCGCCAGACGGCCACTATCAGCCATATGCCCCCAAAAACAAACCACGGCCCTTTTCTCTGGTAAACAAAACTCACCTGCCCCTCTTCTGGATGGCAAATTTTAAGACGCACTTTGTACTACGAAAACCGCCCGACTTGGCACTGGTGCCACCTTGGGTCAGGGAACCATCCTGCCTATCGTAGCTTTTCAGGAGCCAGCCGGTCACTCCCAGCCATAGGTCCCCAGACAAATACCTCGGCCCGTTTCCCTGGCAAACAAAAGTAAGCTGCCCCGCTTCTGGATGGCAGATTGCAGGAGCCACTTGGTACTATCAAACCAGCCCAACTTGACACTGGTGCCACCTTGGCTCTGGGAACCATGCTGCGTAACCCGGATTCTAAGACGACAGGCAGCCACTGCCAGCCACAGGCCTCCAAACAAAATCAACGGCGCTTTTCCCTGGAAAACAAAACTCGCCTGACAACTTTTAGATGGCAGATTGCAGGAGCCAGTTGGTACCATCAAACCAGCCCAACTTGGCACTGGTGCCACCTTGGGTCTGGGAATCATCCTGCCTATTGTTGCTTTTCAGGAGCCAGCCGGTCACTTCTAGCCCTAGGCCCCCAGTCATAAACCTCGGCCCGTTTCCCTGGCACACAAATGTAAGCTACCCCGCTTCAGGATGGCAGATTGCAGGAGCCACTTTTCACCATCAAACCAGCCCGACGTGGCACTGGTGCCACCTTGGGTCTGGGAACCATCCTGCGTATCGTGTGTTCTAAGGAGCCAGCCGGCCACTCCCACCCACAGTCCCCCAAACACAAACAACGGCGCTTTTCCCTGGAAAACAAAACTGGCCTGCCAACTTTTTGATGGCAGATTGCAGGAGCCACTTGGTACTATCAAACCAGCCCAACTTGGCACTGGTGCCACCATGGGTCTGGTCACCATCCTGCCTATCGTAGCTTTTCAGGAGCCAGGCGGTCACTCCCAGCCATAGGCCCCCAGACACAAACCTCGGCCCGTTTCCCTGGCAAACAAAAGTAAGCTGCCCCGCTTCTGCATGGCAGATTGCAGGTGCTATTTAGTACTATCAAACCAGCCCGACTTGGCACTGGTGCCACCTCTGGTCTGGGAACCATCCTGCCTATCGTGGATTTTCAGGGGCCAGACGGCCACTATCAGCCATATGCCCCCAAAAACAAACCACGGCCCTTTTCTCTGGTAAACAAAACTCAACTGCCCCTCTTCTGGATGGCAAATTTTAGGACGCACCTTGTACTACGAAAACCGCCCGACTTGGCACTGGTGCCACCTTGGGTCAGGGAACCATCCTGCCTATCGTAGCTTTTCAGGAGCCAGCCGGTCACTCCCAGCCATAGGTCCCCAGACAAATACCTCGGCCCGTTTCCCTGGCAAACAAAAGTAAGCTGCCCCGCTTCTGGATGGCAGATTGCAGGAGCCACTTGGTACTATCAAACCAGCCCAACTTGACACTGGTGCCACCTTGGCTCTGGGAACCATGCTGCGTAACCCGGATTCTAAGACGACAGGCAGCCACTGCCAGCCACAGGCCTCCAAACAAAATCAACGGCGCTTTTCCCTGGAAAACAAAACTCGCCTGACAACTTTTAGATGGCAGATTGCAGGAGCCAGTTGGTACCATCAAACCAGCCCAACTTGGCACTGGTGCCACCTTGGGTCTGGGAACCATCCTGCCTATTGTTGCTATTCAGGAGCCAGCCGGTCACTTCTAGCCCTAGGCCCCCAGTCATAAACCTCGGCCCGTTTCCCTGGCACACAAATGTAAGCTACCCCGCTTCAGGATGGCAGATTGCAGGAGCCACTTTTCACCATCAAACCAGCCCGACGTGGCACTGGTGCCACCTTGGGTCTGGGAACCATCCTGCGTATCGTGTGTTCTAAGGAGCCAGCCGGCCACTCCCACCCACAGTCCCCCAAACACAAACAACGGCGCTTTTCCCTGGAAAACAAAACTGGCCTGCCAACTTTTTGATGGCAGATTGCCGTAGCCACTTGGTACTATCAAACCAGCCCAACTTGGCACTGGTGCCACCATGGGTCGGGTAACCATCCTGCCTATCGTAGCTTTTTAAGGAGCCAGCAGGCCACGCCCAGCCATATAGCCCCAAAAACAAACCACGGACCATTTCTCTTGGAAACAAAAATCCGCTGCCCCGCGTCAGGATGGCAGATTGCAGGAGCCACTTTGCACCATCAAACCACCCCGACTTGGCACTGGTGCCATCTTGGATCTGGGAACCATCCTGCCTATCGTAGCTTTTCAGGAGCCAGCCGGTTACTCCCAACCATAGGCCCCCAGACAGAAATCTCTGCCCGTTTCCCTGGCAAACAAAAGTAAGCTACCCCGCTTCTGGATGGCAGATTGCAGGAGCCACTTGGTACTATCAAACCAGCCCAACTTGGCACTGGTGCCACCATGGGTCTGGTCACCATCCTGCCTATCGTAGCTTTTCAGGAGCCAGGCGGTCACTCACAGCCATAGGCCCCCAGACAAATACCTCGGCCCGTTTCCCTGGCAAACAAATGTAAGCTGCCCCGCTTCTGGATGGCAGATTGCAGGAGCCACATGGTACTATCAAACCAGGCCAACATGGCACTGGTGCCACCTTGGCTCTGGGAACCATCCTGCCTATCGTGGATTTTCAGGCGCCAGCCGGCCACTCTCAGCCATATGCCCCCAAACACAAACCACGGCCCTTTTCTCTGGCAAACAAAAGTAAGCTGCCCCGCTTCTGGATGGCAGATTGCAGGAGCTATTTAGTACTATCAAACCAGCCCAACTTGACACTGGTGCCACCTTGGCTCTGGGAACCATGCTGCGTAACCCGGATTCTAAGACGACAGGCAGCCACTGCCAGCCACAGGCCTCCAAACAAAATCAACGGCGCTTTTCCCTGGAAAACAAAACTCGCCTGACAACTTTTAGATGGCAGATTGCAGGAGCCAGTTGGTACCATCAAACCAGCCCAACTTGGCACTGGTGCCACCTTGGGTCTGGGAATCATCCTGCCTATTGTTGCTTTTCAGGAGCCAGCCGGTCACTTCTAGCCCTAGGCCCCCAGTCATAAACCTCGGCCCGTTTCCCTGGCACACAAATGTAAGCTACCCCGCTTCAGGATGGCAGATTGCAGGAGCCACTTTTCACCATCAAACCAGCCCGACGTGGCACTGGTGCCACCTTGGGTCTGGGAACCATCCTGCGTATCGTGTGTTCTAAGGAGCCAGCCGGCCACTCCCACCAACAGTCCCCCAAACACAAACAACGGCGCTTTTCCCTGGAAAACAAAACTGGCCTGCCAACTTTTTGATGGCAGATTGCAGGAGCCACTTGGTACTATCAAACCAGCCCAACTTGGCACTGGTGCCACCATGGGTCTGGTCACCATCCTGCCTATCGTAGCTTTTCAGGAGCCAGGCGGTCACTCCCAGCCATAGGCCCCCAGACACAAACCTCGGCCCGTTTCCCTGGCAAACAAAAGTAAGCTGCCCCGCTTCTGCATGGCAGATTGCAGGTGCTATTTAGTACTATCAAACCAGCCCGACTTGGCACTGGTGCCACCTCTGGTCTGGGAACCATCCTGCCTATCGTGGATTTTCAGGGGCCAGACGGCCACTATCAGCCATATGCCCCCAAAAACAAACCACGGCCCTTTTCTCTGGTAAACAAAACTCAACTGCCCCTCTTCTGGATGGCAAATTTTAGGACGCACCTTGTACTACGAAAACCGCCCGACTTGGCACTGGTGCCACCTTGGGTCAGGGAACCATCCTGCCTATCGTAGCTTTTCAGGAGCCAGCCGGTCACTACCAGCCATAGGTCCCCAGACAAATACCTCGGCCCGTTTCCCTGGCAAACAAAAGTAAGCTGCCCCGCTTCTGGATGGCAGATTGCAGGAGCCACTTGGTACTATCAAACCAGCCCAACTTGACACTGGTGCCACCTTGGCTCTGGGAACCATGCTGCGTAACCCGGATTCTAAGACGACAGGCAGCCACTGCCAGCCACAGGCCTCCAAACAAAATCAACGGCGCTTTTCCCTGGAAAACAAAACTCGCCTGACAACTTTTAGATGGCAGATTGCAGGAGCCAGTTGGTACCATCAAACCAGCCCAACTTGGCACTGGTGCCACCTTGGGTCTGGGAACCATCCTGCCTATTGTTGCTATTCAGGAGCCAGCCGGTCACTTCTAGCCCTAGGCCCCCAGTCATAAACCTCGGCCCGTTTCCCTGGCACACAAATGTAAGCTACCCCGCTTCAGGATGGCAGATTGCAGGAGCCACTTTTCACCATCAAACCAGCCCGACGTGGCACTGGTGCCACCTTGGGTCTGGGAACCATCCTGCGTATCGTGTGTTCTAAGGAGCCAGCCGGCCACTCCCACCCACAGTCCCCCAAACACAAACAACGGCGCTTTTCCCTGGAAAACAAAACTGGCCTGCCAACTTTTTGATGGCAGATTGCCGGAGCCACTTGGTACTATCAAACCAGCCCAACTTGGCACTGGTGCCACCATGGGTCTGGTAACCATCCTGCCTATCGTAGCTTTTTAAGGAGCCAGCAGGCCACGCCCAGCCATATAGCCCCAAAAACAAACCACGGACCATTTCTCTTGGAAACAAAAATCCGCTGCCCCGCGTCAGGATGGCAGATTGCAGGAGCCACTTTGCACCATCAAACCACCCCGACTTGGCACTGGTGCCATCTTGGATCTGGGAACCATCCTGCCTATCGTAGCTTTTCAGGAGCCAGCCGGTTACTCCCAACCATAGGCCCCCAGACAGAAATCTCTGCCCGTTTCCCTGGCAAACAAAAGTAAGCTACCCCGCTTCTGGATGGCAGATTGCAGGAGCCACTTGGTACTATCAAACCAGCCCAACTTGGCACTGGTGCCACCATGGGTCTGGTCACCATCCTGCCTATCGTAGCTTTTCAGGAGCCAGGCGGTCACTCCCAGCCATAGGCCCCCAGACAAATACCTCGGCCCGTTTCCCTGGCAAACAAATGTAAGCTGCCCCGCTTCTGGATGGCAGATTGCAGGAGCCACATGGTACTATCAAACCAGGCCAACATGGCACTGGTGCCACCTTGGCTCTGGGAACCATCCTGCCTATCGTGGATTTTCAGGCGCCAGCCGGCCACTCTCAGCCATATGCCCCCAAACACAAACCACGGCCCTTTTCTCTGGTAAACAAAACTCAACTGCCCCTCTTCTGGATGGCAAATTGCAGGACGCACTTGGTACTACGAAAACAGCCCGACTTGGCAGTGATGCCACCTTGGGTCAGGGAACCATCCTGCGTATCGATGTTTTTAAGGAGTCAGCCGGCAACGTCCAGCCATATACCCCCAAAAAAAACCCACGGAACTTTTCTCCAGCAAGCAAAAATCCGCTGCCCCGCGTCTGGATGGCAGATTGCAGGAGCTATTTAGTATTATCAAACCAGCCCGACTTGGCACTGGTGCCGCCATGGGTCTGGTCACCATCCTGCCTATCGTAGCTTTTCAGGAGCCAGCCGGTCACTCTCAGCCATAGGCCCCAAACACAAACCACGGCCCTTTTCTCTGGAAAACAAAACTCAACTGCCCCTCTTCTGGATGGCAGATTGCAGGAGCCACTGGGTACTATGAAACCAGCCCTACTTGGCACTGGTGCCACCTTGGGTCTGGGAACCATGCTGCGTATCATGGATTTTCAGGAGCCAGCCGTCCACTGCCAGCCACAGGCCCCGAAACACAAACAACAGCCTTTTTCTCTGGCAAACAAAATTCAGCTGCCCCGCTTCTGGATGGCAGATTGCAGGAACCACTTGGTACTAACAAACCAGCCCGACTTGGCACTGGTGCCACCTTGGGTCTGGGAACCATCCTGCGTATCGTGGATTCTAAGGAGCCAGCTGGCCACTCCCAGCCACAGGCCCCAAAACACACACAACGGCGCTTTTCCCTGGAAAACAAAACTCGCCTGCCAACTTTTTGATGGCAGATTGCAGGAGCCACTTGGTACTATCAAACCAGCCCAACTTGGCACTTGTGCCACCATGGGTCTGGTCACCATCCTGCCTATCGTAGCTTTTCAGGAGCCAGGCGGTCACTCCCAGCCATAGGCCCCCAGACACAAACCTCGGCCTGTTTCCCTGGCACACAAAAGTAAGCTACCGCACTTCTGGATGGCAGATTGCAGGAGCCACTTTGCACCATCACACCAGCCCGACTTGGCACTGGTGCCACCTTGTCTCTGGGAACCATGCTGTGTAACCCGGATTCTAAGAAGACAGGCAGCCACTGCCAGCCACAGGCCTCCAAACAAAATCAACGGCGCTTTTCCCTGGAAAACAAAACTCGCCTGACAACTTTTAGATGGCAGATTGCAGGAGCCAGTTGGTACCATCAAACCAGCCCAACTTGGCACTGGTGCCACCTTGGGTCTGGGAACCATCCTGCCTATTGTTGCTTTTCAGGAGCCAGCCGGTCACTCCTAGCCCTAGGCCCCCAGTCATAAACCTCGGCCCGTTTCCCTGGCACACAAAAGTAAGCTACCCCGCTTCAGGATGGCAGATTGCAGGAGCCACTTTTCACCATCAAACCAGCCCGACGTGGCACTGGTGCCACCTTGGGTCTGGGAACCATCCTGCGTATCGTGTGTTCTAAGGAGCCAGCCGGCCACTCCCACCAACAGTCCCCCAAACACAAACAACGGCGCTTTTCCCTGGAAAACAAAACTCGCCTGACAACTTTTTGATGGCAGATTGCAGGAGCCACTTGGTACTATCAAACCAGCCCAACTTGGCACTGGTGCCACCATGGGTCTGGTCACCATCCTGCCTATCGTAGCTTTTCAGGAGCCAGCCGGTCACTCCCAGCCATAGGCCCCCAGACACAAACCTCGGCCCGTTTCCCTGGCAAACAAAAGTAAGCTGCCCCGCTTCTGCATGGCAGATTGCAGGTGCTATTTAGTACTATCAAACCAGCCCGACTTGGCACTGGTGCCACCTCTGGTCTGGGAACCATCCTGCCTATCGTGGATTTTCAGGCGCCAGACGGCCACTATCAGCCATATGCCCCCAAAAACAAACCACGGCCCTTTTCTCTGGTAAACAAAACTCAACTGCCCCTCTTCTGGATGGCAAATTTTAGGACGCACTTTGTACTACGAAAACCGCCCGACTTGGCACTGGTGCCACCTTGGGTCAGGGAACCATCCTGCCTATCGTAGCTTTTTAAGGAGCCAGCAGGCCACGCCCAGCCATATAGCCCCAAAAACAAACCACGGACCATTTCTCTTGGAAACAAAAATCCGCTGCCCCGCGTCAGGATGGCAGATTGCAGGAGCCACGTTGCACCATCAAACCACCCCGACTTGGCACTGGTGCCATCTTGGATCTGGGAACCATCCTGCCTATCGTAGCTTTTCAGGAGCCAGCCGGTTACTCCCAACCATAGGCCCCCAGACAGAAAGCTCTGCCCGTTTCCCTGGCAAACAAAAGTAAGCTACCCCGCTTCTGGATGGCAGATTGCAGGAGCCACTTGGTACTATCAAACCAGCCCAACTTGACACTGGTGCCACTTTGGGTCTGGGAACCATGCTGCGTAACGTAGATTCTAAGGCGCCAGGCGGCCACTCCCAGCCACAGGCCCCCAAATACAAACAACGGCGCTTTTCCCTGGAAAACAAAACTCGCCTGCCAGCTTTTTGATGGCAGATTGCAGGAGCCACTTGGTACTATCAAATCATCCCAACTTGGCACTGGTGCCACTATGGGTCTGGGAACCATCCTGCCAATTGTACCATTTCAGGAGCCAGCCGGTCACTCCCAGCCATAGGCCCCCATCACAAACCTCGGACCGTTTCCCTGGCAAACAAAATTAAGCTGCCCCGATTCTGGATGGCAGATTGCAGGAGCCACTCGGTAGTGTCAAAACAGCCCGACTCGGCACTGGTGCCACCTTGGGTCTGGGAACCATCCTGCGTATCGTGGATTCTAAGCAGCCACACGGCCACTCCGTGCCACAGGCGCCCAAACACAAACAACGGCGCTTTTCCCTGGAAAACAAAACTCGCCTGCCAACATTTTGATGGCAGATTGCAGGAGCCACTTGGTACTATCAAACCAGCCCAACTTGGCACTGGTGCCACCATGGGTCTGGTCACCATCCTGCCTATCGTAGCTTTTCAGGAGCCAGCCGGTCACTCCCAGCCATAAACCCCCAGACACAAACGTCGGCCCGTTTCCCTGGAAAACAAAAGTAAGCACCCCCGATCCTGGATGGCAGATTGCAGGAGCCACTTGGTAGTATCAAATTAGCCCAACTTGGCACTGGTGCCATCATGGGTCTGGTAAACATCCTGCCTATCTTAGCTTTTCAGGAGCCGGCCGGTCACTCCCTGCCATAGGCCCCCAGAGAAATACCTCGGCCCGTATTCCCTGGCAAACAAAAGTAAGCTGCCCCTCTTCTGGATGGCAGATTGCAGGAACCACTTGCTACTATCAAACCAGCCCAACTTGGCACTGGTGCCACCTTGGCTCTGGGAACCATGCTGCGTAACGTAGATTCTAAGAGGACAGGCGGACATTCCCAGCCACAGGCCTCTAAACAAAAACAACGGCGCGTTACCCTGGAAAACAAAACTCGCCTGCCAACTTTTTGATGGCAGATTGCAGGAGCCACTTGGTACTATCAAACCAGCCCAACTTGGCACTGGTGCCACCATGGGTCTGGTCACCATCCTGCCTATCGTAGCTTTTCAGGAGCCAGCCGGTCACTCCCAGCCATAGGCCCCCAGACAAATACCTCGGCCCGTTTCCCTGGCAAACAAAAGTAAGCTGCCCCGCTTCTGGATGGCAGATTGCAGGAGCCACATGGTACTATCAAACCAGGCCAACATGGCACTGGTGCCACCTTGGCTCTGGGAACCATCCTGCCTATCGTGGATTTTCAGGCGCCAGCCGGCCACTCTCAGCCATATGCCCCAAAACACAAACCACGGCCCTTTTCTCTGGTAAACAAAACTCAACTGCCCCTCTTCTGGATGGCAAATTGCAGGAGCCACTTGGTACTACGAAAACAGCCCGACTTGGCAGTGATGCCACCTTGGGTCAGGGAACCATCCTGCGTATCGATGTTTTTAAGGAGTCAGCCGGCAACGTCCAGCCATATACCTCCAAAAAAAACCCACGGAACTTTTCTCCAGCAAGCAAAAATCCGCTGCCCCGCGTCTGGATGGCAGATTGCAGGAGCCACTTGGTACTATGAAATCAGCCGAACATGGCACTGGTGCCACCATGGGTCTGGTCACCATCCTGCCTATCGTAGCTTTTCAGGAGCCATCCGGTCACTCCCAGCCATAGGCCCCCAGACACAAACCTCGGCCCGTTTCCCTGGCAAACAAAAGTAAGCTGCCCCGCTTCTGCACGGTAGATTGCAGGAACCATTTGCTACAATCAAACCAGCCCAACTTGGCACTGGTGCCACCTCAGGTCTGGGAACCATCCTGCGTATTTTGGATTCTAAGGAGCCAGCTGGCCACTCCCAGCCACAGGCCCCCAAACACAAACAACGGAGCTCTTCCCTGGAAAACAAAACTTGCCTGCCAACATTTTGATGGCAGATTGCAGGAGCCACTTGGTACTATCAAACCAGCCCAACTTGGCACTGGTGCCACCATGGGTCTGGTCACCATCCTGCCTATCGTAGTTTTTCAGGAGCCAGCCGGTCACTCCCTGCCATAGGCCCCCAGACAAAACCTCGGCGCTTTTCCCTGGCAAACAAAAGTAAGCTGCCCCGCTTCTGGATGGCAGATTGCAGGACGCACTTGGTAGTATCAAACCAGCCCAACTTGGCACTGGTGCCACCTCAGGTCTGGGAACCATGCTGCGTATCGTGGATTCTAATTAGCCATCCGGCCACTCCCAGCCACAGGCCCCCAAACAAAAACAACGCCGCTTTTCCCTGGATAACAAATTCGCCTGCCAACTTTTTGATGGCAGATTGCAGGAGCCACTTGGTACTATCAAACCAGCCCAACTTGGCACTGGTGCCACCATGGGTCTGGTCACCATCCTGCCTATCGTAGCTTTTCAGGAGCCAGCCGGTCACTCCCAGCCATAGGCCCCCAGACAAAAACCTCGGCCCTTTTCCCTGGCAAACAAAAGTAAGTTAACCCGCTTCTGGATGGCAGATTGCAGGAGCCGCTTTTCACCATCAAACTAGCCCGACTTGGCACTGGTGTCACCTCTGGTCTGGGAACCATCCTGCCTGTCGTGGATTCTAATTAGCCAGCCGGCCACTCCCAGCCACAGGCCCCCAAACACAAACAACGGAGCTTTTCCCTGGGAAACAAAACTCGCCTGCCAAGTTTTTGATGGCAGATTGCAGGAGCCACTTGGTACTATCAAACCAGCCCAACTTGGCACTGGTGCCACCATGGGTCTGGTCACCATCCTGCCTATCGTAGCCTTTCAGGAGCCAGGCGGTCACTCCCAGCCATAGGCCCCCAGACACAAACCTCGGCCCGTTTCCCTGGCAAACAAAAGTAAGCTGCCCCGCTTCTGGATGGCAGATTGCAGGAACCACTTGGTACTATCAAACCAGCCCAACTTGGGACTGGTGCCACCTTGGGTCTGGGAACCATGCTGTGTATCGTGGATTCTAAGGAGCCAGGCGGCCACTCCCAGCCACAGGCCCCCAAACACAAACAACGACGCTTTTCCCTGGAAAACAAAACTCGCCTGCCATCTTTTTGATGGCAGATTGCAGGAACCACTTGGTACTATCAAACCAGCCCAACTTGGCACTGGTGCCACCTTGGGTCTGGGAACCATGCTGCGTATCGTGGATTCTAAGGAGCCAGCCGGCCACTCCAGCCACAGGCCCGCAGACACAAACAACGGCGCTTTTCCCTGGAAAACAAAACTCGCCTGCCGACTTTTTGATGGCAGATTGCAGGAGCCACTTGGTACTATGAAATCAGCCGAACATGGCACTGGTGCCACCATGGGTCTGGTCACCATCCTGCCTATCGTAGCTTTTCAGTAGCCAGCCGGTCACTCCCAGCCATAGGCCCCCTGACACAAAGCTCGGCCCGTTTCCCTGGCAAACAAAAGTAAGCTGCCCCGCTTCTGGATGGCAGATTGCAGGACGCACTTGGTACTATAAAACCAGCCCGACTTGGCACTGGTGCCACCTCAGGTCTGGGAACCATCCTGCGTATCGTGGATTCTAAGGAGCCAGCCGGCCACTCCCAGCCACAGGCCCCCAAACACAAACAACGGCGCTTTTCCCTGGAAAACAAAACTCGCCTGCCGACATTTTGATGGCAGATTGCAGGAGCCACTTGGTACTATCAAACCAGCCCAACTTGGCACTGGTGCCACCATGGGTCTGGTCACCATCCTGCCTATCGTAGCTTTTCAGGAGCCAGCCGGTCACTCCCAGCCATAGTCCCCGAGACACAAAGCTCGGCCCGTTTCCCTGGCAAACAAAAGTAAGCTGCCCCGCTTCTGGATGGCAGATTGCAGGAGCCACTTTGCACCATCATACTAGCCCGACTTGGCACTGGTGCCACCTTGGGTCTGGGAACCATCCTGCGTATCGTGGATTCTAAGCAGCCAGCCGGCCACTCCCAGCCACAGGCCCCCAAACACAAACAACGGCGCTTTTCCCTGGAAAATAAAAACTCGCCTGGCAAATTTTGACGGCAGATTGCAGGAGCCACTTGGTACTATCAAATCAGCCCAACTTGGGACTGGTGCCACCATGGGTCTGGTCACCATCCTGCCTATCGTAGCTTTTCAGGAGCCAGCCGGTCACTCTCAGCCATAGGCCCCCAGACAAAAACCACGGCCCGTTTCCCTGGCAAACAAAAGTAAGCTGCCCTGCTTCTGGATGGCAGATTGCAGGAACCACTTGGTACTATCAAACCAGCAAAACTTGGCACTGGTGCCACCTTGGGTCTGGATACCATGCTGCGTATCGTGGATTCTAAGGAGCCAGCCGGCCACTCCCAGCCACAGGCCCCCAAACACAAACAACGGCGCTTTTCCCTGGAAAACAAAACTCTCCTGCCAACTTTTTGATGGCAGATTGCAGGAGCCACTTGGTTTTATCAAATCAGCCCAACTTGGCACTGGTGCCACCATGGGTCTGGTCACCATCCTGCCTATCTTAGCTTTTCAGGAGCCAGCCGGTCACTCCCCGCCATAGGCCCCCAGACAAAAAGCTCGGCCCGTTTCCCTGGCAAACAAAAGTAAGCTACCCCGCTTCTGGATGGCAGATTGCAGGAGCCACTTTGCACCATCAAACTAGCCCGTCTTGGCACTGGTGCCACCTCTGGTCTGGGAACCATCCTGCGTATCGTGGATTCTAATTAGCCAGCCGGCCACTCCCTACCACAGGCCCCCAAACAAAAACAACGGCGCTTTTCCCTGGAAAACAAAACTCGCCTACCAACTATTTGATGGCAGATTACAGGAGCCACTTGGTACTATCAAACCAGCCCAACTTGGCACTGGTGCCACCATGGGTCTGGTCACAATCCTGCCTATCGTAACTTTTCAGGAGCCAGCCGGTCACTCCCAGCCATAGGTCCCCAGTCACAAACCTCGGCCCGTTTCCCTGGCAAACAAAAGTAAGCTGCCCCGCTTCTGGATGGCAGATTGCAGGAGCCACTTGGTACTATCAAACCAGTCCGACTTGGCACTGGTGCCACCTCTGGTCTGGGACCCATCCTGCGTATCGTGGATTCTAAGGAGCCAGTCGGCCACTCCCAGCCACAGGCCCCCAAACACAAACAACGGCCCGTTTCCGTGGCAAACAAAAGTAAGCTGCCCCGCTTCTGGATGGCAGATTGCAGGAACCACTTGGTAGTATCAAACCAGCACAACTTGGCACTGGTGGCACATCTTGTCTGGTAACCATGCTGCGTATCGTGGTTTCTAAGGAGCTAGCCGGGCACTCCCAACCACAGGTCCCCAAACACAAACAATGGCGCTTTTCCCTGGAAAACAAAACTCGCCTGCCAACTTTTTGATGGCAGATTGCAGGAGCCACTTGGTACTATCAAACCAGCCCAACTTGGCACTGGTGCCACCATGGGTCTGGTCACCATCCTGCCTATCGTAGCTTTTCAGGAGCCAGCCGGTCACTCCCTGCCATAGGCCCCGAGACAGAAAGCCCGGCCCGTTTCCCTGGCAAACAAAAGTAAGCTGCCCCGCTTCTGGATGGCAGATTGCAGGAGCCACTTTGTACTATCAAACCAGCCCGACTTGGCACTGGTGCCACCTCTGGTCTGGGAACCATGCTGCGTATCGTGGATTTTAAGGAGCCCGTCGGCCACTCCCAGCCATATGCCTCCAAACACAAACAACGGTCCATTTCCCTGGCAAACAAAAGTAAGCTGCCCCGCTTCTGGATGTCAGATTGCAGGAACCACTTGTTGCCAAGTTGGGGTGGTTTGATAGTACCAAGTGGCTCCTGCAATCTGCCATCAAAAAGTTGGCAAGCGAGTTTTGTTTTCCAGGGAAAAGCGCCGTTGTTTTTGTTTGGGGGCCTGTGGCTGGGAGTGGCCAGCTGTCTCCTTAGAATCCACGATACGCAGGATGGGTCCCAGACCAGAGGTGGCACCAGTGCCAAGTCGGGCTGGTTTGATGGTGCAAAGTGACTCCTGCAATCTGCCATCCAGAAGCGGGGTAGCTTACTTTTGTTTGCCAGGGAAACGGGTAGAGCTTTGTGTCTGGGGGCCTATGGCTGGGAGTGACCGGCTGGCTCCTGAAAAGCTACGATAGGCAGGATGTTGACCAGACCCATGGTGGCACCAGTGCCAAGTTGGGCTGGTTTGATAGTACCAAGTGGCTCCTGCAATCTGCCATCAAAAAGTTGGCAGGTGAGTTTTGTTTTCCAGGGAAAAGCACCGTTGTTTGTGTTTGGGGGCCTGTGGCTGGGAGTGGCCAGCTGGCTCCTTAGAATCCACGATACGCAGGATGGTTCCCAGACCAGAGGTGGCACCAGTGCCATGTTGGCCTGGTTTGATAGTACCATGTGGCTCCTGCAATCTGCCATCCAGAAGCGGGGCTGCTTACTTTTGTTTGCCAGGGAAACGGGCCGAGATATTTGTCTGGGGGCCTATGGCTGGGAGTGAGCGGCTGGCTCCTGAAAAGCTACGATAGGCAGGATGGTGACCAGACCCATGGTGGCACCAGTGCCAAGTTGGGCTGGTTTGATAGTACCAAGTGGCTCCTGCAATCTGCCATCAAAAAGTTGTCAGGCGACTTTTGTTTTCCAGGGAAAAGCGCCGTTGTTCTTGTTTAGAGGCCTGTGGCTGGGAGTGGCCGGCTGCCTCCTTTGAACCCAGGATACGCAGGATGGTTCCCAGAGCCATGGTGGCACTAGTTCCAAGTTGGGCTGGTTTGATAGTACCAAGTGGCTCCTGCAATCTGCCATCCAGAAGCGGGTCAGCTTACTTTTGTTTGCCAGGGAAACGGGCCGAGGTTTGTGTCTGGGGGCCTATGGCTGGGAGTGACCGGCTGGCTACTGAAAAGCTACGATAGGCAGGATGGTTACCAGACTCATGGTGGCACCAGTGCCAAGTCCGGCTGGTTTGATAATACTAAATAGCTCCTGAAATCTGCCATTCAGACGCGGGGCAGCGGATTTTTGTTTGCTGGAGAAAAGTTCCGTGGTTTTTTTTTGGGGGTATATGGCTGGACATGGCCGGCTGGCTCCTTAAAAAGACCGATACGCAGGATTGTTCCCTGACCCAAGGTGGCATCACTGCCAAGTCGGGCTGTTTTCGTAGTACCAAGTGCGTCCTGCAATTTGCCATCCAGAAGAGGGGCAGTTGAGTTTTGTTTGCCAGAGCAAAGGGCCGTGGTATGTGTTTGGGGGCATATGGCTGAGAGTGGCCGGCTGGCCCCTGAAAATCCACGATAGGCAGGATGGTTCCCAGAGCCAAGGTGGCACCAGTGCCATGTTGGCCTGGTTTGATAGTACCATGTGGCTGCTGTAATCTGCAATCCAGAAGCGGGGCAGCTTACTTTTGTTTGCCAGGGAAACGGGCCGAGATATTTGTCTGGGGGCCTATGGCTGGGAGTGACCGGCTGGCTCCTGAAAAGCTACGATAGGCAGGATGGTGACCAGACCCATGGTGGCACCAGTACCAAGTTGGGCTGGTTTGATAGTACCAAGTGGCTCCTGCAATCTGCCATCAAAAATTTGGCAGGCGAGTTTTGTTTTCCAGGGAAAAGCGCCGTTGTTTTTGTTTAGAGGCCTGTGGCTGGGAGTGGCCGCCTGTCCTCGTAGAATCTACGTTACGCAGCATGGTTCCCAGAGCCAAGGTGGCACGAGGGCCAAGTCGGGCAGGTTTGATAGTACCAAATGCATCCTGCAATCTGCCATCCAAAAGCGGGGCAGTTTACTTTTGTTTGCCAGGGAAACGGGCCGAGGTTTGTGTCTGGGGGCCTATGGCAGGGAGTGACCGGCTGGCTCCTGAAAAGCTATGATAGGCAGGATGTTTACCAGACCCATGGTGGCACCAGTGCCAAGTTGGGCTGATTTGATAGTACCAAGTGGCTCCTGCAATCTGCCATCCAGAATCGGGGCAGCTTACTTTTGTTTTCCAGGGAAACGGGCCGAGGTTTGTGTCTGGGGGTCTATGGCTGGGAGTGACCGGCTGGCTCCTGAAAAGCTACGATAGGCAGGATGGTGACCAGACCCATGGTGGCACCAGTGCCAAGTTGGGCTGGTTTGATAGCACCAAGTGGCTCCTGCAATCTGCCATCAAAATGTTGGCAGGCGAGTTTTGTTTTCCAGGGAAAAGCGCCGTTGTTTGTGTTTGGGCGCCTGTGGCTCAGAGTGGCCGGGTGGCTGCTTAGAATCCACGATACGCAGGATGGTTCCCAGACCCAAGGTGGCACCAGTGCCAAGTCGGGCTGGTTTGACACTACCAAGTGGCTCCTGCAATCTGCCATCCAGAATCGGGGCAGCTTAATTTTGTTTGCCAGGGAAACGGTCCGAGGTTTGTGTCTGGGGGCCTATGGCTGGGAGTGACCGGCTGGCTCCTGAAAAGCTACAATAGGCAGGATGGTTCCCAGACCCATAATGGCACCAGTGCCAAGTTGGGATGATTTGATAGTACCAAGTGGCTCCTGCAATCTGCCATCAAAAAGCTGGCAGGCGAGTTTTGTTTTCCAGGGAAAAGCGCCGTTGTTTGTGTTTGGGGGCCTGTGGCTGGGAGTGGCCGGCTGGCTCCTTAGAATCCACGATATGCAGGATTGTTCCCAGACCCAAGGTGGCACCAGTGCCAAGTCGGGCTGGTTTGATGGTGCAAAGTGGCTCCTGCAATCTGCCATCCAGACGCGGGGCAGCGGATTTTTGTTTCCATGAGAAATGGTCCGTGGTTTGTTTTTGGGGGTATATGGCTGGGCGTGGCCGGCTGGCTCCTTAAAAAGCTCGATATGCAGGATGGTTCCCTGACACATGGTGGCACCAGTGCCACGTCGGGCGGTTTTCGTAGTACAAAGTGCGTCCTAAAATTTGCCATCCAGAAGAGGGGCAGTTGAGTTTTGTTTGCCAGAGAAAAGGGCCGTGGTTTGTTTTTCGGGGCATATGGCTGAGAGTGGCTGGCTGGCCCCTGAAAATCCACGATAGGCAGGATGGTTCCCAGACCAGAGGTGTCACCAGTGCCAAGTCGGGCTGGTTTGATAGTACTAAATAGCTCCTGCAATCTGCCATCCAGAAGCGGGGCAGCTTACTTTTGTTTGCCAGGGAAACGGGCCGAGCTTTGTGTCTCAGGGCCTATGGCTGGGAGTGACCGGCTGGCTCCTGAAAAGCTACGATAGGCAGGATGGTGACCAGACCCATGGTGGCACCAGTGCCAAGTTGGGCTGGTTTGATAGTACCAAGTGGCTCCGGCAATCTGCCATCAAAAAGTTGGCAGGCGAGTTTTGTTTTCCAGGGAAAAGCGCCGTTGTTTGTGTTTGGGGGCCTGTGGCTGGGAGTGGCCAGCTGGCTCCTTAGAACCCACGATACGCAGGATGGTTCCCAGACCAGAGGTGGCACCAGTGCCAAGTTGGGCTGGTTTGATGGTGCAAAGTGGCTCCTGCAATCTGCCATCCAGAAGCGGGGTAGCTTACTTTTGTTTGCCAGGGAAACGGGCCGAAATATTTGTCTAGGGGCCTCTGGCTGGGGGTGGCTGGCTGGCACCTGAAAAGCTACGATAGGCAGGATGGTGACCAGACCCATGGTGGCACCAGTGCCAAGTTGGGCTGGTTTGATAGTACCAAGTGGCTCCTGCAATCTGCCATCAAATGTTTGGCAGGCGAGTTTTGTTTTCCAGGGAAAAGCACCGTTGTGTGTGTTTTGGGCGCCTGTGGCTGGGAGTGGCCAGCTGGCTGCTTAGAATCCACGATACGCAGGATGGTTCCCAGACCCAAGGTGGCACCAGTGCCAAGTCGGGCTGGTTTGTTAGTACCAAGTGGTTCCTGCAATCTGCCATCCAGAAGCGGGGCAGCTGAATTTTGTTTGCCAGAGAAAAAGGCTGTTGTTTGTGTTTCGGGGCCTGTGGCTGGCAGTGGACGGCTGGCTCCTGAAAATCCATGATACGCAGGATGGTTCCCAGACCCAAGGTGGCACCAGTGCCAAGTCGGGCTGGTTTGATACTACCAAGTGCGTCCTGCAATCTGCCATCCAGAAGCGGGGCAGCTTAATTTTGTTTGCCAGGGAAACGGGCCGTGGGTTTTGTATGGGGGCCTATGGCTGAGAGTGGCCGGCTGGCTCCTGAAAATCCACGCTAGGCAGCATGGTTCCCAGATGCAAGGTGGCACCAGTGCCAAGTCGGGCTGGTTTGATGGTGCAAAGTGGCTCCTGCAATCTGCCATCCAGAAGCGGGGCAGCTGATTTTTGTTTGCCAGAGAAAAATTCCGTGGATTGTTTTTGGGGGCATATTGCTGGGAGTGGCCGGCTGGCTCCTTAAAATGCTCGATACGCATGATGGTTCCCAGGCCCAAGGTGTCACCACTACCAAGTCGGCCTGCGGTTTTAGTATCAAGTTCATCCTGCAATTTGCCATCCAGAAGAGGGGCAGTTGAGTTTTGTTTGCCAGAGAAACGGGCCGAGGTTTCTGTTTGGGGACATATGGCTGAGAGTGGCCGGCTGGCCCCTGAATATCCACGATACACAGCATGGTTCCCAGATCCAAGGTGGCACCAGTGCCAAGTTGGGCTGGTTTGATAGTCCCAAGTGTCTCCTGCAATCTGCCATCCAGAAGCGGGGCAGCTTACTTTTTTTTGCCAGAGAAATAGGCCTAGGTTTTTGTCTGGGGGCCTGTGGCTAGGAGTGGCCGGCTGGCTCCTTAGAATCCACGATACGCAGGATGGTTCCCAGACCCAAGGTGGCACCAGTGCCAAGTCGGGCTGGTTTGATAGTACCAAGTGGCTCCTGCAAACTCCATCAAAATGTTGGCAGACGTGTTTTGTTTTCCAGGGAACAGCGCCGTTGATTATGTTTGGGGACTTGTGGCTGGGAGTGGCCGGCTGGCTCCTTAGAATCCACGATACGCAGGATGGTTCCCAGACCCAAGGTGGCACCAGTGCCAAGTCGGGCTGGTTTGATTACACCAAGTGGCTCCTGCAATCTGCCATCCAGAAGTGAGGCAGCTAAGTTTTGTTTGCCAGAAAAAAGGGCCGTGGTTTTTGTTGGGGGCCTGTGGCTGGGAGTGGCCGGCTGGCTCCTTAGAATCCACCATACGCAGGATGGTTCCCAGACCCAAGGTGGCACCAGTGCCAAGTAGGGCTGGTTTCATAGTACCAAGTGGCTCCTGCAATCTGCCATCCAGAAGCGGTGCAGTTGAGTTTTGTTTGCCAGAGAAAAGGGCCGTGGGTTGTGTTTGGGGGCATATGGCTGGGAGTGGCCGGCTGTCTCATTAAAAAGATCGATACGCAGGATGGTTCCCAGAACCAAGGTGGCACCAGTGCCAAGTCGGGCTGTTTTTATAGTACCAAGTGCGTCCTGCAATTTGCCATCCAGAAGAGGGGCAGTGGAGTTTTGTTTGCCAGAGAATAGCGCCGTTGTTTGTGTTTGGGGGCTTGTGGCTGGGAGTGGCCGACTGGCGCCTTAGAATCTGTGTTACGCAGCATGGTTCCCAGACCAGAGGTGGCACCAGTGCCAAGTTGGGCTGGTTTGATAGTACCAAGTGGCTCCTGCAATCTGCCATCCAGAAGTGGGGCAGCTTACTTTTGTTTGCCAGGGAAACGGGCCGAGGTTTGTGACTGGGGACCTATGGCTGGGAGTGACCGGCTATCTCCTGAAAAGCTACGATAGGCAGGATGGTGACCAGACCCATGGTGGCACCAGTGCCAAGTTGGGCTGGTTTGATAGTACCAAGTGGCTCCTGCAATCTGCCATCAAAAAGTTGTCAGGCGAGTTTTGTTTTCCAGAGAAAAGCGCCGTTGTTTTTATTTGGGGGCCTGTGGCTGGGAGTGGCCGGCTGGCTCCTTTGAACCCACAATACGCAGGATGGTTCCCAGACCCAAGGTGGCACCAGTGCCAAGTCGGGCTGGTTTGATACTACCAAGTGCGTCCTGCAATCTGCCATCCAGAAGCGGGGCAGCTTAATTTTGTTTGCCAGGGAAACGGGCCGTGGGTTTTGTTTGGGGGCCTATGGCTGAGAGTGGCCGGCTGGCTCCTGAAAATCCACGCTAGGCAGCATGGTTCCCAGATGCAAGGTGGCACCAGTGCCAAGTCGGGCTGGTTTGATGGTGCAAAGTGGCTCCTGCAATCTGCCATCCAGAAGCGGGGCAGCTGATTTTTGTTTGCCATAGAAAAATTCCGTGGATTGTTTTTGGGGGCATATTGCTGGGAGTGGCCGGCTGGCTCCTTAAAATGCTCGATACGCATGATGGTTCCCAGGTCCAAGGTGTCACCACTACCAAGTCGGCCTGCGGTTTTAGTATCAAGTTCATCCTGCAATTTGCCATCCAGAAGAGGGGCAGTTGAGTTTTGTTTGCCAGAGAAAAGGGCCGTGGGTTGTGTTTGGGGGCATATGGCTGGGAGTGGCCGGCTGTCTCATTAAAAAGATCGATACGCAGGATGGTTCCCAGACCCAAGGTGGCACCAGTGCCAAGTCGGGCTGTTTTTATAGTACCAAGTGCGTCCTGCAATTTGCCATCCAGAAGAGGGGCAGTGGAGTTTTGTTTGCCAGAGGATAGCGCCGTTGTTTGTGTTTGGGAGCTTGTGGCTGGGAGTGGCCGACTGGCGCCGTAGAATCTGTGTTACGCAGCATGGTTCCCAGACCAGAGGTGGCACCAGTGCCAAGTTGGGCTGGTTTGATAGTACCAAGTGGCTCCTGCAATCTGCCATCCAGAAGCGGGGCAGCTTACTTTTGTTTGCCAGGGAAACGGGCCGAGGTTTGTGACTGGGGACCTATGGCTGGGAGTGACCGGCTGGCTCCTGAAAAGCTACGATAGGCAGGATGGTGACCAGACCCATGGTGGCACCAGTGCCAAGTTGGGCTGGTTTGATAGTACCAAGTGGCTCCTGCAATCTGCCATCAAAAAGTTGTCAGGCGAGTTTTGTTTTCCAGGGAAAAGCGCCGTTGTTTGTATTTGGGGGCCTGTGGCTGGGAGTGGCCGGCTGGCTCCTTTGAACCCACAATACGCAGGATGGTTCCCAGACCCAAGGTGGCACCAGTGCCAAGTCGGGCTGGTTTGATACTACCAAGTGCGTCCTGCAATCTGCCATCCAGAAGCGGGGCAGCTTAATTTTGTTTGCCAGGGAAACGGGCCGTGGGTTTTGTTTGGGGGCCTATGGCTGAGAGTGGCCGGCTGGCTCCTGAAAATCCACGCTAGGCAGCATGGTTCCCAGATGCAAGGTGGCACCAGTGCCAAGTCGGGCTGGTTTGATGGTGCAAAGTGGCTCCTGCAATCTGCCATCCAGAAGCGGGGCAGCTGATTTTTGTTTGCCAGAGAAAAATTCCGTGGATTGTTTTTGGGGGCATATTGCTGGGAGTGGCCGGCTGGCTCCTTAAAATGCTCGATACGCATGATGGTTCCCAGGTCCAAGGTGTCACCACTACCAAGTCGGCCTGCGGTTTTAGTATCAAGTTCATCCTGCAATTTGCCATCCAGAAGAGGGGCAGTTGAGTTTTGTTTGCCAGAGAAACGGGCCGAGGTTTCTGTTTGGGGACATATGGCTGAGAGTGGCCGGCTGGCCCCTGAATATCCACGATACACGGCATGGTTCCCAGATGCAAGGTGGCACCAGTGCCAAGTTGGGCTGGTTTGATAGTACTAAGTAGCTCCTGCAATCTGCCATCCAGAAGCGGGGCAGCTTACTTTTGTTTGCCAGGGAAACGGGCCGAGGTTTGTGTTTGGGGGCCTATGGCTGAGAGTGACCGGCTGGCTCCTGAAAAGCTACAATAGGCAGGATGGTGACCAGACCCATGGTGGCACCAGTGCCAAGTTGGGCTGGTTTGATAGTACCAAGTGGTTCCTGCAATCTGCCATCCAGAAGCAGGGCAGCTGAGTTTTGTTTGCCAGAGTAAAGGGCCTTGGTTTGTGTTTGGGGGCATATGGCTGGGTGTGGCCAGCTGGCTCCTTAAAATGCACGATATGCAACATGGCTCCCAGACCCAAGGTGGCACCAGTGCCAAGTTGGGCTGGTTTGATAGTACCAAGTGGCTCCTGCAATCTTCCATGATCACGTGGAGAAATACTTTCTGGTTTCAGCCATATGCTCTTTCTTCTCTCCCTCAACTTCTCTATCACCTCTCATCTGGTTCACATGCGCTGTCTTCAAGGTCCACAGGCTACTTTTCACAGAATCTTCTGGCCTGATGAAGTAAGAATGATGAATAGAACAGAGCTGGGATCTATTTTCCAGTTTGGATAAAATGCATTCTGCACACAAATCCAAGGAGAACGGGCTGCCCCGATGCCCAGAAAATCTTTCACTCCTGCTAGTGTTCTACGTCAACCGCAACTTAGTCTGAAAGAAAAGCTTTTTCTCTGAGAGCATCTGAGAGGTTTGCATGAAGCACTGATATCTGACATATGCAATTTTGAATAGGAGAGGAAAAAGAAAATGGCAAGGAGTTTTTAATTTTAGTGGTTTCAATTTTAATTTCCGTGCACTTTTTCAAAACTTGTCAGCTCAAATGCCCATCAACATCTTTTAGTCATCTGTAAGTCAGTATTCATATAAAATGTGCTTCAAATCCAAAGAATTTCAAATTTGCACTCCAAGCTTCTATGCCTAGATTTATGATTTCCTACACATATTAGATGAAAGGAAGGCCTTTTTTACTGTGGGAGTGCTGGAACACTGGAACAGGTTGCCCAGAGAAGTTGTGGGTGTCCCATCCCTGAAAGTATTCAAGGTCACCTTGGACGGGGCTTGGAGCAGCAACAAAGGAGAAGCTTGATGGTAGAGAAACAAAGTTGGACTATAGAAGAAACTCGGATTGAAGTATAGGATCAAGTTTTCTCTCAGCTCTTGGGGTAAATTCAAAGTTGTACAAAATGACATTTATCTGTGCTATTCACTACTGTAACAGAAAGTTTCATGAAAACTGTACAGAAGATAGTAAATTTTAAAAGAGATAAGAATTACAGCATAAAATCCATGGGATAGGTTACAACATGAGACACTCTCTAAGAGAAAATCTCTGTGTTTCAGCACTTCATCGGGGTAAGATTTCATGAAGTGCCAAAGAAGGCGGCAAAATATCATTCGGGACATTATTTACTGGAATTCAGCCTGGCCATTAGTAGGAACTGCCTTTGAACATATCATGTAGATATACCACACACGCTTTCCCTTCACTGAAAAATTACTGTTTACAACAAATAAGCAATTGACGATCAAAATTGATTGAAAGCATCTTAAACATGTCAAGTATTTCATTGTAGATGATCTGTGATCCAAATGCTTCTTCCACCTTCGAGAGGGACAGAAGAATTCTTCCATATCATGATGGTTTAAAATTGTATCAACCAATGTTTTCTGCTGAAAAGATATCATCTATTTTTTTCTATTTTTGGAAGAAAATATTCCTAGACATACAACAGGTGAGAACTAAGTAATTTTAAAGAAACAAATGAAATGAAAATATTCTGTAAATAGAATGAAATGAAAAGCTGTGTTTTAAATAGGAGCTAAATATTAAACAGAATTTTTGTACCAGGCATTTGAATTACTGCACCAGCTCTTTTGCCCATCAAGAGAGGCATTTAGCATTTCAGTCTTTTCCAAGGTGTTCATGATCTGCTATGCTGATCTCTGTGTGTGCCTAGGTGTGTGTGGAGGGGGGGGCATATGAAGGGGAGTGTGTATGTTTGCTTTACAATTGTTGTGGCAGATTCATGCCTCAGCTCCACATTTTGTTTTAAAAAGGTCACACCGAGTGGATATGAAGTTTACTATCAACAAGAGATCGATTCCCAAATCATCCATTTGACTCTCCCTTATAAATCATGTGCTTTGTTGCATATTTTATCAAATATACTTTCAAGCCAGATGGAGGAAGGAGGATGTGGGAATCCCTCCACCATCTTGCAACTTTTATGTAAGTAGGTTTTCAAGAAAATCATCATTTCTCTTTTAAATATGTCTGGAACAGGCATGATGGTAGTGTCAACCTGTTGGAGTTTTTGTTGCTGGAAGAAGTTGTACAAAAGGATTGGTTTTTACATTGACCAGTTACTGAATCAAGCGCAGGAATACATTGGAAATTTAGCTGGGGGTTCCTTTTCCCAGCAGACTACTTCTAGAACGAGCTTGTACACTGAAGCTGACTCTTTTGCTCTCTTTTTGTTTCTTTCCTATTTTCTTGGCTTCTTTGCCACTATCTAGACAATTTTGGAACTTTGTTCCCAACTAAAATGGTTTCAATAGTCTGATTGTGATCATACATTTTTACAAGGAATTTTTAAAATCTTTCCTCGAGTCCAGAAAGTCAAGGACTTAGATCTTTTTCTTCCCTTATCAATATTGCCATGAAATTGATAAATAAAGACCAACTCTTTATTTTTGTTTTTAACCCACGTAGATAATTCCCATCCATTAATCCATTTTGTGGACCAATAGCTGCCATTCTGATGGAAGCTGTCACTTCTTAACAATAGGCATTCTGTGACTATGTTGACTGCACTTTGGGTGAAGATCCTAACTGGTCTTAGATATACATAGGGAGAAATTTGCTCAGCCAGTGTCAGTCTTAAGCATGCGTATCAGAAGATCTTTCTAGAGCTGGGAATTTTCCCATGAAAGGGATTCAGTTAGGGAAGAGACACTTGTGCCAGAGTTTTACATTCTTCTTGAACACTGCTTAAGGAACTTAGATGCCATGTCCATTTGGATCTCTGTCTGCACAGAACTTTGTCATGCCAGCGCTTTGAAATGCATCTTGAAGAGAATTCACTAGCACAGAATGAAAGAGAGTGGAAGGGGTTGGTGGGGCTAACCAGGCCCAACCCCCCTGCCTAAACCAGGATACCTAGAGCCTCTTGCCCAGGATTCTATCTGGGTGTACTTTTAATGTCTTCAAAGATCCAGGCTCCACAATCTTTCTGGGCAGTCTGTGCCGTGGTTCAGTCACCCTGACAGTAAAGAAACATTTACTGATGTTCAAAGGCAATCTCCTGTATTTCAGTGTGTGCCCACTGCCTCTTGTCTTTTCCCTCAGCATCACTGAAAAGACACTGATTCCCTCCCCTTTGCACTATTGCTTCCATATGTATGTGTGATGCCATGTAGAGGTATGTCAAAAACCTCCCTGAAGCCCAGGCAGATAATATTCCCTTCATCTACCAGTCAAGTTGATTCATCAGAGGAGTTTAAAGTGATGTTCAGCATGAAATTCCCCTGAAAAATCATGCTAACTACATTATTTGGTCATCTGTCATGTGCCTGGCAAGGATTTCCAGGAAGAGCTGCTTCATCAACTTCCTGGGGATAAAAAAGAGGCTGGCTGGTTTGTACTATGGCGAGTCCTCTTAATTGCCTTTTTTGAAGATGGGTGTCATTTGCTAACATCCACTCTTTAGCTCCTCTTCTCATCTACACCTCGGCAAAAAGCTTTTCCACTATGTCTGGCTAGGAAAAACTGTGCCAGCACAGAAAACATCTCCCATCGTGTTCTAGAAGTTGCACGGATGTCTGCCAAGTGTTTGGCACGAAGAAAAGAAAAGTTGTCCAAAACAGCTTCCAATCGAATGTTCCTGTGATTGGAAAAGTCAGGAGAGTGCAAAGGTACTGTTTTCTATCAGTTGGCAAGGTGCGCACACAATCCCAGTGTTGTACAGCTTGCTTCTTCACCTTCCCGAAGCTGCCGCTCTCGCCGGCTGCCGGAGCCCAAGAAGCGGCTTCTTCGCGCAAAGACGATTGTGCCGCTCACAGTGCTCTCCTTAGCGCGGCTTCTGCCGAAAGACGCCCGGCAGCGGCTCTTACCTCCGGAGAGCATCCTACCTTCGTCTTTAGCTCCTCTTCTCATCTACACCTCGGCAAAAAGCTTTTCCACTATGTCTGGCTAGGAAAAACTGTGCCAGCACAGAAAACATCTCCCATCGTGTTCTAGAAGTTGCACGGATGTCTGCCAAGTGTTTGGCAGGAAGAAAAGAAAAGTTGTCCAAAACAGCTTCCAATCGAATGTTCCTGTGATTGGAAAAGTCAGGAGAGTGCAAAGGTACTGTTTTCTATCAGTTGGCAAGGTGCGCACACAATCCCAGTGTTGTACAGCTTGCTTCTTCACCTTCCCGAAGCTGCCGCTCTCGCCGGCTGCCGGAGCCCAAGAAGCGGCTTCTTCGCGCAAAGACGATTGTGCCGCTCACAGTGCTCTCCTTAGCGCGGCTTCTGCCGAAAGACGCCCGGCAGCGGCTCTTACCTCCGGAGAGCATCCTACCTTCGTCTTTCGCGTCTTTTGTAGTCTACATCTTAGCAAAACGCTTTTCCACTATGTCTGGCTAGGAAAAACTGTGCCAGCACAGAAAACATCTCCCATCGTGTTCTAGAAGTTGCACGGATGTCTGCCAAGTGTTTGGCAGGAAGAAAAGAAAAGTTGTCCAAAACAGCTTCCAATCGAATGTTCCTGTGATTGGAAAAGTCAGGAGAGTGCAAAGGTACTGTTTTCTATCAGTTGGCAAGGTGCGCACACAATCCCAGTGTTGTACAGCTTGCTTCTTCACCTTCCCGAAGCTGCCGCTCTCGCCGGCTGCCGGAGCCCAAGAAGCGGCTTCTTCGCGCAAAGACGATTGTGCCGCTCACAGTGCTCTCCTTAGCGCGGCTTCTGCCGAAAGACGCCCGGCAGCGGCTCTTACCTCCGGAGAGCATCCTACCTTCGTCTTTCGCGTCTTTTGTAGTCTACATCTTAGCAAAACGCTTTTCCACTATGTCTGGCTAGG
This sequence comes from Melospiza melodia melodia, assembly GCF_035770615.1. Lineage (NCBI taxonomy): Eukaryota > Metazoa > Chordata > Aves > Passeriformes > Passerellidae > Melospiza > Melospiza melodia. Next base: position 35,588,225 of record NC_086199.1, on the reverse strand, counting down.
AAAAACTGTGCCAGCACAGAAAACATCTCCCATCGTGTTCTAGAAGTTGCACGGATGTCTGCCAAGTGTTTGGCAGGAAGAAAAGAAAAGTTGTCCAAAACAGCTTCCAATCGAATGTTCCTGTGATTGGAAAAGTCAGGAGAGTGCAAAGGTACTGTTTTCTATCAGTTGGCAAGGTGCGCACACAATCCCAGTGTTGTACAGCTTGCTTCTTCACCTTCCCGAAGCTGCCGCTCTCGCCGGCTGCCGGAGCCCAAGAAGCGGCTTCTTCGCGCAAAGACGATTGTGCCGCTCACAGGGCTCTCCTTAGCGCGGCTTCTGCCGAAAGACGCCCGGCAGCGGCTCTTACCTCCGGAGAGCATCCTACCTTCGTCTTTCGCGTCTTTTGTAGTCTACATCTTAGCAAAACGCTTTTCCACTATGTCTGGCTAGGAAAAACTGTGCCAGCACAGAAAACATCTCCCATCGTGTTCTAGAAGTTGCACGGATGTCTGCCAAGTGTTTGGCAGGAAGAAAAGAAAAGTTGTCCAAAACAGCTTCCAATCGAATGTTCCTGTGATTGGAAAAGTCAGGAGAGTGCAAAGGTACTGTTTTCTATCAGTTGGCAAGGTGCGCACACAATCCCAGTGTTGTACAGCTTGCTTCTTCACCTTCCCGAAGCTGCCGCTCTCGCCGGCTGCCGGAGCCCAAGAAGCGGCTTCTTCGCGCAAAGACGATTGTGCCGCTCACAGTGCTCTCCTTAGCGCGGCTTCTGCCGAAAGACGCCCGGCAGCGGCTCTTACCTCCGGAGAGCATCCTACCTTCGTCTTTCGCGTCTTTTGTAGTCTACATCTTAGCAAAACGCTTTTCCACTATGTCTGGCTAGGAAAAACTGTGCCAGCACAGAAAACATCTCCCATCGTGTTCTAGAAGTTGCACGGATGTCTGCCAAGTGTTTGGCAGGAAGAAAAGAAAAGTTGTCCAAAACAGCTTCCAATCGAATGTTCCTGTGATTGGAAAAGTCAGGAGAGTGCAAAGGTACTGTTTTCTATCAGTTGGCAAGGTGCGCACACAATCCCAGTGTTGTACAGCTTGCTTCTTCACCTTCCCGAAGCTGCCGCTCTCGCCGGCTGCCGGAGCCCAAGAAGCGGCTTCTTCGCGCAAAGACGATTGTGCCGCTCACAGTGCTCTCCTTAGCGCGGCTTCTGCCGAAAGACGCCCGGCAGCGGCTCTTACCTCCGGAGAGCATCCTACCTTCGTCTTTCGCGTCTTTTGTAGTCTACATCTTAGCAAAACGCTTTTCCACTATGTCTGGCTAGGAAAAACTGTGCCAGCACAGAAAACATCTCCCATCGTGTTCTAGAAGTTGCACGGATGTCTGCCAAGTGTTTGGCAGGAAGAAAAGAAAAGTTGTCCAAAACAGCTTCCAATCGAATGTTCCTGTGATTGGAAAAGTCAGGAGAGTGCAAAGGTACTGTTTTCTATCAGTTGGCAAGGTGCGCACACAATCCCAGTGTTGTACAGCTTGCTTCTTCACCTTCCCGAAGCTGCCGCTCTCGCCGGCTCCCGGAACCGAAGAATCGGCTTGTTCGCGCAAAGACGATTGTGCCGCTCACAGGGCTCTCCTTAGCGCGGCTTCTGCCGAAAGACGCCCGGCAGCGGCTCTTAACTCCGGAGAGCATCCTACCTTCGTCTTTCGCGTCTTATGTAGTCTACATCTTAGCAAAACGCTTTTCCACTATGTCTGGCTAGGAAAAACCGTGCCAGCACAGAAAACATCTCCCATCGTTTTCTAGAAGTTGCAGATATGTCTGCCAAGTGTTTGGGAGGAAGAAAAGAAAAGTTGTCCAAAACAGCTTCCAATCGAATGTTCCTGTGATTGGAAAAGTCAGGAGAGTGCAAAGGTACTGTTTTCTATCAGTTGGCAAGGTGCGCACACAATCCCAGTGTTGTACAGCTTGCTTCTTCACCTTCCCGAAGCTGCCACTCTCAGGAGGTAAGAGCCGCTGCCGGGCGTCTTTCGGCAGAAGCCGCGCTAAGGGGAGCACTGTGAGCGGCACAATCGTCTTTGCGCGAAGAAGCCGCTTCTTGGGCTCCGGCAGCCGGCGAGAGCGGCAGCTTCGGGAAGGTGAAGAAGCAAGCTGTACAACACTGGGATTGTGTGCGCACCTTGCCAACTGATAGAAAACAGTACCTTTGCACTCTCCTGACTTTTCCAATCACAGGAACATTCGATTGGAAGCTGTTTTGGACAACTTTTCTTTTCTTCCTGCCAAACACTTGGCAGACATCCGTGCAACTTCTAGAACACGATGGGAGATGTTTTCTGTGCTGGCACAGTTTTTCCTAGCCAGACATAGTGGAAAAGCGTTTTGCTAAGATGTAGACTACAAAAGACGCGAAAGACGAAGGTAGGATGCTCTCCGGAGGTAAGAGCCGCTGCCGGGCGTCTTTCGGCAGAAGCCGCGCTAAGGAGAGCACTGTGAGCGGCACAATCGTCTTTGCGCGAAGAAGCCGCTTCTTGGGCTCCGGCAGCCGGCGAGAGCGGCAGCTTCGGGAAGGTGAAGAAGCAAGCTGTACAACACTGGGATTGTGTGCGCACCTTGCCAACTGATAGAAAACAGTACCTTTGCACTCTCCTGACTTTTCCAATCACAGGAACATTCGATTGGAAGCTGTTTTGGACAACTTTTCTTTTCTTCCTGCCAAACACTTGGCAGACATCCGTGCAACTTCTAGAACACGATGGGAGATGTTTTCTGTGCTGGCACAGTTTTTCCTAGCCAGACATAGTGGAAAAGCTTTTTGCCGAGGTGTAGACTACAAAAGACGCGAAAGACGAAGGTAGGATGCTCTCCGGAGGTAAGAGCCGCTGCCGGGCGTCTTTCGGCAGAAGCCGCGCTAAGGAGAGCACTGTGAGCGGCACAATCGTCTTTGCGCGAAGAAGCCGCTTCTTGGGCTCCGGCAGCCGGCGAGAGCGGCAGCTTCGGGAAGGTGAAGAAGCAAGCTGTACAACACTGGGATTGTGTGCGCACCTTGCCAACTGATAGAAAACAGTACCTTTGCACTCTCCTGACTTTTCCAATCACAGGAACATTCGATTGGAAGCTGTTTTGGACAACTTTTCTTTTCTTCCTGCCAAACACTTGGCAGACATCCGTGCAACTTCTAGAACACGATGGGAGATGTTTTCTGTGCTGGCACAGTTTTTCCTAGCCAGACATAGTGGAAAAGCGTTTTGCTAAGATGTAGACTACAAAAGACGCGAAAGACGAAGGTAGGATGCTCTCCGGAGGTAAGAGCCGCTGCCGGGCGTCTTTCGGCAGAAGCCGCGCTAAGGAGAGCACTGTGAGCGGCACAATCGTCTTTGCGCGAAGAAGCCGCTTCTTGGGCTCCGGCAGCCGGCGAGAGCGGCAGCTTCGGGAAGGTGAAGAAGCAAGCTGTACAACACTGGGATTGTGTGCGCACCTTGCCAACTGATAGAAAACAGTACCTTTGCACTCTCCTGACTTTTCCAATCACAGGAACATTCGATTGGAAGCTGTTTTGGACAACTTTTCTTTTCTTCCTGCCAAACACTTGGCAGACATCCGTGCAACTTCTAGAACACGATGGGAGATGTTTTCTGTGCTGGCACAGTTTTTCCTAGCCAGACATAGTGGAAAAGCTTTTTGCCGAGGTGTAGATGAGAAGAGGAGCTAAAGAGTGGATGTTAGCAAATGACACCCATCTTCAAAAAAGGCAATTAAGAGGACTCGCCATAGTACAAACCAGCCAGCCTCTTTTTTATCCCCAGGAAGTTGATGAAGCAGCTCTTCCTGGAAATCCTTGCCAGGCACATGACAGATGACCAAATAATGTAGTTAGCATGATTTTTCAGGGGAATTTCATGCTGAACATCACTTTAAACTCCTCTGATGAATCAACTTGACTGGTAGATGAAGGGAATATTATCTGCCTGGGCTTCAGGGAGGTTTTTGACATACCTCTACATGGCATCACACATACATATGGAAGCAATAGTGCAAAGGGGAGGGAATCAGTGTCTTTTCAGTGATGCTGAGGGAAAAGACAAGAGGCAGTGGGCACACACTGAAATACAGGAGATTGCCTTTGAACATCAGTAAATGTTTCTTTACTGTCAGGGTGACTGAACCACGGCACAGACTGCCCAGAAAGATTGTGGAGCCTGGATCTTTGAAGACATTAAAAGTACACCCAGATAGAATCCTGGGCAAGAGGCTCTAGGTATCCTGGTTTAGGCAGGGGGGTTGGGCCTGGTTAGCCCCACCAACCCCTTCCACTCTCTTTCATTCTGTGCTAGTGAATTCTCTTCAAGATGCATTTCAAAGCGCTGGCATGACAAAGTTCTGTGCAGACAGAGATCCAAATGGACATGGCATCTAAGTTCCTTAAGCAGTGTTCAAGAAGAATGTAAAACTCTGGCACAAGTGTCTCTTCCCTAACTGAATCCCTTTCATGGGAAAATTCCCAGCTCTAGAAAGATCTTCTGATACGCATGCTTAAGACTGACACTGGCTGAGCAAATTTCTCCCTATGTATATCTAAGACCAGTTAGGATCTTCACCCAAAGTGCAGTCAACATAGTCACAGAATGCCTATTGTTAAGAAGTGACAGCTTCCATCAGAATGGCAGCTATTGGTCCACAAAATGGATTAATGGATGGGAATTATCTACGTGGGTTAAAAACAAAAATAAAGAGTTGGTCTTTATTTATCAATTTCATGGCAATATTGATAAGGGAAGAAAAAGATCTAAGTCCTTGACTTTCTGGACTCGAGGAAAGATTTTAAAAATTCCTTGTAAAAATGTATGATCACAATCAGACTATTGAAACCATTTTAGTTGGGAACAAAGTTCCAAAATTGTCTAGATAGTGGCAAAGAAGCCAAGAAAATAGGAAAGAAACAAAAAGAGAGCAAAAGAGTCAGCTTCAGTGTACAAGCTCGTTCTAGAAGTAGTCTGCTGGGAAAAGGAACCCCCAGCTAAATTTCCAATGTATTCCTGCGCTTGATTCAGTAACTGGTCAATGTAAAAACCAATCCTTTTGTACAACTTCTTCCAGCAACAAAAACTCCAACAGGTTGACACTACCATCATGCCTGTTCCAGACATATTTAAAAGAGAAATGATGATTTTCTTGAAAACCTACTTACATAAAAGTTGCAAGATGGTGGAGGGATTCCCACATCCTCCTTCCTCCATCTGGCTTGAAAGTATATTTGATAAAATATGCAACAAAGCACATGATTTATAAGGGAGAGTCAAATGGATGATTTGGGAATCGATCTCTTGTTGATAGTAAACTTCATATCCACTCGGTGTGACCTTTTTAAAACAAAATGTGGAGCTGAGGCATGAATCTGCCACAACAATTGTAAAGCAAACATACACACTCCCCTTCATATGCCCCCCCCTCCACACACACCTAGGCACACACAGAGATCAGCATAGCAGATCATGAACACCTTGGAAAAGACTGAAATGCTAAATGCCTCTCTTGATGGGCAAAAGAGCTGGTGCAGTAATTCAAATGCCTGGTACAAAAATTCTGTTTAATATTTAGCTCCTATTTAAAACACAGCTTTTCATTTCATTCTATTTACAGAATATTTTCATTTCATTTGTTTCTTTAAAATTACTTAGTTCTCACCTGTTGTATGTCTAGGAATATTTTCTTCCAAAAATAGAAAAAAATAGATGATATCTTTTCAGCAGAAAACATTGGTTGATACAATTTTAAACCATCATGATATGGAAGAATTCTTCTGTCCCTCTCGAAGGTGGAAGAAGCATTTGGATCACAGATCATCTACAATGAAATACTTGACATGTTTAAGATGCTTTCAATCAATTTTGATCGTCAATTGCTTATTTGTTGTAAACAGTAATTTTTCAGTGAAGGGAAAGCGTGTGTGGTATATCTACATGATATGTTCAAAGGCAGTTCCTACTAATGGCCAGGCTGAATTCCAGTAAATAATGTCCCGAATGATATTTTGCCGCCTTCTTTGGCACTTCATGAAATCTTACCCCGATGAAGTGCTGAAACACAGAGATTTTCTCTTAGAGAGTGTCTCATGTTGTAACCTATCCCATGGATTTTATGCTGTAATTCTTATCTCTTTTAAAATTTACTATCTTCTGTACAGTTTTCATGAAACTTTCTGTTACAGTAGTGAATAGCACAGATAAATGTCATTTTGTACAACTTTGAATTTACCCCAAGAGCTGAGAGAAAACTTGATCCTATACTTCAATCCGAGTTTCTTCTATAGTCCAACTTTGTTTCTCTACCATCAAGCTTCTCCTTTGTTGCTGCTCCAAGCCCCGTCCAAGGTGACCTTGAATACTTTCAGGGATGGGACACCCACAACTTCTCTGGGCAACCTGTTCCAGTGTTCCAGCACTCCCACAGTAAAAAAGGCCTTCCTTTCATCTAATATGTGTAGGAAATCATAAATCTAGGCATAGAAGCTTGGAGTGCAAATTTGAAATTCTTTGGATTTGAAGCACATTTTATATGAATACTGACTTACAGATGACTAAAAGATGTTGATGGGCATTTGAGCTGACAAGTTTTGAAAAAGTGCACGGAAATTAAAATTGAAACCACTAAAATTAAAAACTCCTTGCCATTTTCTTTTTCCTCTCCTATTCAAAATTGCATATGTCAGATATCAGTGCTTCATGCAAACCTCTCAGATGCTCTCAGAGAAAAAGCTTTTCTTTCAGACTAAGTTGCGGTTGACGTAGAACACTAGCAGGAGTGAAAGATTTTCTGGGCATTGGGGCAGCACGTTCTCCTTGGATTTGTGTGCAGAATGCATTTTATCCAAACTGGAAAATAGATCCCAGCTCTGTTCTATTCATCATTCTTACTTCATCAGGCCAGAAGATTCTGTGAAAAGTAGCCTGTGGACCTTGAAGACAGCGCATGTGAACCAGATGAGAGGTGATAGAGAAGTTGAGGGAGAGAAGAAAGAGCATATGGCTGAAACCAGAAAGTATTTCTCCACGTGATCATGGAAGATTGCAGGAGCCACTTGGTACTATCAAACCAGCCCGACTTGGCACTGGTGCCACTATGGGTCTGGGAGCCATGTTGCATATCGTGCATTTTAAGGAGCCAGCTGGCCACACCCAGCCATATGCCCCCAAACACAAACCAAGGCCCTTTTCTCTGGCAAACAATACTCAGCTGCCCTGCTTCTGGATGGCAGATTGCAGGAACCACTTGGTACTATCAAACCAGCCCAACTTGGCACTGGTGCCACCATGGGTCTGGGAACAATCCTGCGTATCGTACATATTCAGGAACCAGCCGAACACTCCCAGCCACAGGCCCCCAAACACAAACAACGGCCCATTTCCCTGGCAAACAAAACTCAGCTGCCCCGCTTCTGGATGGCAGATTGCAGGAGCTACTTAGTACTATCAAATCAGCCCGACTTGGCACAGGTGCCACCTTGGATCTGGGAACCATCCTGTGTATCGTGGATTTTCAGGGGCCAGCCAGCCACTCTCAGCCATATGCCCCCAAAAACAAACCACGGACCTTTTCTCTGGCAAACAAAACTCAACTGCCCCTCTTCTGGATGGCAAATTTTAGGACGCACTTTGTACTACGAAAACCGCCCGACGTGGCACTGGTGCCACCTTGTGTCAGGGAACCATCCTGCATATCGAGCTTTTTAAGGAGCCAGCCGGCCAGGCCCAGCCATATACCCCCAAAAACAAACCACGGACCATTTCTCATGGAAACAAAAATCCGCTGCCCCGCGTCTGGATGGCAGATTGCAGGAGCCACTTTGCACCATCAAACCAGCCCGACTTGGCACTGGTGCCACCTTGGGTCTGGGAACAATCCTGCGTATCGTACATATTCAGGAACCAGCCGAACACTCCCAGCCACAGGCCCCCAAACACAAACAACGGCCCATTTCCCTGGCAAACAAAACTCAGCTGCCCCGCTTCTGGATGGCAGATTGCAGGAGCCACTTGGGACTATCAAACCAGCCCGACTTGGCACTGGTGCCACCTTGGGTCTGGGAACCATCCTGCGTATGGTGGATTCTAAGGAGCCAGCCGGCCACTCCCAGCCACAGGCCCCCAACAAAAACCACGGCCCTTTTTTCTGGCAAACAAAACTTAGCTGCCTCACTTCTGGATGGCAGATTGCAGGAGCCACTTGGTGTAATCAAACCAGCCCGACTTGGCACTGGTGCCACCTTGGGTCTGGGAACCATCCTGCGTATCGTGGATTCTAAGGAGCCAGCCGGCCACTCCCAGCCACAGGCCCCCAAACAAAATCAACGGCGCTGTTCCCTGGAAAACAAAACACGCCTGCCAACTTTTTGATGGAGTTTGCAGGAGCTACTTGGTACTATCAAACCAGCCCGACTTGGCACTGGTGCCACCTTGGGTCTGGGAAACATCCTGCGTATCGTGGATTCTTAGGAGCCAGCCGGCCACTCCTAGCCACAGGCCCCCAGACAAAAACCTAGGCCTATTTCTCTGGCAAACAAAAGTAAGCTGCCCCGCTTCTGGATGGCAGATTGCAGGAGACACTTGGTACTATCAAACCAGCCCAACTTGGCACTGGTGCCACCTTGGATCTGGGAACCATGCTGTGTATCGTGGATATTCAGGGGCCAGCCGGCCACTCTCAGCCATATGTCCCCAAACAGAAACCTCGGCCCGTTTCTCTGGCAAACAAAACTCAACTGCCCCTCTTCTGGATGGCAAATTGCAGGATGAACTTGATACTAAAACCGCAGGCCGACTTGGTAGTGGTGACACCTTGGACCTGGGAACCATCATGCGTATCGAGCATTTTAAGGAGCCAGCCGGCCACTCCCAGCAATATGCCCCCAAAAACAATCCACGGAATTTTTCTCTGGCAAACAAAAATCAGCTGCCCCGCTTCTGGATGGCAGATTGCAGGAGCCACTTTGCACCATCAAACCAGCCCGACTTGGCACTGGTGCCACCTTGCATCTGGGAACCATGCTGCCTAGCGTGGATTTTCAGGAGCCAGCCGGCCACTCTCAGCCATAGGCCCCCAAACAAAACCCACGGCCCGTTTCCCTGGCAAACAAAATTAAGCTGCCCCGCTTCTGGATGGCAGATTGCAGGACGCACTTGGTAGTATCAAACCAGCCCGACTTGGCACTGGTGCCACCTTGGGTCTGGGAACCATCCTGCGTATTGTGGGTTCAAAGGAGCCAGCCGGCCACTCCCAGCCACAGGCCCCCAAATACAAACAACGGCGCTTTTCCCTGGAAAACAAAACTCGCCTGACAACTTTTTGATGGCAGATTGCAGGAGCCACTTGGTACTATCAAACCAGCCCAACTTGGCACTGGTGCCACCATGGGTCTGGTCACCATCCTGCCTATCGTAGCTTTTCAGGAGCCAGCCGGTCACTCCCAGCCATACGTCCCCAGTCACAAACCTCGGCCCGTTTCCCTGGCAAACAAAAGTAAGCTGCCCCGCTTCTGGATGGCAGATTGCAGGAGCCACTTGGTACTATCAAACCAGCCCAACTTGGCACTGGTGCCACCTCTGGTCTGGGAACCATGCTGCGTAACACAGATTCTAAGGCGCCAGTCGGCCACTCCCAGCCACAAGCCCCCAAACACAAACAACGGCGCTATTCTCTGGCAAACAAAACTCCACTGCCCCTCTTCTGGATGGCAAATTGCAGGACGCACTTGGTACTATAAAAACAGCCCTACTTGGCACTGGTGCCACCTTGGGTCTGGGAACCATCCTGCGTATCAATCTTTTTAATGAGACAGCCGGCCACTCCCAGCCATATGCCCCCAAACACAACCCACGGCCCTTTTCTCTGGCAAACAAAACTCAACTGCACCGCTTCTGGATGGCAGATTGCAGGAGCCACTTGGTACTATCAAACCAGCCCGACTTGGCACTGGTGCCACCTTGGGTCTGGGAACCATCCTGCGTATGGTGGATTCTAAGGAGCCAGCCGGCCACTCCCAGCCACAGGCCCCCAACAAAAACCACGGCCCTTTTTTCTGGCAAACAAAACTTAGCTGCCTCACTTCTGGATGGCAGATTGCAGGAGCCACTTGGTGTAATCAAACCAGCCCGACTTGGCACTGGTGCCACCTTGGGTCTGGGAACCATCCTGCGTATCGTGGATTCTAAGCAGCCAGCCGGCCACTCCCAGCCACAGGCCCCCAAACAAAATCAACGGCGCTGTTCCCTGGAAAACAAAACACGCCTGCCAACTTTTTGATGGAGTTTGCAGGAGCCACTTGGTACTATCAAACCAGCCCGACTTGGCACTGGTGCCACCTTGGGTCTGGGAAACATCCTGCGTATCGTGGATTCTTAGGAGCCAGCCGGCCACTCCTAGCCACAGGCCCCCAGACAAAAACCTAGGCCTATTTCTCTGGCAAACAAAAGTAAGCTGCCCCGCTTCTGGATGGCAGATTGCAGGAGACACTTGGTACTATCAAACCAGCCCAACTTGGCACTGGTGCCACCTTGGATCTGGGAACCATGCTGTGTATCGTGGATATTCAGGGGCCAGCCGGCCACTCTCAGCCATATGTCCCCAAACAGAAACCTCGGCCCGTTTCTCTGGCAAACAAAACTCAACTGCCCCTCTTCTGGATGGCAAATTGCAGGATGAACTTGATACTAAAACCGCAGGCCGACTTGGTAGTGGTGACACCTTGGACCTGGGAACCATCATGCGTATCGAGCATTTTAAGGAGCCAGCCGGCCACTCCCAGCAATATGCCCCCAAAAACAATCCACGGAATTTTTCTCTGGCAAACAAAAATCAGCTGCCCCGCTTCTGGATGGCAGATTGCAGGAGCCACTTTGCACCATCAAACCAGCCCGACTTGGCACTGGTGCCACCTTGCATCTGGGAACCATGCTGCCTAGCGTGGATTTTCAGGAGCCAGCCGGCCACTCTCAGCCATATGCCCCCAAAAACAAACCACGGACCTTTTCTCTGGCAAACAAAACTCAACTGCCCCTCTTCTGGATGGCAAATTTTAGGACGCACTTTGTACTACGAAAACCGCCCGACGTGGCACTGGTGCCACCTTGTGTCAGGGAACCATCCTGCATATCGAGCTTTTTAAGGAGCCAGCCGGCCAGGCCCAGCCATATACCCCCAAAAACAAACCACGGACCATTTCTCATGGAAACAAAAATCCGCTGCCCCGCGTCTGGATGGCAGATTGCAGGAGCCACTTTGCACCATCAAACCAGCCCGACTTGGCACTGGTGCCACCTTGGGTCTGGGAACAATCCTGCGTATCGTACATATTCAGGAACCAGCCGAACACTCCCAGCCACAGGCCCCCAAACACAAACAACGGCCCATTTCCCTGGCAAACAAAACTCAGCTGCCCCGCTTCCGGATGGCAGTTTGCAGGAGCCACTTGGGACTATCAAACCAGCCCGACTTGGCACTGGTGCCACCTTGGGTCTGGGAACCATCCTGCGTATGGTGGATTCTAAGGAGCCAGCTGGCCACTCCCAGCCACAGGCCCCCAACAAAAACCACGGCCCTTTTTTCTGGCAAACAAAACTTAGCTGCCTCACTTCTGGATGGCAGATTGCAGGAGCCACTTGGTGTAATCAAACCAGCCCGACTTGGCACTGGTGCCACCTTGGGTCTGGGAACCATCCTGCGTATCGTGGATTCTAAGCAGCCAGCCGGCCACTCCCAGCCACAGGCCCCCAAACAAAATCAACGGCGCTGTTCCCTGGAAAACAAAACACGCCTGCCAACTTTTTGATGGAGTTTGCAGGAGCCACTTGGTACTATCAAACCAGCCCGACTTGGCACTGGTGCCACCTTGGGTCTGGGAAACATCCTGCGTATCGTGGATTCTTAGGAGCCAGCCGGCCACTCCTAGCCACAGGCCCCCAGACAAAATCCTAGGCCTATTTCTCTGGCAAACAAAAGTAAGCTGCCCCGCTTCTGGATGGCAGATTGCAGGAGACACTTGGTACTATCAAACCAGCCCAACTTGGCACTGGTGCCACCTTGGATCTGGGAACCATGCTGTGTATCGTGGATATTCAGGGGCCAGCCGGCCACTCTCAGCCATATGTCCCCAAACAGAAACCTCGGCCCGTTTCTCTGGCAAACAAAACTCAACTGCCCCTCTTCTGGATGGCAAATTGCAGGATGAACTTGATACTAAAACCGCAGGCCGACTTGGTAGTGGTGACACCTTGGACCTGGGAACCATCATGCGTATCGAGCATTTTAAGGAGCCAGCCGGCCACTCCCAGCAATATGCCCCCAAAAACAATCCACGGAATTTTTCTCTGGCAAACAAAAATCAGCTGCCCCGCTTCTGGATGGCAGATTGCAGGACGCACTTGGTAGTATCAAACCAGCCCGACTTGGCACTGGTGCCACCTTGGGTCTGGGAACCATCCTGCGTATTGTGGGTTCAAAGGAGCCAGCCGGCCACTCCCATCCACAGGCCCCCAAATACAAACAACGGCGCTTTTCCCTGGAAAACAAAACTCGCCTGACAACTTTTGATGGCAGATTGCAGGAGCCACTTGGTACTATCAAACCAGCCCAACTTGGCACTGGTGCCACCATGGGTCTGGTCACCATCCTGCCTATCGTAGCTTTTCAGGAGCCAGCCGGTCACTCCCAGCCATAGGTCCCCAGTCACAAACCTCGGCCCGTTTCCCTGGCAAACAAAAGTAAGCTGCCCCGCTTCTGGATGGCAGATTGCAGGAGCCACTTGGTACTATCATACCAGCCCAACTTGGCACTGGTGCCACCTCTGGTCTGGGAACCATGCTGCGTAACACAGATTCTAAGGCGCCAGTCGGCCACTCCCAGCCACAAGCCCCCAAACACAAAAAACGGCGCTATTCTCTGGCAAACAAAACTCCACTGCCCCTCTTCTGGATGGCAAATTGCAGGACGCACTTGGTACTATAAAAACAGCCCGACTTGGCACTGGTGCCACCTTGGGTCTGGGAACCATCCTGCGTATCGATCTTTTTAATGAGACAGCCGGCCACTCCCAGCCATATGCCCCCAAACACAACCCACGGCCCTTTTCTCTGGCAAACAAAACTCAACTGCACCGCTTCTGGATGGCAGATTGCAGGAGCCACTTGGTACTATCAAACCAGCCCGACTTGGCACTGGTGCCACCTTGGGTCTGGGAACCATCCTGCGTATGGTGGATTCTAAGGAGCCAGCCGGCCACTCCCAGCCACAGGCCCCCAACAAAAACCACGGCCCTTTTTTCTGGCAAACAAAACTTAGCTGCCTCACTTCTGGATGGCAGATTGCAGGAGCCACTTGGTGTAATCAAACCAGCCCGACTTGGCACTGGTGCCACCTTGGGTCTGGGAACCATCCTGCGTATCGTGGATTCTAAGCAGCCAGCCGGCCACTCCCAGCCACAGGCCCCCAAACAAAATCAACGGCGCTGTTCCCCGGAAAACAAAACACGCCTGCCAACTTTTTGATGGAGTTTGCAGGAGCCACTTGGTACTATCAAACCAGCCCGACTTGGCACTGGTGCCACCTTGGGTCTGGGAAACATCCTGCGTATCGTGGATTCTTAGGAGCCAGCCGGCCACTCCTAGCCACAGGCCCCCAGACAAAAACCTAGGCCTATTTCTCTGGCAAACAAAAGTAAGCTGCCCCGCTTCTGGATGGCAGATTGCAGGAGACACTTGGTACTATCAAACCAGCCCAACTTGGCACTGGTGCCACCTTGGATCTGGGAACCATGCTGTGTATCGTGGATATTCAGGGGCCAGCCGGCCACTCTCAGCCATATGTCCCCAAACAGAAACCTCGGCCCGTTTCTCTGGCAAACAAAACTCAACTGCCCCTCTTCTGGATGGCAAATTGCAGGATGAACTTGATACTAAAACCGCAGGCCGACTTGGTAGTGGTGACACCTTGGACCTGGGAACCATCATGCGTATCGAGCATTTTAAGGAGCCAGCCGGCCACTCCCAGCAATATGCCCCCAAAAACAATCCACGGAATTTTTCTCTGGCAAACAAAAATCAGCTGCCCCGCTTCTGGATGGCAGATTGCAGGAGCCACTTTGCACCATCAAACCAGCCCGACTTGGCACTGGTGCCACCTTGCATCTGGGAACCATGCTGCCTAGCGTGGATTTTCAGGAGCCAGCCGGCCACTCTCAGCCATATGCCCCCAAAAACAAACCACGGACCTTTTCTCTGGCAAACAAAACTCAACTGCCCCTCTTCTGGATGGCAAATTTTAGGACGCACTTTGTACTACGAAAACCGCCCGACGTGGCACTGGTGCCACCTTGTGTCAGGGAACCATCCTGCATATCGAGCTTTTTAAGGAGCCAGCCGGCCAGGCCCAGCCATATACCCCCAAAAACAAACCACGGACCATTTCTCATGGAAACAAAAATCCGCTGCCCCGCGTCTGGATGGCAGATTGCAGGAGCCACTTTGCACCATCAAACCAGCCCGACTTGGCACTGGTGCCACCTTGGGTCTGGGAACAATCCTGCGTATCGTACATATTCAGGAACCAGCCGAACACTCCCAGCCACAGGCCCCCAAACACAAACAACGGCCCATTTCCCTGGCAAACAAAACTCAGCTGCCCCGCTTCCGGATGGCAGTTTGCAGGAGCCACTTGGGACTATCAAACCAGCCCGACTTGGCACTGGTGCCACCTTGGGTCTGGGAACCATCCTGCGTATGGTGGATTCTAAGGAGCCAGCCGGCCACTCCCAGCCACAGGCCCCCAACAAAAACCACGGCCCTTTTTTCTGGCAAACAAAACTTAGCTGCCTCACTTCTGGATGGCAGATTGCAGGAGCCACTTGGTGTAATCAAACCAGCCCGACTTGGCACTGGTGCCACCTTGGGTCTGGGAACCATCCTGCGTATCGTGGATTCTAAGGAGCCAGCCGGCCACTCCCAGCCACAGGCCCCCAAACAAAATCAACGGCGCTGTTCCCTGGAAAACAAAACACGCCTGCCAACTTTTTGATGGAGTTTGCAGGAGCCACTTGGTACTATCAAACCAGCCCGACTTGGCACTGGTGCCACCTTGGGTCTGGGAAACATCCTGCGTATCGTGGATTCTTAGGAGCCAGCCGGCCACTCCTAGCCACAGGCCCCCAGACAAAAACCTAGGCCTATTTCTCTGGCAAACAAAAGTAAGCTGCCCCGCTTCTGGATGGCAGATTGCAGGAGACACTTGGTACT
The DNA here is from genome assembly GCF_035770615.1 of Melospiza melodia melodia. Lineage (NCBI taxonomy): Eukaryota > Metazoa > Chordata > Aves > Passeriformes > Passerellidae > Melospiza > Melospiza melodia. The sequence goes on along the minus strand of NC_086199.1, from coordinate 35,572,975 downwards.
ATCAAACCAGCCCAACTTGGCACTGGTGCCACCTTGGATCTGGGAACCATGCTGTGTATCGTGGATATTCAGGGGCCAGCCGGCCACTCTCAGCCATATGTCCCCAAACAGAAACCTCGGCCCGTTTCTCTGGCAAACAAAACTCAACTGCCCCTCTTCTGGATGGCAAATTGCAGGATGAACTTGATACTAAAACCGCAGGCCGACTTGGTAGTGGTGACACCTTGGACCTGGGAACCATCATGCGTATCGAGCATTTTAAGGAGCCAGCCGGCCACTCCCAGCAATATGCCCCCAAAAACAATCCACGGAATTTTTCTCTGGCAAACAAAAATCAGCTGCCCCGCTTCTGGATGGCAGATTGCAGGAGCCACTTTGCACCATCAAACCAGCCCGACTTGGCACTGGTGCCACCTTGCATCTGGGAACCATCCCGCGTATCGTGGATTTTCAGGAGCCAGCCGGCCACTCTCAGCCATAGGCCCCCAAACAAAACCCACGGCCCGTTTCCCTGGCAAACAAAATTAAGCTGCCCCGCTTCTGGATGGCAGATTGCAGGACGCACTTGGTAGTATCAAACCAGCCCGACTTGGCACTGGTGCCACCTTGGGTCTGGGAACCATCCTGCGTATTGTGGGTTCAAAGGAGCCAGCCGGCCACTCCCAGCCACAGGCCCCCAAATGCAAACAACGGCGCTTTTCCCTGGAAAACAAAACTCGCCTGACAACTTTTTGATGGCAGATTGCAGGAGCCACTTGGTACTATCAAACCAGCCCAACTTGGCACTGGTGCCACCATGGGTCTGGTCACCATCCTGCCTATCGTAGCTTTTCAGGAGCCAGCCGGTCACTCCCAGCCATAGGTCCCCAGTCACAAACCTCGGCCCGTTTCCCTGGCAAACAAAAGTAAGCTGCCCCGCTTCTGGATGGCAGATTGCAGGAGCCACTTGGTACTATCAAACCAGCCCAACTTGGCACTGGTGCCACCTCTGGTCTGGGAACCATGCTGCGTAACACAGATTCTAAGGCGCCAGTCGGCCACTCCCAGCCACAAGCCCCCAAACACAAACAACGGCGCTATTCTCTGGCAAACAAAACTCCACTGCCCCTCTTCTGGATGGCAAATTGCAGGACGCACTTGGTACTATAAAAACAGCCCGACTTGGCACTGGTGCCACCTTGGGTCTGGGAACCATCCTGCGTATCGATCTTTTTAATGAGACAGCCGGCCACTCCCAGCCATATGCCCCCAAACACAACCCACGGCCCTTTTCTCTGGCAAACAAAACTCAACTGCACCGCTTCTGGATGGCAGATTGCAGGAGCCACTTGGTACTATCAAACCAGCCCGACTTGGCACTGGTGCCACCTTGGGTCTGGGAACCATCCTGCGTATGGTGGATTCTAAGGAGCCAGCCGGCCACTCCCAGCCACAGGCCCCCAACAAAAACCACGGCCCTTTTTTCTGGCAAACAAAACTTAGCTGCCTCACTTCTGGATGGCAGATTGCAGGAGCCACTTGGTGTAATCAAACCAGCCCGACTTGGCACTGGTGCCACCTTGGGTCTGGGAACCATCCTGCGTATCGTGGATTCTAAGCAGCCAGCCGGCCACTCCCAGCCACAGGCCCCCAAACAAAATCAACGGCGCTGTTCCCCGGAAAACAAAACACGCCTGCCAACTTTTTGATGGAGTTTGCAGGAGCCACTTGGTACTATCAAACCAGCCCGACTTGGCACTGGTGCCACCTTGGGTCTGGGAAACATCCTGCGTATCGTGGATTCTTAGGAGCCAGCCGGCCACTCCTAGCCACAGGCCCCCAGACAAAAACCTAGGCCTATTTCTCTGGCAAACAAAAGTAAGCTGCCCCGCTTCTGGATGGCAGATTGCAGGAGACACTTGGTACTATCAAACCAGCCCAACTTGGCACTGGTGCCACCTTGGATCTGGGAACCATGCTGTGTATCGTGGATATTCAGGGGCCAGCCGGCCACTCTCAGCCATATGTCCCCAAACAGAAACCTCGGCCCGTTTCTCTGGCAAACAAAACTCAACTGCCCCTCTTCTGGATGGCAAATTGCAGGATGAACTTGATACTAAAACCGCAGGCCGACTTGGTAGTGGTGACACCTTGGACCTGGGAACCATCATGCGTATCGAGCATTTTAAGGAGCCAGCCGGCCACTCCCAGCAATATGCCCCCAAAAACAATCCACGGAATTTTTCTCTGGCAAACAAAAATCAGCTGCCCCGCTTCTGGATGGCAGATTGCAGGAGCCACTTTGCACCATCAAACCAGCCCGACTTGGCACTGGTGCCACCTTGCATCTGGGAACCATGCTGCCTAGCGTGGATTTTCAGGAGCCAGCCGGCCACTCTCAGCCATAGGCCCCCAAACAAAACCCACGGCCCGTTTCCCTGGCAAACAAAATTAAGCTGCCCCGCTTCTGGATGGCAGATTGCAGGACGCACTTGGTAGTATCAAACCAGCCCGACTTGGCACTGGTGCCACCTTGGGTCTGGGAACCATCCTGCGTATCGTGGGTTCAAAGGAGCCAGCCGGCCACTCCCAGCCACAGGCCCCCAAATACAAACAACGGCGCTTTTCCCTGGAAAACAAAACTCGCCTGACAACTTTTTGATGGCAGATTGCAGGAGCCACTTGGTACTATCAAACCAGCCCAACTTGGCACTGGTGCCACCATGGGTCTGGTCACCATCCTGCCTATCGTAGCTTTTCAGGAGCCAGCCAGCCACCCCCAGCCAGAGGCCCCTAGACAAATATTTCGGCCCGTTTCCCTGGCAAACAAAAGTAAGCTGCCCCGCTTCTGGATGGCAGATTGCAGGAGCCACTTTGCACCATCAAACTAGCCCGACTTGGCACTGGTGCCACCTCAGCTCTGGGAACCATCCTGCGTATCGTTCATTGTAAGGAGCCAGCCGGCCACTCCAGCCACAGGCCCCCAGACAAAAACAACGGCGCTTTTCCCTGGAAAACAAAACTCGCCTGCCAACTTTTTGATGGCAGATTGCAGGAGCCACTTGCTACTATCAAATCAGCCCAACTTGGCACTGGTGCCACCATGGGTCTGGTCACCATCCTGCCTATCGTAGCTTTTCAGGAGCCAGCCGGTCACTCGCAGCCATAGGCCCCCAGACACAAAACTCGGCCCGTTTCCCTGGCAAACAAAAGTAAGCTACCCCGCTTCTGGATGGCAGATTGCAGGAGCCACTTTGCACCATCAAACTAGCCCGACTTGGCACTGGTGCCACCTCTGGTCTGGGAACCATCCTGCGTATCGTGGATTCTAAGGAGCCAGCCGGTCACTCCCACCCACAGGCCCCCAAACACAAACAACGGCACTTTTCCCTGGAAAACAAAACTCGCCTGCCAACTTTTTGATGGCAGATTGCAGGAGCCACTTGGTACTATCAAACCAGCCCAACTTGGCACTGGTGCCACCATGGGTCTGGTCACCATCCTGCCTATCGTAGCTTTTCAGGAGCCAGCCGGTCACTCCCAGCCATAGGCCCCCAGACAAAAACCTCGGCCCGTTTCCCTGGCAAACAAAAGTAAGTCATCCCGCTTCTGGATGGCAGATTGCAGGAGCCACTTTTCACCATCAAACCAGCCCGACTTGGCACTGGTGCCACCTCTGGTCTGGGAACCATCCTGCGTATCATGGATTCTAAGGAGCCAGCCGGCCACTCCCAGCCAGAGGCCCCCAAACACAAACAACGGCGCTTTTCCCTGGATAACAAACTCGCCTGCCAACTTTTTGATGGCAGATTGCAGGAGCCACTTGGTACTATCAAACCAGCCCAACTTGGCACTGGTGCCACCATGGATCTGGTCACCATCCTGCCTATCGTAGCTTTTCAGGAGCCAGCCGGTCACTCCCAGCCATAGGCCCTGAGACACAAACCTCGGCCCGTTTCCCTGGCAAGCAAAAGTAAGCTGCCCCGCTTCTGGATGGTAGATTGCAGGACGCACTTGGTACTATCAAACCAGCCCAACTTGGCACTGGTGCCACCTCTGGTCTGGGAACCATCCTGCGTATCGTGGATTCTAAGGAGCCAGCCGGCCACTCCCAGCCACAGGCCCCCAAACACAAACAACGGCGCTATTCCCTGGAAAACAAAACTCGCCTGCCAACTTTTTGATGGCAGATTGCAGGAGCCACTTGGTACTATCAAATCAGCCCAACTTGGCACTGGTGCCACCTTGGGTCTGGGAACCATCCTGCGTATGGTGGATTCTAAGGAGCCAGCCGGCCACTCCCAGCCACAGGCCCCCAACAAAAACCACGGCCCTTTTTTCTGGCAAAGAAAACTTAGCTGCCTCACTTCTGGATGGCAGATTGCAGGAGCCACTTGGTGTAATCAAACCAGCCCGACTTGGCACTGGTGCCACCTTGGGTCTGGGAACCATCCTGCGTATCGTGGATTCTAAGGAGCCAGCCGGCCACTCCCAGCCACAGGCCCCCAAACAAAATCAACGGCGCTGTTCCCTGGAAAACAAAACACGCCTGCCAACTTTTTGATGGAGTTTGCAGGAGCCACTTGGTACTATCAAACCAGCCCGACTTGGCACTGGTGCCACCTTGGGTCTGGGAAACATCCTGCGTATCGTGGATTCTTAGGAGCCAGCCGGCCACTCCTAGCCACAGGCCCCCAGACAAAAACCTAGGCCTATTTCTCTGGCAAACAAAAGTAAGCTGCCCCGCTTCTGGATGGCAGATTGCAGGAGACACTTGGTACTATCAAACCAGCCCAACTTGGCACTGGTGCCACCTTGGATCTGGGAACCATGCTGTGTATCGTGGATATTCAGGGGCCAGCCGGCCACTCTCAGCCATATGTCCCCAAACAGAAACCTCGGCCCGTTTCTCTGGCAAACAAAACTCAACTGCCCCTCTTCTGGATGGCAAATTGCAGGATGAACTTGATACTAAAACCGCAGGCCGACTTGGTAGTGGTGACACCTTGGACCTGGGAACCATCATGCGTATCGAGCATTTTAAGGAGCCAGCCGGCCACTCCCAGCAATATGCCCCCAAAAACAATCCACGGAATTTTTCTCTGGCAAACAAAAATCAGCTGCCCCGCTTCTGGATGGCAGATTGCAGGAGCCACTTTGCACCATCAAACCAGCCCGACTTGGCACTGGTGCCACCTTGCATCTGGGAACCATCCCGCGTATCGTGGATTTTCAGGAGCCAGCCGGCCACTCTCAGCCATAGGCCCCCAAACAAAACCCACGGCCCGTTTCCCTGGCAAACAAAATTAAGCTGCCCCGCTTCTGGATGGCAGATTGCAGGACGCACTTGGTAGTATCAAACCAGCCCGACTTGGCACTGGTGCCACCTTGGGTCTGGGAACCATCCTGCGTATTGTGGGTTCAAAGGAGCCAGCCGGCCACTCCCAGCCACAGGCCCCCAAATACAAACAACGGCGCTTTTCCCTGGAAAACAAAACTCGCCTGCCAACTTTTTGATGGCAGATTGCAGGAGCCACTTGGTACTATCAAACCAGCCCAACTTGGCACTGGTGCCACCATGGGTCTGGTCACCATCCTGCCTATCGTAGCTTTTCAGGAGCCAGCCGGTCACTCCCAGCCATAGGTCCCCAGTCACAAACCTCGGCCCGTTTCCCTGGCAAACAAAAGTAAGCTGCCCCGCTTCTGGATGGCAGATTGCAGGAGCCACTTGGTACTATCAAACCAGCCCAACTTGGCACTGGTGCCACCTCTGGTCTGGGAACCATGCTGCGTAACACAGATTCTAAGGCGCCAGTCGGCCACTCCCAGCCACAAGCCCCCAAACACAAACAACGGCGCTATTCTCTGGCAAACAAAACTCCACTGCCCCTCTTCTGGATGGCAAATTGCAGGACGCACTTGGTACTATACAAACAGCCCGACTTGGCACTGGTGCCACCTTGGGTCTGGGAACCATCCTGCGTATCGATCTTTTTAATGAGACAGCCGGCCACTCCCAGCCATATGCCCCCAAACACAACCCACGGCCCTTTTCTCTGGCAAACAAAACTCAACTGCACCGCTTCTGGATGGCAGATTGCAGGAGCCACTTGGTACTATCAAACCAGCCCGACTTGGCACTGGTGCCACCTTGGATCTGGGAACCATCCTGCGTATGGTGGATTCTAAGGAGCCAGCCGGCCACTCCCAGCCACAGGCCCCCAACAAAAACCACGGCCCTTTTTTCTGGCAAACAAAACTTAGCTGCCTCACTTCTGGATGGCAGATTGCAGGAGCCACTTGGTGTAATCAAACCAGCCCGACTTGGCACTGGTGCCACCTTGGGTCTGGGAACCATCCTGCGTATCGTGGATTCTAAGCAGCCAGCCGGCCACTCCCAGCCACAGGCCCCCAAACAAAATCAACGGCGCTGTTCCCCGGAAAACAAAACACGCCTGCCAACTTTTTGATGGAGTTTGCAGGAGCCACTTGGTACTATCAAACCAGCCCGACTTGGCACTGGTGCCACCTTGGGTCTGGGAAACATCCTGCGTATCGTGGATTCTTAGGAGCCAGCCGGCCACTCCTAGCCACAGGCCCCCAGACAAAAACCTAGGCCTATTTCTCTGGCAAACAAAAGTAAGCTGCCCCGCTTCTGGATGGCAGATTGCAGGAGACACTTGGTACTATCAAACCAGCCCAACTTGGCACTGGTGCCACCTTGGATCTGGGAACCATGCTGTGTATCGTGGATATTCAGGGGCCAGCCGGCCACTCTCAGCCATATGTCCCCAAACAGAAACCTCGGCCCGTTTCTCTGGCAAACAAAACTCAACTGCCCCTCTTCTAGATGGCAAATTGCAGGATGAACTTGATACTAAAACCGCAGGCCGACTTGGTAGTGGTGACACCTTGGACCTGGGAACCATCATGCGTATCGAGCATTTTAAGGAGCCAGCCGGCCACTCCCAGCAATATGCCCCCAAAAACAATCCACGGAATTTTTCTCTGGCAAACAAAAATCAGCTGCCCCGCTTCTGGATGGCAGATTGCAGGAGCCACTTTGCACCATCAAACCAGCCCGACTTGGCACTGGTGCCACCTTGCATCTGGGAACCATGCTGCCTAGCGTGGATTTTCAGGAGCCAGCCGGCCACTCTCAGCCATAGGCCCCCAAACAAAACCCACGGCCCGTTTCCCTGGCAAACAAAATTAAGCTGCCCCGCTTCTGGATGGCAGATTGCAGGACGCACTTGGTAGTATCAAACCAGCCCGACTTGGCACTGGTGCCACCTTGGGTCTGGGAACCATCCTGCGTATCGTGGGTTCAAAGGAGCCAGCCGGCCACTCCCAGCCACAGGCCCCCAAATACAAACAACGGCGCTTTTCCCTGGAAAACAAAACTCGCCTGACAACTTTTTGATGGCAGATTGCAGGAGCCACTTGGTACTATCAAACCAGCCCAACTTGGCACTGGTGCCACCATGGGTCTGGTCACCATCCTGCCTATCGTAGCTTTTCAGGAGCCAGCCAGCCACCCCCAGCCAGAGGCCCCTAGACAAATATTTCGGCCCGTTTCCCTGGCAAACAAAAGTAAGCTACCCCGCTTCTGGATGGCAGATTGCAGGAGCCACTTTGCACCATCAAACTAGCCCGACTTGGCACTGGTGCCACCTCAGCTCTGGGAACCATCCTGCGTATCGTTCATTGTAAGGAGCCAGCCGGCCACTCCAGCCACAGGCCCCCAGACACAAACAACGGCGCTTTTCCCTGGAAAACAAAACTCGCCTGCCAACTTTTTGATGGCAGATTGCAGGAGCCACTTGCTACTATCAAATCAGCCCAACTTGGCACTGGTGCCACCATGGGTCTGGTCACCATCCTGCCTATCGTAGCTTTTCAGGAGCCAGCCGGTCACTCGCAGCCATAGGCCCCCAGACACAAAACTCGGCCCGTTTCCCTGGCAAACAAAAGTAAGCTACCCCGCTTCTGGATGGCAGATTGCAGGAGCCACTTTGCACCATCAAACTAGCCCGACTTGGCACTGGTGCCACCTCTGGTCTGGGAACCATCCTGCGTATCGTGGATTCTAAGGAGCCAGCCGGTCACTCCCACCCACAGGCCCCCAAACACAAACAACGGCACTTTTCCCTGGAAAACAAAACTCGCCTGCCAACTTTTTGATGGCAGATTGCAGGAGCCACTTGGTACTATCAAACCAGCCCAACTTGGCACTGGTGCCACCATGGGTCTGGTCACCATCCTGCCTATCGTAGCTTTTCAGGAGCCAGCCGGTCACTCCCAGCCATAGGCCCCCAGACAAAAACCTCGGCCCGTTTCCCTGGCAAACAAAAGTAAGTCATCCCGCTTCTGGATGGCAGATTGCAGGAGCCACTTTTCACCATCAAACCAGCCCGACTTGGCACTGGTGCCACCTCTGGTCTGGGAACCATCCTGCGTATCATGGATTCTAAGGAGCCAGCCGGCCACTCCCAGCCAGAGGCCCCCAAACACAAACAACGTCGCTTTTCCCTGGATAACAAACTCGCCTGCCAACTTTTTGATGGCAGATTGCAGGAGCCACTTGGTACTATCAAACCAGCCCAACTTGGCACTGGTGCCACCATGGATCTGGTCCCCATCCTGCCTATCGTAGCTTTTCAGGAGCCAGCCGGTCACTCCCAGCCATAGGCCCTGAGACACAAACCTCGGCCCGTTTCCCTGGCAAACAAAAGTAAGCTGCCCCGCTTCTGGATGGTAGATTGCAGGACGCACTTGGTACTATCAAACCAGCCCAACTTGGCACTGGTGCCACCTCTGGTCTGGGAACCATCCTGCGTATCGTGGATTCTAAGGAGCCAGCCGGCCACTCCCAGCCACAGGCCCCCAAACACAAACAACGGCGCTATTCCCTGGAAAACAAAACTCGCCTGCCAACTTTTTGATGGCAGATTGCAGGAGCCACTTGGTACTATCAAATCAGCCCAACTTGGCACTGGTGCCACCATGGGTCTGGTCACCATCCTGCCTATCGTAGCTTTTCAGGAGCCAGCCGGTCACTCCCAGCCATAGGCCCCCAGACACAAACCTCGGCCCGTTTCCCTGGCAAACAAAAGTAAGCACCCCCGATTCTGGATGGCAGATTGCAGGAGCCACTTGGTACTATCAAATCAGCCCAACTTGGCACTGGTGCCACCATGGGTCTGGTCACCATCCTGCCTATCGTAGCTTTTCAGGAGCCAGCCGGTCACTCCCAGCCATAGGCCCCCAGACAAAAAGCTCGGCCCGTTTCCCTGGCAAACAAAAGTAAGTTATCCCGCTTCTGGATGGCAGATTGCAGGAGCCACTTTTCACCATCAAACCAGCCCAACTTGGCACTGGTGCCACCTCTGGTCTGGGAACCATCCTGCGTATCGTGGATTCTAAGGAGCCAGCCGGCCACTCCCAGCCACTGGCCCCCAAACACAAACAACGGCGCTTTTCCCTGGAAAACAAAACTCGCCTGCCAACATTTTGATGGCAGATTGCAGGAGCCACTTGGTACTATCAAATCAGCCCAACTTGGCACTGATGCCACCATGGGTCTGGTCACCATCCTGCCTATCGTAGCTTTTCAGGAGCCAGGCGGTCACTCCCAGCCATAGGCCCCCAGACACAAACCTCGGCCCGTTTCCCTGGCAAACAAAAGTAAGCTGCCCCGCTTCTGGATGGCAGATTGCAGGAACCACTTGGTATTATCAAACCAGCCCGACTTGGCACTGGTGCCACCTCTGGTCTGGGAACCATCCTGCGTATCGTGGTTCTAAGGAGCCATCCGTCCACTCCCAGCCACAGGCCCCCAAACACAAACAACGGCGCTTTTCCCTGGAAAACAAAACTCGCCTGCCAACTTTTTGATGGCAGATTGCAGGAGCCACTTGGTACTATCAAATCAGCCCAACTTGGCACTGGTGCCACCATGGGTCTGGTCACCATCCTGCCTATCGTAGCTTTTCAGGAGCCAGCCGGTCACTCGCAGCCATAGGCCCCCAGAAACAATACTCGGCCCGTTTCCCTGGCAAACAAAAGTAAGCTGCCCCGCTTCTGGATGGCAGATTGCAGGAGCCACTTTGCACCATCAAACTAGCCCGACTTGGCACTGGTGCCACCTCTGGTCTGGGAACCATCCTGCGTATCGTGGATTCTAAGGAGCCAGCCGGCCACTCCCACCCACAGGCCCGCAAACAAAAACAACGGCGCTTTTCCCTGGAAAACAAAACTCGCCTGCCAATTTTTTGATGGCAGATTGCAGGAGCCACTTGGTACTATCAAACCAGCCCAACTTGGCACTGGTGCCACCATGGGTCTGGTCACCATCCTGCCTATCGTAGCTTTTCAGGAGCCAGCCGGTCACTCCCAGCCATAGGCCCCCAGACACAAACCTCGGCCCGTTTCCCTGGCAAACAAAAGTAAGCTACCCCGCTTCTGGATGGCAGATTGCAGGACGCACTTGATAGTATCAAACCAGCCCGACTTGGCACTGGTGCAACCTCAGGTCTGGGAACCATGCTGCGTATCGTGGATTCTAATTAGCCATCTGGCCACTCCCACCCACAGGCCCCCAAACAAAATCAACGGCGCTTTTCCCTGGAAAACAAACCTCGCCTGCCAAATTTTGATGGCAGATTGCAGGAGCCACTTTTCACCATCAAACCAGCAAAACTTGGCACTGGTGCCACCTTGGGTCTGGATACCATGCTGCGTATCGTGGATTCTAAGGAGCCAGCCGGCCACTCCCAGCCACAGGCCCCTAAACACAAACCACAGCGCTTTTCCCTGGAAAACAAAACTCGCCTGCCAACTTTTTGATGGCAGATTGCAGGAGCCACTTGGTACTATCAAACCAGCCCAACTTGGCACTGGTGCCACCATGGATCTGGTCACCATCCTGCCTATCGTAGCTTTTCAGGACCTAGCCGGTCACTCCAAGCCATAGGCCCCCAGAGAAAAACCTCGGCCCGTTTCCCTGGCAAACAAAATTAAGCTACCCCGCTTCTGGATGGCAGATTGCAGGAGCCACTTTGCACCATCAAACTAGCCCGACTTGGCACTGGTGCCACCTCAGGTCTGGGAACCATCCTGCGTATCGTTCATTGTAAGGAGCCAGCCGGCCACTCCCAGCCACAGGCCCCCAGACACAAACAACGGCGCTTTTCCCTGGAAAACAAAACTCGCCTGCCAACTTTTTGATGGCAGATTGCAGGAGCCACTTGGTACTATCAAATCAGCCCAACTTGGCACTGGTACCACCATGGGTCTGGTCACCATCCTGCCTATCGTAGCTTTTCAGGAGCCAGCCGGTCACTCGCAGCCATAGGCCCCCAGACACAAAACTCGGCCCGTTTCCCTGGCAAACAAAAGTAAGCTACCCCGCTTCTGGATGGCAGATTGCAGGAGCCACTTTGCACCATCAAACTGGCCCGACTTGGCACTGGTGCGACCTCTGGTCTGGGAGCCATCCTGCGTATCGTGGATTCTAAGGAGCCAGCCGGTCACTCCCACCCACAGGCCCCCAAACACAAACAACGGCACTTTTCCCTGGAAAACAAAACTCGCCTGCCAACATTTTGATGGCAGATTGCAGGAGCCACTTGGTACTATCAAACCAGCCCAACTTGGCACTGGTGCCACCATGGGTCTGGTCACCATCCTGCCTATCGTAGCTTTTCAGGAGCCAGCCGGTCACTCCCAGCCATAGGGCCCCAGACAAAAACCTCGGCCCGTTTCCCTGGCAAACAAAAGTAAGTTATCCCGCTTCTGGATGGCAGATTGCAGGAGCCACTTTTCACCATCAAACTAGCCTGACTTGGCACTGGTGCCACCTCTGGTCTGGGAACCATCCTGCGTATCGTGGATTCTAAGGAGCCAGCCGGCCACTCCCACCCACAGTCCCCCAAACACAAACAACGGCGCTTTTCCCTGGATAACAAACTCGCCTGCCAACTTTTTGATGGCAGATTGCAGGAGCCACTTGGTATTATCAAACCAGCCCAACTTGGCACTGGTGCCACCATGGGTCTGGTCACCATCCTGCCTATCGTAGCTTTTCAGGAGCCAGGCGGTCACTCCCAGCCATAGGCCCTGAGACACAAAGCTCGGCCCGTTTCCCTGGCAAACAAAAGTAAGCTGCCCCGCTTCTGGATGGCAGATTGCAGGACGCACTTGGTACTATCAAACCAGCCCAACTTGGCACTGGTGCCACCTCTGGTCTGGGAACCATGCCGCGTATCGTGGATTCTAAGGAGCCAGCCGGCCACTCCCAGCCACAGGCCCCCAAATACAAACAACGGCGCTTTTCCCTGGAAAACAAGACTCGCCTGCCAACTTTTTCATGGCAGATTGCAGGAGCCACTTGGTACTATCAAATCAGCCCAACTTGGCACTGGTGCCACCATGGGTCTGGTCACCATCCTGCCTATCGTAGCTTTTCAGGAGCCAGCCGGTCACTCCCAGCCATAGGCCCCCAGACACAAACCTCGGCCCGTTTCCCTGGCAAACAAAAGTAAGCTGCCCCGCTTCTGGATGGCAGATTGCAGGAGCCACTTGGTACTATCAAACCAGCCCAACTTGGCACTGGTGCCACCTCTGGTCTGGGAACCATGCTGCGTAACACAGATTCTAAGGCGCCAGTCGGCCACTCCCAGCCACAAGCCCCCAAACACAAACAACGGCGCTATTCTCTGGCAAACAAAACTCCACTGCCCCTCTTCTGGATGGCAAATTGCAGGACGCACTTGGTACTATAAAAACAGCCCGACTTGGCACTGGTGCCACCTTGGGTCTGGGAACCATCCTGCGTATGGTGGATTCTAAGGAGCCAGCCGGCCACTCCCAGCCACAGGCCCCCAACAAAAACCACGGCCCTTTTTTCTGGCAAACAAAACTTAGCTGCCTCACTTCTGGATGGCAGATTGCAGGAGCCACTTGGTGTAATCAAACCAGCCCGACTTGGCACTGGTGCCACCTTGGGTCTGGGAACCATCCTGCGTATCGTGGATTCTAAGGAGCCAGCCGGCCACTCCCAGCCACAGGCCCCCAAACAAAATCAACGGCGCTGTTCCCTGGAAAACAAAACACGCCTGCCAACTTTTTGATGGAGTTTGCAGGAGCCACTTGGTACTATCAAATCAGCCCAACTTGGCACTGGTGCCACCATGGGTCTGGTCACCATCCTGCCTATCGTAGCTTTTCAGGAGCCAGCCGGTCACTCCCAGCCATAGGCCCCCAGACACAAACCTCGGCCCGTTTCCCTGGCAAACAAAAGTAAGCTGCCCCGCTTCTGGATGGCAGATTGCAGGAACCACTTTGCACCATCAAACTAGCCCGACTTGGCACTGGTGCCACCTCTGGTCTGGGAACCATGCTGTGTATCGTGGATTCTAAGGAGCCATCCGTCCACTCCCAGCCACAGGCCCCCAAACACAAACAACGGCGCTTTACCCTGGAAAACAAAACTCGCCTGCCAACTTTTTGATGGCAGATTGCAGGAGCCACTTGGTACTATCAAACCAGCCCAACTTGGCACTGGTGCCACCATGGGTCTGGTCACCATCCTGCCTATCGTAGCTTTTCAGGAGCCAGCCGGTCACTCCCAGCCATAGGCCCCCAGACACAAACCTCGGCCCGTTTCCCTGGCAAACAAAAGTAAGCTGCCCCGCTTCTGGATGGCAGATTGCAGGACGCACTTGGTAGTATCAAACCAGCCCGACTTGGCACTGGTGCCACCTCTGGTCTGGGAACCATCCTGCGTATCGTGGATTCTAAGCAGCCAACCGGCCACTCCCAGCCACAGGCCCCCAAACACAAACAACGGCGCTTTTCCCTGGAAAACAAAACTCGCCTGCCAACATTTTGATGGCAGATTGCAGGAGCCACTTGGTACTATCAAATCAGCCCAACTTGGCACTGGTGCCACCATGCGTTTGGTCACCATCCTGCCTATCGTAGCTTTTCAGGAGCCAGCCGGTCTCTCCCAGCTATAGGCCCCCAGACAAAAACCTCGGCCCGTTTCCCTGGCATACAAAAGTAAGCTGCCCCGCTTCTGGATGGCAGATTGCAGGAACCACTTTGTACTATCAAACCAGCCCGACTTGGCACTGGTGCCACCTCTGGTCTGGGAACCATCCTGCGTATCGTGGTTCTAAGGAGCCATCCGTCCACTCCCAGCCACAGGCCCCCAAACACAAACAACGGCGCTTTTCCCTGGAAAACAAAACTCGCCTGCCAACTTTTTGATGGCAGATTGCAGGAGCCACTTGGTACTATCAAATCAGCCCAACTTGGCACTGGTGCCACCATGGGTCTGGTCACCATCCTGCCTATCGTAGCTTTTCAGGAGCCAGCCGGTCACTCGCAGCCATAGGCCTCCAGAAACAATACTCGGCCCGTTTCCCTGGCAAACAAAAGTAAGCTGCCCCGCTTCTGGATGGCAGATTGCAGGAGCCACTTTGCACCATCAAACTAGCCCGACTTGGCACTGGTGCCACCTCTGGTCTGGGAACCATGCTGTGTATCGTGGATTCTATGGAGCCAGCCGGCCACTCCCACCCACAGGCCCCCAAACAAAAACAACGGCGCTTTTCCCTGGAAAACAAAACTCGCCTGCCAATTTTTTGATGGCAGATTGCAGGAGCCACTTGGTACTATCAAACCAGCCCAACTTGGCACTGGTGCCACCATGGGTCTGGTCACCATCCTGCCTATCGTAGCTTTTCAGGAGCCAGCCGGTCACTCGCAGCCATAGGCCCCCAGACACAAACCTCGGCCCGTTTCCCTGGCAAACAAAAGTAAGCTACCCCGCTTCTGGATGGCAGATTGCAGGAACCACTTTGCACCATCAAACCAGCCCGACTTGTCACTGGTGCCACCTCTGGTCTGGGAACCATGCTGTGTATCGTGGATTCTAAGGAGCCATCCGTCCACTCCCAGCCACAGGCCCCCAAACACAAACAACGGCGCTTTTCCCTGGAAAACAAAACTCGCCTGCCAACATTTTGATGGCAGATTGCAGGAGCCACTTGGTACTATCAAACCAGCCCAACTTGGCACTGGTGCCACCATGGGTCTGGTCACCATCCTGCCTATCGTAGCTTTTCAGGAGCCAGCCGGTCACTCGCAGCCATAGGCCCCCAGACACAAACCTCGGCCCGTTTCCCTGGCAAACAAAAGTAAGCTGCCCCGCTTCTGGATGGCAGATTGCAGGACGCACTTGGTAGTATCAAACCAGCCCGACTTGGCACTGGTGCCACCTCTGGTCTGGGAACCATCCTGCGTATTGTGGATTCTAAGCAGCCAGCCGGCCACTCCCAGCCACAGGCCCCCAAACACAAACAACGGCGCTTTTCCCTGGAAAACAAAACTCGCCTGCCAACATTTTGATGGCAGATTGCAGGAGCCACTTGGTACTATCAAATCAGCCCAACTTGGCACTGGTGCCACCATGCGTTTGGTCACCATCCTGCCTATCGTAGCTTTTCAGGAGCCAGCCGGTCACTCCCAGCTATAGGCCCCCAGAAAAAAACCTCGGCCTGTTTCCCTGGCATACAAAAGTAAGCTGCCCCGCTTCTGGATGGCAGATTGCAGGAACCACTTGGTACTATCAAACCAGCCCGACTTGGCACTGGTGCCATCTCTGGTCTGGGAACCATCCTGCGTATCGTGGTTCTAAGGAGCCATCCGTCCACTCCCAGCCACAGGCCCCCAAACACAAACAACGGCGCTTTTCCCTGGAAAACAAAACTCGCCTGCCAACTTTTTGATGGCAGATTGCAGGAGCCACTTGGTACTATCAAATCAGCCCAACTTGGCACTGGTGCCACCATGGGTCTGGTCACCATCCTGCCTATCGTAGCTTTTCAGGAGCCAGCCGGTCACTCGCAGCCGTAGGCCCCCAGAAACAATACTAGGCCCGTTTCCCTGGCAAACAAAAGTAAGCTGCCCCGCTTCTGGATGGCAGATTGCAGGAGCCACTTTGCACCATCAAACTAGCCCGACTTGGCACTGGTGCCACCTCTGGTCTGGGAACCATCCTGCGTATCGTGGATTCTAAGGAGCCAGCCGGCCACTCCCACCCACAGGCCCCCAAACAAAAACAACGGCGCTTTTCCCTGGAAAACAAAACTCGCCTGCCAATTTTTTGATGGCAGATTGCAGGAGCCACTTGGTACTATCAAACCAGCCCAACTTGGCACTGGTGCCACCATGGGTCTGGTCACCATCCTGCCTATCGTAGCTTTTCAGGAGCCAGCCGGTCACTCCCAGCCATAGGCCCCCAGACACAAACCTCGGCCCGTTTCCCTGGCAAACAAAAGTAAGCTACCCCGCTTCTGGATGGCAGATTGCAGGACGCACTTGATAGTATCAAACCAGCCCGACTTGGCACTGGTGCCACCTCAGGTCTGGGAACCATGCTGCCTATCGTGGATTCTAATTAGCCATCTGGCCACTCCCACCCACAGGCCCCCAAACAAAAACAACGGCGCTTTTCCCTGGAAAACAAACCTCGCCTGCCAAATTTTGATGGCAGATTGCCGGAGCCACTTGGTACTATCAAACCCGCCCAACTTGACACTGGTGCCACCATGGGTCTGGTCACCATCCTGCCTATCGTAGCTTTTCAGGAGCCAGCCGGTCACTCCCAGCCATAGGCCCCCAGACAAAAACCTTGGCCCGTTTCCCTGGCAAACAAAAGTAAGTTATCCCGCTTCTGGATGGCAGATTGCAGGAGCCACTTTTCACCATCAAACCAGCCCGACTTGGCACTGGTGCCACCTCTGGTCTGGGAACCATCCTGCGTATCGTGGATTCTAAGGAGCCAGCCGGCCACTCCCTGCCACAGGCCCCCAAACACAAACCACAGCGCTTTTCCCTGGAAAACAAAACTCGCCTGCCAACTTTTTGATGGCAGATTGCAGGAGCCACTTGGTACTATCAAACCAGCCCAACTTGGCACTGGTGCCACCATGGATCTGGTCACCATCCTGCCTATCGTAGCTTTTCAGGACCTAGCCGGTCACTCCAAGCCATAGGCCCCCAGAGAAAAACCTCGGCCCGTTTCCCTGGCAAACAAAAGTAAGCTGCCCCGCTTCTGGATGGCAGATTGCAGGAACCACTTGGTACTATCAAACCAGCCCAACTTGGCACTGGTGCCACCTTGGGTCTGGGAACCATCCTGCGTATCGTGGATTCTAAGGAGCCAGCCGGTCACTCCCAGCCACAGGCCACCAAACACAAACAACGGCGCTTTTCCCTGGAAAACAAAACTCGCCTGCCAACATTTTGATGGCAGATTGCAGGAGCCACTTGCTACTATCAAATCAGCCCAACTTGGCACTGGTGCCACCATGGGTCTGGTCACCATCCTGCCTATCGTAGCTTTTCAGGAGCCAGCCGGTCCCTCCCTGCCATAGGCCCCCAGAGAAAAACCTCGGCCCGTTTCCCTGGCAAACAAAAGTAAGCTACCCCGCTTCTGGATGGCAGATTGCAGGAGCCACTTTGCACCATCAAACTAGCCCGACTTGGCACTGGTGCCACCTCAGGTCTGGGAACCATCCTGCGTATCGTTCATTGTAAGGAGCCAGCCGGCCACTCCCAGCCACAGGCCCCCAGACACAAACAACGGCGCTTTTCCCTGGAAAACAAAACTCGCCTGCCAACTTTTTGATGGCAGATTGCAGGAGCCACTTGGTACTATCAAATCAGCCCAACTTGGCACTGGTGCCACCATGGGTCTGGTCACCATCCTGCCTATCGTAGCTTTTCAGGAGCCAGCCGGTCACTCGCAGCCATAGGCCCCCAGACACAAAACTCGGCCCGTTTCCCTGGCAAACAAAAGTAAGCTGCCCCGCTTCTGGATGGCAGATTGCAGGAGCCACTTTGCACCATCAAACTGGCCCGACTTGGCACTGGTGCGACCTCTGGTCTGGGAACCATCCTGCGTATCGTGGATTCTAAGAAGCCAGCCGGTCACTCCCACCCACAGGCCCCCAAACACAAACAACGGCACTTTTCCCTGGAAAACAAAACTCGCCTGCCAACATTTTGATGGCAGATTGCAGGAGCCACTTGGTACTATCAAACCAGCCCAACTTGGCACTGGTGCCACCATGGGTCTGGTCACCATCCTGCCTATCGTAGCTTTTCAGGAGCCAGCCGGTCACTCCCAGCCATAGGCCCCCAGACAAAAATCTCGGCCCGTTTCCCTGGCAAACAAAAGTAAGTTATCCCGCTTCTGGATGGCAGATTGCAGGAACCACTTGGTACTATCAAACCAGCCCGACTTGGCACTGGTGCCACCTCTGGTCTGGGAACCATCCTGCGTATCGTGGTTCTAAGGAGCCATCCGTCCACTCCCAGCCACAGGCCCCCAAACACAAACAACGGCGCTTTTCCCTGGAAAACAAAACTCGCCTGCCAACTTTTTGATGGCAGATTGCAGGAGCCACTTGGTACTATCAAATCAGCCCAACTTGGCACTGGTGCCACCATGGGTCTGGTCACCATCCTGCCTATCGTAGCTTTTCAGGAGCCAGCCGGTCACTCGCAGCCGTAGGCCCCCAGAAACAATACTCGGCCCGTTTCCCTGGCAAACAAAAGTAAGCTGCCCCGCTTCTGGATGGCAGATTGCAGGAGCCACTTTGCACCATCAAACTAGCCCGACTTGGCACTGGTGCCACCTCTGGTCTGGGAACCATCCTGCGTATCGTGGATTCTAAGGAGCCAGCCGGCCACTCCCACCCACAGGCCCCCAAACAAAAACAACGGCGCTTTTCCCTGGAAAACAAAACTCGCCTGCCAATTTTTTGATGGCAGATTGCAGGAGCCACTTGGTACTATCAAACCAGCCCAACTTGGCACTGGTGCCACCATGGGTCTGGTCACCATCCTGCCTATCGTAGCTTTTCAGGAGCCAGCCGGTCACTCCCAGCCATAGGCCCCCAGACACAAACCTCGGCCCGTTTCCCTGGCAAACAAAAGTAAGCTACCCCGCTTCTGGATGGCAGATTGCAGGACGCACTTGATAGCATCAAACCAGCCCGACTTGGCACTGGTGCCACCTCAGGTCTGGGAACCATGCTGCGTATCGTGGATTCTAATTAGCCATCTGGCCACTCCCACCCACAGGCCCCCAAACAAAAACAACGGCGCTTTTCCCTGGAAAACAAACCTCGCCTGCCAAATTTTGATGGCAGATTGCCGGAGCCACTTGGTACTATCAAACCCGCCCAACTTGACACTGGTGCCACCATGGGTCTGGTCACCATCCTGCCTATCGTAGCTTTTCAGGAGCCAGCCGGTCACTCCCAGCCATAGGCCCCCAGACAAAAACCTTGGCCCGTTTCCCTGGCAAACAAAAGTAAGTTATCCCGCTTCTGGATGGCAGATTGCAGGAGCCACTTTTCACCATCAAACCAGCCCGACTTGGCACTGGTGCCACCTCTGGTCTGGGAACCATCCTGCGTATCGTGGATTCTAAGGAGCCAGCCGGCCACTCCCAGCCACAGGCCCCCAAACACAAACCACAGCGCTTTTCCCTGGAAAACAAAACTCGCCTGCCAACATTTGGATGGCAGATTGCAGGAGCCACTTGGTACTATCAAACCAGCCCAACTTGGCACTGGTGCCACCATGGATCTGGTCACCATCCTGCCTATCGTAGCCTTTCAGGACCTAGCCGGTCACTCCAAGCCATAGGCCCCCAGAGAAAAACCTCGGCCCGTTTCCCTGGCAAACAAAAGTAAGCTGCCCCGCTTCTGGATGGCAGATTGCAGGAACCACTTGGTACTATCAAACCAGCCCAACTTGGCACTGGTGCCACCTTGGGTCTGGGAACCATCCTGCGTATCGTGGATTCTAAGGAGCCAGCCGGTCACTCCCAGCCACAGGCCACCAAACACAAACAACGGCGCTTTTCCCTGGAAAACAAAACTCGCCTGCCAACATTTTGATGGCAGATTGCAGGAGCCACTTGCTACTATCAAATCAGCCCAACTTGGCACTGGTGCCACCATGGGTCTGGTCACCATCCTGCCTATCGTAGCTTTTCAGGAGCCAGCCGGTCCCTCCCTGCCATAGGCCCCCAGAGAAAACCCTCGGCCCGTTTCCCTGGCAAACAAAAGTAAGCTACCCCGCTTCTGGATGGCAGATTGCAGGAGGCACTTTGCACCATCAAACTAGCCCGACTTGGCACTGGTGCCACCTCTGGTCTGGGAACCATCCTGCGTATCGTGGATTCTAAGGAGCCAGCCGGCCACTCCCAGCCACAGGCCCCCAAACACAAACAACGGCGCTTTTCCCTGGATAACAAACTCGCCTGCCAACTTTTTGATGGCAGATTGCAGGAGCCACTTGGTACTATCAAACCAGCCCAACTTGGCACTGGTGCCACCATGGGTCTGGTCACCATCCTGCCTATCGTAGCTTTTCAGGAGCCAGGCGGTCACTCCCAGCCATAGGCCCCCAGACACAAACCTCGGCCCGTTTCCCTGGCAAACAAAAGTAAGCTGCCCCGCTTCTGGATGGCAGATTGCAGGAACCACTTGGTAGTATCAAACCAGCCCGACTTGGCACTGGTGCCACCTCTGGTCTGGGAACCATCCTGCGTATCGTGGTTCTAAGGAGCCAGCCGGCCACTCCCAGCCACAGGCCCCCAAACACAAACCACAGCGCTTTTCCCTGGAAAACAAAACTCGCCTGCCAACTTTTGATGGCAGATTGCAGGAGCCACTTGGTACTATCAAACCAGCCCAACTTGGCACTGGTGCCACCATGGGTCTGGTCACCATCCTGCCTATCGTAGCTTTTCAGGAGCCAGGCGGTCACTCCCAGCCATAGGCCCCCAGACAAAAACCTCGGCCCGTTTCCCTGGCAAACAAAAGTAAGCTGCCCCGCTTCTGGATGGCAGATTGCAGGAACCACTTGGTAGTATCAAACCAGCCCGACTTGGCACTGGTGCCACCTCTGGTCTGGGAACCATCCTGCGTATCGTGGTTCTAAGGAGCCATCCGTCCACTCCCAGCCACAGGCCCCCAAACACAAACAACGGCGCTTTTCCCTGGAAAACAAAACTCGCCTGCCAACTTTTTGATGGCAGATTGCAGGAGCCACTTGGTACTATCAAATCAGCCCAACTTGGCACTGGTGCCACCATGGGTCTGGTCACCATCCTGCCTATCGTAGCTTTTCAGGAGCCAGCCGGTCACTCGCAGCCATAGGCCCCCAGAAAAAATACTCGGCCCGTTTCCCTGGCAAACAAAAGTAAGCTACCCCGCTTCTGGATGGCAGATTGCAGGACGCACTTGATAGTATCAAACCAGCCCGACTTGGCACTGGTGCCACCTCTGGTCTGGGAACCATGCTGCGTATCGTGGATTCTAATTAGCCATCTGGCCACTCCCACCCACAGGCCCCCAAACAAAAACAACGGCGCTTTTCCCTGGAAAACAAACCTCGCCTGCCAAATTTTGATGGCAGATTGCCGGAGCCACTTGGTACTATCAAACCAGCCCAACTTGACACTGGTGCCACCATGGGTCTGGTCACCATCCTGCCTATCGTAGCTTTTCAGGAGCCAGCCGGTCACTCCCAGCCATAGGCCCCCAGACAAAAACCTTGGCCCGTTTCCCTGGCAAACAAAAGTAAGTTATCCCGCTTCTGGATGGCAGATTGCAGGAGCCACTTTTCACCATCAAACCAGCCCGACTTGGCACTGGTGCCACCTCTGGTCTGGGAACCATCCTGCGTATCGTGGATTCTAAGGAGCCAGCCGGCCACTCCCAGCCACAGGCCCCCAAACACAAACCACAGCGCTTTTCCCTGGAAAACAAAACTCGCCTGCCAACATTTTGATGGCAGATTGCAGGAGCCACTTGGTACTATCAAATCAGCCCAACTTGGCACTGGTGCCACCATGGGTCTGGTCACCATCCTGCCTATCGTAGCTTTTCAGGAGCCAGCCGGTCACTCGCAGCCATAGGCCCCCAGACACAAAACTCGGCCCGTTTCCCTGGCAAACAAAAGTAAGCTACCCCGCTTCTGGATGGCAGATTGCAGGAGCCACTTTGCACCATCAAACTGGCCCGACTTGGCACTGGTGCGACCTCTGGTCTGGGAACCATCCCGCGTATCGTGGATTCTAAGGAGCCAGCCGGTCACTCCCACCCACAGGCCCCCAAACACAAACAACGGCACTTTTCCCTGGAAAACAAAACTCGCCTGCCAACATTTTGATGGCAGATTGCAGGAGCCACTTGGTACTATCAAACCAGCCCAACTTGGCACTGGTGCCACCATGGGTCTGGTCACCATCCTGCCTATCGTAGCTTTTCAGGAGCCAGCCGGTCACTCCCAGCCATAGGCCCCCAGACAAAAACCTCGGCCCGTTTCCCTGGCAAACAAAAGTAAGTTATCCCGCTTCTGGATGGCAGATTGCAGGAGCCACTTTTCACCATCAAACCAGCCCAACTTGGCACTGGTGCCACCTCTGGTCTGGGAACCATCCTGCGTATCGTGGATTCTAAGGAGCCAGCCGGCCACTCCCTGCCACAGGCCCCCAAACACAAACAACGGCGCTTTTCCCTGGAAAACAAACTCGCCTGCCAACTTTTTGATGGCAGATTGCAGGAGCCACTTGGTACTATCAAACCAGCCCAACTTGGCACTGGTGCCACCATGGGTCTGGTCACCATCCTGCCTATCGTAGCTTTTCAGGTGCCAGGCGGTCACTCCCAGCCATAGGCCCTGAGACACAAACCTCGGCCCGTATCCCTGGCATACAAAAGTAAGCTGCCCCGCTTCTGGATGGCAGATTGCAGGACGCACTTGGTACTATCAAACCAGCCCAACTTGGCACTGGTGCCACCTCTGGTCTGGGAACCATGCCGCGTATCGTGGATTCTAAGGAGCCAGCCGGCCACTCCCACCCACAGGCCCCCAAACAGAAACAACGGCGCTTTTCCCTGGAAAACAAAACTCGCCTGCCAACATTTTCATGGCAGATTGCAGGAGCCACTTGGTACTATCAAATCAGCCCAACTTGGCACTGGTGCCACCATGGGTCTGGTCACCATCCTGCCTATCGTAGCTTTTCAGGAGCCAGCCGGTCACTCCCAGCCATAGGCCCCCAGACACAAACCTCGGCCCGTTTCCCTGGCAAACAAAAGTAAGCTACCCCGCTTCTGGATGGCAGATTGCAGGAACCACTTTGCACCATCAAACTAGCCCGACTTGGCACTGGTGCCACCTCTGGTCTGGGAACCATGCTGCGTATCGTGGATTCTAAGGAGCCATCCGTCCACTCCCAGACACAGGCCCCCAAACACAAACAACGGCGCTTTTCCCTGGAAAACAAAACTCGCCTGCCAACTTTTTGATGGCAGATTGCAGGAGCCACTTGGTACTATCAAACCAGCCCAACTTGGCACTGGTGCCACCATGGGTCTGGTCACCATCCTGCCTATCGTAGCTTTTCAGGAGCCAGCCGGTCACTCCCAGCCATAGGCCCCCAGACACAAACCTCGGCCCGTTTCCCTGGCAAACAAAAGTAAGCTGCCCCGCTTCTGCATGGCAGATTGCAGGACGCACTTGGTAGTATCAAACCAGCCCGACTTGGCACTGGTGCCACCTCTGGTCTGGGAACCATCCTGCGTATCGTGGATTCTAAGCAGCCAGCCGGCCACTCCCAGCCACAGGCCCCCAAATACAAACAACGGCGCTTTTCCCTGGAAAACAAAACTCGCCTGCCAACATTTTGATGGCAGATTGCAGGAGCCACTTGGTACTATCAAATCAGCCCAACTTGGCACTGGTGCCACCATGCGTTTGGTCACCATCCTGCCTATCGTAGCTTTTCAGGAGCCAGACGGTCACTCCCAGCTATAGGCCCCCAGACAAAAACCTCGGCCCGTTTCCCTGGCATACAAAAGTAAGCTGCCCCGCTTCTGGATGGCAGATTGCAGGAACAACTTGGTACTATCAAACCAGCCCGACTTGGCACTGGTGCCACCTCTGGTCTGGGAACCATCCTGCGTATCGTGGATTCTAAGGAGCCATCCGTCCACTCCCAGCCACAGGCCCCCAAACACAAACAACGGCGCTTTTCCCTGGAAAACAAAACTCGCCTGCCAACATTTTGATGGCAGATTGCAGGAGCCACTTGGTACTATCAAACCAGCCCAACTTGGCACTGGTGCCACCATGGATCTGGTCACCATCCTGCCTATCGTAGCTTTTCAGGACCTAGCCGGTCACTCCAAGCCATAGGCGCCCAGACAAAAAGCTCGGCCCGTTTCCCTGGCAAACAAAGTAAGCTGCCCCGCTTCTGGATGGCAGATTGCAGGAACCACTTGGTACTATCAAACCAGCCCGACTTGGCACTGGTGCCACCTTGGGTCTGGGAACCATCCTGCGTATTGTGGATTCTAAGGAGCCAGCCGGTCACTCCCAGCCACAGGCCCCCAAACACAAACAACGGCGCTTTTCCCTGGAAAACAAAACTCGCCTCCCAATATTTTGATGGCAGATTGCAGGAGCCACTTGCTACTATCAAATCAGCCCAACTTGGCACTGGTGCCACCATGGGTCTGGTCACCATCCTGCCTATCGTAGCTTTTCAGGAGCCAGCCGGTCCCTCCCTGCCATAGGCCCCCAGAGAAAAACCTCGGCCCGTTTCCCTGGCAAACAAAAGTAAGCTACCCCGCTTCTGGATGGCAGATTGCAGGAGCCACTTTGCACCATCAAACTAGCCCGACTTGGCACTGGTGCCACCTCAGGTCTGGGAACCATCCTGCGTATCGTTCATTCTAAGGAGCCAGCCGGCCACTCCAGCCACAGGCCCCCAGACACAAACAACGGCGCTTTTCCCTGGAAAACAAAACTCGCCTGCCAACATTTTGATGGCAGATTGCAGGAGCCACTTGGTACTGTCAAATCAGCCCAACTTGGCACTGGTGCCACCATGGGTCTGGTCACCATCCTGCCTATCGTAGCTTTTCAGGACCTAGCAGGTCACTCCCAGCCATAGGCCCCCAGACACAAAGCTCGGCCCGTTTCCCTGGCAAACAAAAGTAAGCTGCCCCGCTTCTGGATGGCAGATTTCCGGAGCCACTTGGTAGTATCAAACCAGCCCGACTTGGCACTGGTGCCACCTCTGGTCTGGGAACCATCCTGCGTATCGTGGATTCTAAGGAGCTATCCGTCCACTCCCAGCCACAGGCCCCCAAATACAAACAACGGCGCTTTTCCCTGGAAAACAAAACTCGCCTGCCAACATTTTGATGGCAGATTGCAGGAGCCACTTGCTACTATCAAATCAGCCCATCTTGGCACTGGTGCCACCATGGGTCTGGTCACCATCCTGCCTATCGTAGGTGTTCAGGCGCCAGCCGGTCACTCCCAGCCATAGGCCCCCAGAGAAAAACCTCGGCCCGTTTCCCTGGCAAACAAAAGTAAGCTGCCCCGCTTCTGGATGGCAGATTGCAGGAGCCACTTTGCACCATCAAACCAGCCCAACTTGGCACTGGTGCCACCTCTGGTCTGGGAACCATGCTGTGTATCGTGGATTCCAATTAGCAAGCCGGCCACTCCCAGCCACAGGCCTCCAAACACAAACAACGGCGCTTTTCCCTGGAAAACAAAACTCGCCTGACAACTTTTTGATGGCAGATTGCAGGAGCCACTTGGTACTATCAAACCAGCCCAACTTGGCACTGGTGCCACCATGGGTCTGGTCACCATCCTGCCTATCGTAGCTTTTCAGGACCTAGACGGTCACTCCCAGCCATAGGCCCCGTGACACAAAGCTCGGCCCGTTTCCCTGGCAAACAAAAGTAAGCTGTCCCGCTTCTGGATGGCAGATTGCAGGATCCACTAGGTATTATCAAACCAGCCCGACTTGGCACTGGTGCCACCTCTGGTCTGGGAACCATCCTGCGTATCGTGGATTCTAAGCAGCCAGCCGGCCACTCCCAGCCACAGGCCCCCAAACAGAAACAACGGCGCTTTTCCCTGGAAAACAAAACTCGCCTGCCAACTTTTTGATGGCAGATTGCAGGAGCCACTTGGTACTATCAAACCAGCCCAACTTGGCACTGGTGCCACCATGGGTCTGGTCACCATCCTGCCTATCGTAGCTTTTCAGGAGCCAGCCGGTCACTCCAAGCCATAGGCCCCCAGACAAAAACCTCGGCCCGTTTCCCTGGCAAAGAAAAATAAGCTACCCCGCTTCTGGATGGCACATTGCAGGAGCCACTTTGCACCATCAAACCAGCCCGACTTGGCACTGGTGCCACCTCTGGTCTGGGAACCATCCTGCGTATCGTGGATTCTAATTAGCCATCCGTCCACTCCCAGCCACAGGCCCCCAAACAAAAACAACGGCGCTTTTCCCTGGAAAACAAAACTCGCCTGCCAAATTTTGATGGCAGATTGCCGGAGCCACTGGGTACTATCAAACCAGCCCAACTTGACACTGGTGCCACCATGGGTCTGGTCACCATCCTGCCTATCGTAGCTTTTCAGGAGCCAGCCGGTCACTCCCAGCCATAGGCCCCCAGACAAAAAGCTCGGACCGTTTCCCTGGCAAACAAAAGTAAGTTATTCCGCTACTGGATGGCAGATTGCAGGAGCCACTTTTCACCATCAAACCAGCCCGACTTGGCACTGGTGCCACCTCTGGTCTGGGAACCATGCTGCGTATCGTGGATTCTAAGGAGCCAGCCGGCCACTCCCAGCCACAGGCCCCCAAACAAAAACAACGGCGCTTTTCCCTGGAAAACAAAACTCGCCTGCCAACATTTTGATGGCAGATTGCAGGAGCCACTTGGTACTATCAAACCAGCCCAACTTGGCACTGGTGCCACCATGGGTCTGGTCACCATCCTGCCTATCTTAGCTTTTCAGGAGCCAGCCGGTCACTCCCAGCCATAGGCCCCCAGACACAAACCTCGGCCCGTTTCCCTGGCAAACAAAAGTAAGCTGCCCCGCTTCTGGATGGCAGATTGCAGGAGCCACTTGGTACTATCAAACCAGCCCGACTTGGCACTGGTGCCACCTTGGGTCTGGGAACCATCCTGCGTATCGTGGATTCTAAGGAGCCAGCCGGTCACTCCCAGCCACAGGCCCCCAAACACAAACCACAGCGCTTTTCCCTGGAAAACAAAACCCGCCTGCCGACATTTTGATGGCAGATTGCAGGAGCCACTTGCTACTATCAAATCAGCCCAACTTGGCACTGGTGCCACCATGGGTCTGGTCACCATCCTGCCTATCGTAGCTTTTCAGGAGCCAGCCGGTCACTCCCAGCCATAGGCCCCCAGACACAAAGCTCGGCCCGTTTCCCTGGCAAACAAAAGTAAGCTGCCCCGCTTCTGGATGGCAGATTGTAGGACGCACTTGGTACTATCAAACCAGCCCGACTTGGCACTGGTGCCACCTCTGGTCTGGGAACCATGGTGCGTATCGTGAATTCTAAGGAGCCAGCCGGCCACTCCCAGCCATAGGCACCCAAACACAAACAACGGCGCTTTTCCCTGGAAAACAAAACTCGCCTGCCAACTTTTTGATGGCAGATTGCAGTAGCCACTTGGTACTATCAAACCAGCTCAACTTGGCACTGGTGCCACCATGGGTCTGCTCACCATCCTGCCTATCGTAGCTTTTCAGGAGCCAGACGGTCACTCGCAGCCATAGGCCCCCAGACACAAACCTCGGCCCGTTTCCCTGGCAAACAAAAGTAAGCTGCCCCGCTTCTGCATGGCAGATTGCAGGAGCTATTTAGTACTATCAAACCAGCCCGACTTGGCACTGGTGCCACCTCAGGTCTGGGAACCATCCTGCGTAACGTGGATTCTAAGGAGCCAGCCGGCCACTCCCAGCCACAGGCGCCCAAACACAAACAACGGCGCTTTTCCCTGGAAAACAAAACTCGCCTGCCAAATTTTGACGGCAGATTGCAGGAGCCACTTGGTACTATCAAATCAGCCCAACTTGGGACTGGTGCCACCATGGGTCTGGTCACCATCCTGCCTATCGTAGCGTTTCAGGAGCCAGCCGGTCACTCCCAGCCATAGGCCCCCAGACAAAAACCTCGGCCCGTTTCCCTGGCATACAAAAGTAAGCTGCCCTGCTTCTGGATGGCAGATTGCAGGAACCGCTTGGTACTATCAAACCAGCAAAACTTGGCACTGGTGCCACCTTGGGTCTGGATACCATGCTGCGTATCGTGGATTCTAAGGAGCCAGCCGGTCACTCCCAGCCACAGGCCCCCAAACACAAACAACGGCGCTTTTCCCTGGAAAACAAAACTCTCCTGCCAACTTTTTGATGGGAGATTGCAGGAGCCACTTGGTTTTATCAAATCAGACCAACTTGGCACTGGTGCCACCATGGGTCTGGTCACCATCCTGCCTATCGTAGCTTTTCAGGAGCCAGCCGGTCACTCCTAGCCATAGGCCCCCAGACACAAACCTCGGCCCGTTTCCCTGACAAACAAAAGTAAGTTATCCCGCTTCTGGATGGCAGATTGCCGGAGCCACTTGGTACTATCAAACCAGCCCGACTTGGCACTGGTGCCACCATGGGTCTGGTCACCATCCTGCCTATCGTGGATTCTAATTAGCCATCTGTCCACTCCCAGCCACAGGCCCCCAAACAAAAACAACGGCGCTTTTCCCTGGAAAACAAAACTCGTCTGCCAACTTTTTGATGGCAGATTGCCAGAGCCACTTGGTACTATCAAACCAGCCCAACTTGGCACTGGTGCCACCTTGGGTCTGGGAACCATGCTGCGTATCGTGGATTCTAAGGAGCCAGCCGGCCACTCCCAGCCACAGGCCCCCAAACACAAACCATAGCGCTTTTCCCTGGAAAACAAAATTCGCCGGCCAAATTATTGATGGCAGATTGCAGGAGCCACTTGGTACTATCAAATCAGCCCAACTTGGAACTGGTGCCACCATGGGTCTGGTCACCATCCTGCTTATCGTAGCTTTTCAGGAGCCAGCCGGTCACTCCCAGCCATAGGCGCCCAGACACAATGCTCTGCCCTTTTCCCTGGCAAACCAAAGTAAGCTGCCCCGCTTCTGGATGGCAGATTGCAGGAACCACTTGGTACTATAAAACCAGCCCGACTTGGCACTGGTGCCACCTCTGGTCTGGGAACCATGCTGCGTATCGTGGATTCTAAGCAGCCAGCCGGCCACTCCCAGCCACAGGCCCCCAAACAAAAACAACGGCGCTTTTCCCTGGAAAACAAAACTCGTCTGCCAACTTTTTGATGGCAGATTGCCAGAGCCACTTGGTACTATCAAACCAGCCCAACTTGGCACTGGTGCCACCATGGGTCTGGTCACCATCCTGCCTATCGTAGCTTTTCAGGACCTAGACGGTCACTCCCAGCCATAGGCCCCGTGACACAAAGCTCGGCCCGTTTCCCTGGCAAACAAAAGTAAGCTGTCCCGCTTCTGGATGGCATATTGCAGGATCCACTAGGTATTATCAAACCAGCCCGACTTGGCACTGGTGCCACCTCTGGTCTGGGAACCATCCTGCGTATCGTGGATTCTAAGGAGCCAGCCGGCCACTCCCAGCCACAGGCCCCCAAACAGAAACAACGGCGCTTTTCCCTGGAAAACAAAACTCGCCTGCCAACATTTTGATGGCAGATTGCAGGAGCCACTTGGTACTATCAAATCAGCCCAACTTGGCACTGGTGCCACCATGGGTCTGGTCACCATCCTGCCTATCGTAGCTTTTCAGGAGCCAGCCGGTCACTCCAAGCCATGGGCCCCCAGACAAAAACCTCGGCCCGTTTCCCTGGCAAAGAAAAATAAGCTACCCCGCTTCTGGATGGCACATTGCAGGAGCCACTTTGCACCATCAAACCAGCCCGACTTGGCACTGGTGCCACCTCTGGTCTGGGAACCATCCCGCGTATCGTGGATTCTAAGCAGCCAGCCGGCCACTCCCAGCCACAGGCCCCCAAACAGAAACAACGGCGCTTTTCCCTGGAAAACAAAACTCGCCTGCCAACATTTTGATGGCAGATTGCCGGAGCCACTGGGTACTATCAAACCAGCCAACCTTGACACTGGTGCCACCATGGGTCTGGTCACCATCCTGCCTGTCGTAGCTTTTCAGGAGCCAGCCGGTCACTCCCAGCCATAGGCCCCCAGACAAAAAGCTCGGACCGTTTCCCTGGCAAACAAAAGTAAGTTATTCCGCTACTGGATGGCAGATTGCAGGAGCCACTTTTCACCATCAAACCAGCCCGACTTGGCACTGGTGCCACCTCTGGTCTGGGAACCATGCTG
Organism: Melospiza melodia melodia; assembly: GCF_035770615.1. Classification (NCBI taxonomy): domain Eukaryota; kingdom Metazoa; phylum Chordata; class Aves; order Passeriformes; family Passerellidae; genus Melospiza; species Melospiza melodia. The sequence goes on along the minus strand of NC_086199.1, from coordinate 35,542,652 downwards.
CGTATCGTGGATTCTAAGGAGCCAGCCGGCCACTCCCAGCCACAGGCCCCCAAACACAAACAACGGCGCATTTCCCTGGATAACAAACTCGCCTGCCAACTTTTTGATGGCAGATTGCAGGAGCCACTTGGTACTATCAAACCAGCCCAACTTGGCACTGGTGCCACCATGGGTCTGGTCACCATCCTGCCTATCGTAGCTTTTCAGGAGCCAGCCGGTCACTCCAAGCCATAGGCCCCCAGACAAAAACCTCGGCCCGTTTCCCTGGCAAAGAAAAATAAGCTACCCCGCTTCTGGATGGCACATTGCAGGAGCCACTTTGCACCATCAAACCAGCCCGACTTGGCACTGGTGCCACCTCTGGTCTGGGAACCATCCTGCGTATCGTGGATTCTAATTAGCCATCCGTCCACTCCCAGCCACAGGCCCCCAAACAAAAACAACGGCGCTTTTCCCTGGAAAACAAAACTCGCCTGCCAAATTTTGATGGCAGATTGCCGGAGCCACTGGGTACTATCAAACCAGCCCAACTTGACACTGGTGCCACCATGGGTCTGGTCACCATCCTGCCTATCGTAGCTTTTCAGGAGCCAGCCGGTCACTCCCAGCCATAGGCCCCCAGACAAAAAGCTCGGACCGTTTCCCTGGCAAACAAAAGTAAGTTATTCCGCTACTGGATGGCAGATTGCAGGAGCCACTTTTCACCATCAAACCAGCCCGACTTGGCACTGGTGCCACCTCTGGTCTGGGAACCATGCTGCGTATCGTGGATTCTAAGGAGTCAGCCGGCCACTCCCAGCCACAGGCCCCCAAACACAAACAACGGCGCATTTCCCTGGATAACAAACTCGCCTGCCAACTTTTTGATGGCAGATTGCAGGAGCCACTTGGTACTATCAAACCAGCCCAACTTGGCACTGGTGCCACCATGGGTCTGGTCACCATCCTGCCTATCGTAGCTTTTCAGGAGCCAGCCGGTCACTCCCAGCCATAGGCCCCCAGACAAAAACCTCGGCCCGTTTCCCTGGCAAACAAAAGTAAGCTACCCCGCTTCTGGATGGCAGATTGCAGGACGCATTTGGTACTATCAAACCAGCCCAACTTGGCACTGGTGCCACCTCTGGTCTGGGAACCATGCTGCGTATCGTGGATTCTAAGGAGCCAGCCGGCCACTCCCAGCCACAGGCCCCCAAACTAAAACAACGGCGCTTTTCCCTGGAAAACAAAACTCGCCTGCCAACATTTTGATGGCAGATTGCAGGAGCCACTTGGTACTATCAAACCAGCCCAACTTGGCACTGGTGCCACCATGGGTCTGGTCACCATCCTGCCTATCGTAGCTTTTCAGGAGCCAGCCGGTCACTCCCAGCCATAGGCCCCCAGACACAAACCTCGGCCCGTTTCCCTGGCAAACAAAAGTAAGCTGCCCCGCTTCTGGATGGCAGATTGCAGGAGCCACTTGGTACTATCAAACCAGCCCAACTTGGCACTGGTGCCTCCTTGGGTCTGGGAACCATCCTGCGTATCGTGGATTCTAAGGAGCCAGCCGGTCACTCCCAGCCACAGGCCCCCAAACACAAACCACAGCGCTTTTCCCTGGAAAACAAAACCCGCCTGCCGACATTTTGATGGCAGATTGCAGGAGCCACTTGCTACTATCAAATCAGCCCAACTTGGCACTGGTGCCACCATGGGTCTGGTCACCATCCTGCCTATCGTAGCTTTTCAGGAGCCAGCCGGTCACTCCCAGCCAGAGGCCCCCAGACACAAAGCTCGGCCCGTTTCCCTGGCAAACAAAAGTAAGCTGCCCCGCTTCTGCATGGCAGATTGCAGGAGCTATTTAGTACTATCAAACCAGCCCGACTTGGCACTGGTGCCACCTCAGGTCTGGGAACCATCCTGCGTAACGTGGATTCTAAGGAGCCAGCCGGCCACTCCCAGCCACAGGCGCCCAAACACAAACAACGGCGCTTTTCCCTGGAAAACAAAACTCGCCTGCCAAATTTTGACGGCAGATTGCAGGAGCCACTTGGTACTATCAAATCAGCCCAACTTGGGACTGGTGCCACCATGGGTCTGGTCACCATCCTGCCTATCGTAGCTTTTCAGGAGCCAGCCGGTCACTCCCAGCCATAGGCCCCCAGACAAAAACCTCGGCCCGTTTCCCTGGCATACAAAAGTAAGCTGCCATGCTTCTGGATGGCAGATTGCAGGAACCACTTGGTACTATCAAACCAGCAAAACTTGGCACTGGTGCCACCTTGGGTCTGGATACCATGCTGCGTATCGTGGATTCTAAGGAGCCAGCCGGCCACTCCCAGCCACAGGCCCCCAAACACAAACAACGGCGCTTTTCCCTGTAAAACAAAACTCTCCTGCCAACTTTTTGATGGGAGATTGCAGGAGCCACTTGGTTTTATCAAATCAGACCAACTTGGCACTGGTGCCACCATGGGTCTGGTCACCATCCTGCCTATCGTAGCTTTTCAGGAGCCAGCCGGTCACTCCCAGCCATAGGCCCCCAGACACAAACCTCGGCCCGTTTCCCTGACAAACAAAAGTAAGTTATCCCGCTTCTGGATGGCAGATTGCCGGAGCCACTTGGTACTATCAAACCAGCCCGACTTGGCACTGGTGCCACCATGGGTCTGGTCACCATCCTGCCTATCGTGGATTCTAATTAGCCATCTGTCCACTCCCAGCCACAGGCCCCCAAACAAAAACAACGGCGCTTTTCCCTGGAAAACAAAACTCGTCTGCCAACTTTTTGATGGCAGATTGCCAGAGCCACTTGGTACTATCAAACCAGCCCAACTTGGCACTGGTGCCACCTTGGGTCTGGGAACCATGCTGCGTATCGTGGATTCTAAGGAGCCAGCCGGCCACTCCCAGCCACAGGCCCCCAAACACAAACCATAGCGCTTTTCCCTGGAAAACAAAATTCGCCGGCCAAATTATTGATGGCAGATTGCAGGAGCCACTTGGTACTATCAAATCAGCCCAACTTGGCACTGGTGCCACCATGGGTCTGGTCACCATCCTGCTTATCGTAGCTTTTCAGGAGCCAGCCGGTCACTCCCAGCCATAGGCACCCAGACACAATGCTCTGCCCTTTTCCCTGGCAAACCAAAGTAAGCTGCCCCGCTTCTGGATGGCAGATTGCAGGAACCACTTGGTACTATAAAACCAGCCCGACTTGGCACTGGTGCCACCTCTGGTCTGGGAACCATGCTGCGTATCGTGGATTCTAAGGAGCCAGCCGGCCACTCCCAGCCACAGGCCCCCAAACAAAAACAACGGCGCTTTTCCCTGGAAAACAAAACTCGCCTGCCAAATTTTTGATGGCAGATTGCAGGAGCCACTTGGTACTATCAAACCAGCCCAACTTGACACTGGTGCCACCATGGGTCTGGTCACCATCATGCCTATCTTAGCTTTTCAGGAGCCAGCCGGTCACTCCCAGCCATAGGCCCCCAGACACAAACCTCGGCCCGTTTCCCTGGCAAACAAAAGTAAGCTGCCCCGCTTCTGGATGGCAGATTGCAGGAGCCACTTGGTACTATCAAACCAGCCCAACTTGGCACTGGTGCCACCTTGGGTCTGGGAACCATCCTGCGTATCGTGGATTCTAAGGAGCCAGCCGGTCACTCCCAGCCACAGGCCCCCAAACACAAACCACAGCGCTTTTCCCTGGAAAACAAACCCGCCTGCCGACATTTTGATGGCAGATTGCAGGAGCCACTTGCTGCTATCAAATCAGCCCAACTTGGCACTTGTGCCACCATGGGTCTGGTCACCATCCTGCCTATCGTAGCTTTTCAGGAGCCAGCCGGTCACTCCCAGTCATAGGCCCCCAGACACAAAGCTCAGCCCGTTTCCCTGGCAAACAAAAGTAAGCTGCCCCGCTTCTGGATGGCAGATTGTAGGACGCACTTGGTACTATCAAACCAGCCCGACTTGGCACTGGTGCCACCTCTGGTCTGGGAACTATGGTGCGTATCGCGGATTCTAAGGAGCCAGCCGGCCACTCCCAGCCATAGGCACCCAAACACAAACAACGGCGCTTTTCCCTGGAAAACAAAACTCGCCTGCCAACTTTTTGATGGCAGATTGCAGGAGCCACTTGGTACTATCAAACCAGCTCAACTTGGCACTGGTGCCACCATGGGTCTGGTCACCATCCTGCCTATCGTAGCTTTTCAGGAGCCAGCTGGTCACTCCCAGCCATAGGCCCCCAGACACAAAGCTCGGCCCGTTTCCCTGGCAAACAAAAGTAAGCTGCCCCGCTTCTGCATGGCAGATTGCAGGAGCTATTTAGTACTATCAAACCAGCCCGACTTGGCACTGGTGCCACCATGGGTCTGGTCACCATCCTGCCTATCGTAGCTTTTCAGGAGCCAGCCGGTCACTCCCAGCCATAGGCCCCCAGACACAAACCTCGGCCCGTTTCCCTGGCAAACAAAAGTAAGCTGCCCCGCTTCTGGATGGCAGATTGCAGGAGCCACTTTTCACCATCAAACCAGCCCGACTTGGCACTGGTGCCACCTCTGGTCTGGGAACCATGCTGCGTATCGTGGATTCTAAGGAGCCAGCCGGCCACTCCCAGCCACAGGCCCCCAAACACAAACAACGGCGCATTTCCCTGGATAACAAACTCGCCTGCCAACATTTTGATGGCAGATTGCAGGAGCCACTTGGTACTATCAAACCAGCCCAACTTGGCACTGGTGCCACCATGGGTCTGGTCACCATCCTGCCTATCGTAGCTTTTCAGGAGCCAGCCGGTCACTCCAAGCCATAGGCCCCCAGACAAAAACCTCGGCCCGTTTCCCTGGCAAAGAAAAATAAGCTACCCCGCTTCTGGATGGCACATTGCAGGAGCCACTTTGCACCATCAAACCAGCCCGACTTGGCACTGGTGCCACCTCTGGTCTGGGAACCATCCTGCGTATCGTGGATTCTAATTAGCCATCCGTCCACTCCCAGCCACAGGCCCCCAAACAAAAACAACGGCGCTTTTCCCTGGAAAACAAAACTCGCCTGCCAAATTTTGATGGCAGATTGCCGGAGCCACTGGGTACTATCAAACCAGCCCAACTTGACACTGGTGCCACCATGGGTCTGGTCACCATCCTGCCTATCGTAGCTTTTCAGGAGCCAGCCGGTCACTCCCAGCCATAGGCCCCCAGACAAAAAGCTCGGACCGTTTCCCTGGCAAACAAAAGTAAGTTATTCCGCTACTGGATGGCAGATTGCAGGAGCCACTTTTCACCATCAAACCAGCCCGACTTGGCACTGGTGCCACCTCTGGTCTGGGAACCATGCTGCGTATCGTGGATTCTAAGGAGTCAGCCGGCCACTCCCAGCCACAGGCCCCCAAACACAAACAACGGCGCATTTCCCTGGATAACAAACTCGCCTGCCAACTTTTTGATGGCAGATTGCAGGAGCCACTTGGTACTATCAAACCAGCCCAACTTGGCACTGGTGCCACCATGGGTCTGGTCACCATCCTGCCTATCGTAGCTTTTCAGGAGCCAGCCGGTCACTCCCAGCCATAGGCCCCCAGACAAAAACCTCGGCCCGTTTCCCTGGCAAACAAAAGTAAGCTACCCCGCTTCTGGATGGCAGATTGCAGGACGCACTTGGTACTATCAAACCAGCCCAACTTGGCACTGGTGCCACCTCTGGTCTGGGAACCATCCTGCGTATCGTGGATTCTAAGGAGCCAGCCGGCCACTCCCAGCCACAGGCCCCCAAACAAAAACAACGGCGCTTTTCCCTGGAAAACAAAACTCGCCTGCCAACATTTTGATGGCAGATTGCAGGAGCCACTTGGTACTATCAAACCAGCCCAACTTGGCACTGGTGCCACCATGGGTCTGGTCACCATCCTGCCTATCGTAGCTTTTCAGGAGCCAGCCGGTCACTCCCAGCCATAGGCCCCCAGAGAAAAACCTCGGCCCGTTTCCCTGGCAAACAAAAGTAAGCTGCCCCGCTTCTGGATGGCAGATTGGAGGAACCACTTGGTACTATCAAACCAGCCCAACTTGGCACTGGTGCCACCTTGGGTCTGGGAACCATCCTGCGTATCGTGGATTCTAAGGAGCCAGCCGGTCACTCCCAGCCACAGGCCCCCAAACACAAACCACAGCGCTTTTCCCTGGAAAACAAAACCCGCCTGCCGACATTTTGATGGCAGATTGCAGGAGCCTCTTGCTACTATCAAATCAGCCCAACTTGGCACTGGTGCCACCATGGGTCTGGTCACCATCCTGCCTATCGTAGCTTTTCAGGAGCCAGCCGGTCACTCCCAGCCAGAGGCCCCCAGACACAAAGCTCGGCCCGTTTCCCTGGCAAACAAAAGTAAGCTGCCCCGCTTCTGCATGGCAGATTGCAGGAGCTATTTAGTACTATCAAACCAGCCCGACTTGGCACTGGTGCCACCTCAGGTCTGGGAACCATCCTGCGTAACGTGGATTCTAAGGAGCCAGCCGGCCACTCCCAGCCACAGGCGCCCAAACACAAACAACGGCGCTTTTCCCTGGAAAACAAAACTCGCCTGCCAAATTTTGACGGCAGATTGCAGGAGCCACTTGGTACTATCAAATCAGCCCAACTTGGGACTGGTGCCACCATGGGTCTGGTCACCATCCTGCCTATCGTAGCTTTTCAGGAGCCAGCCGGTCACTCCCAGCCATAGGCCCCCAGACAAACACCTCGGCCCGTTTCCCTGGCATACAAAAGTAAGCTGCCATGCTTCTGGATGGCAGATTGCAGGAACCACTTGGTACTATCAAACCAGCAAAACTTGGCACTGGTGCCACCTTGGGTCTGGATACCATGCTGCGTATCGTGGATTCTAAGGAGCCAGCCGGCCACTCCCAGCCACAGGCCCCCAAACACAAACAACGGCGCTTTTCCCTGGGAAACAAAACTCTCCTGCCAACTTTTTGATGGGAGATTGCAGGAGCCACTTGGTTTTATCAAATCAGACCAACTTGGCACTGGTGCCACCATGGGTCTGGTCACCATCCTGCCTATCGTAGCTTTTCAGGAGCCAGCCGGTCACTCCCAGCCATAGGCCCCCAGACACAAACCTCGGCCCGTTTCCCTGACAAACAAAAGTAAGTTATCCCGCTTCTGGATGGCAGATTGCCGGAGCCACTTGGTACTATCAAACCAGCCCGACTTGGCACTGGTGCCACCATGGGTCTGGTCACCATCCTGCCTATCGTGGATTCTAATTAGCCATCTGTCCACTCCAAGCCACAGGCCCCCAAACAAAACAACGGCGCTTTTCCCTGGAAAACAAAACTCGTCTGCCAACTTTTTGATGGCAGATTGCCAGAGCCACTTGGTACTATCAAACCAGCCCAACTTGGCACTGGTGCCACCTTGGGTCTGGGAACCATGCTGCGTATCGTGGATTATAAGGAGCCAGCCGGCCACTCCCAGCCACAGGCCCCCAAACACAAACCACAGCGCTTTTCCCTGGAAAACAAAACCCGCCTGCCGACATTTTGATGGCAGATTGCAGGAGCCACTTGCTACTATCAAATCAGCCCAACTTGGCACTGGTGCCACCATGGGTCTGGTCACCATCCTGCTTATCGTAGCTTTTCAGGAGCCAGCCGGTCACTCCCAGCCATAGGCGCCCAGACACAATGCTCTGCCCTTTTCCCTGGCAAACCAAAGTAAGCTGCCCCGCTTCTGGATGGCAGATTGCAGGAACCACTTGGTACTATAAAACCAGCCCGACTTGGCACTGGTGCCACCTCTGGTCTGGGAACCATGCTGCGTATCGTGGATTCTAAGGAGCCAGCCGGCCACTCCCAGCCACAGGCCCCCAAACAAAAACAACGGCGCTTTTCCCTGGAAAACAAAACTCGCCTGCCAAATTTTTGATGGCAGATTGCAGGAGCCACTTGGTACTATCAAACCAGCTCAACTTGACACTGGTGCCACCATGGGTCTGGTCACCATCCTGCCTATCTTAGCTTTTCAGGAGCCAGCCGGTCACTCCCAGCCATAGGCCCCCAGACACAAAGCTCGGCCCGTTTCCCTGGCAAACAAAAGTAAGCTGCCCCGCTTCTGGATGGCAGATTGCAGGAGCCACTTGGTACTATCAAACCAGCCCAACTTGGCACTGGTGCCACCTTGGGTCTGGGAACCATCCTGCGTATCGTGGATTCTAAGGAGCCAGCCGGTCACTCCCAGCCACAGGCCCCCAAACACAAACCACAGCGCTTTTCCCTGGAAAACAAACCCGCCTGCCGACATTTTGATGGCAGATTGCAGGAGCCACTTGCTGCTATCAAATCAGCCCAACTTGGCACTGGTGCCACCATGGGTCTGGTCACCATCCTGCCTATCGTAGCTTTTCAGGAGCCAGCCGGTCACTCCCAGTCATAGGCCCCCAGACACAAAGCTCGGCCCGTTTCCCTGGCAAACAAAAGTAAGCTGCCCCGCTTCTGGATGGCAGATTGTAGGACGCACTTGGTACTATCAAACCAGCCCGACTTGGCACTGGTGCCACCTCTGGTCTGGGAACTATGGTGCGTATCGTGGATTCTAAGGAGCCAGCCGGCCACTCCCAGCCATAGGCACCCAAACACAAACAACGGCGCTTTTCCCTGGAAAACAAAACTCGCCTGCCAACTTTTTGATGGCAGATTGCAGGAGCCACTTGGTACTATCAAACCAGCTCAACTTGGCACTGGTGCCACCATGGGTCTGCTCACCATCCTGCCTATCGTAGCTTTTCAGGAGCCAGACGGTCACTCGCAGCCATAGGCCCCCAGACAAAAACCTCGGCCCGTTTCCCTGGCAAACAAAAGTAAGCTGCCCCGCTTCTGCATGGCAGATTGCAGGAGCTATTTAGTACTATCTAACCAGCCCGACTTGGCACTGGTGCCACCATGGGTCTGGTCACCATCCTGCCTATCGTAGCTTTTCAGGAGCCAGCCGGTCACTCCCAGCCATAGGCCCCCAGACAAAAACCTCGGCCCGTTTCCCTGGCAAACAAAAGTAAGTTATCCCGCTTCTGGATGGCAGATTGCAGGAGCCACTTTTCACCATCAAACCAGCCCAACTTGGCACTGGTGCCACCTCTGGTCTGGGAACCATCCTGCGTATCGTGGATTCTAAGGAGCCAGCCGGCCACTCCCTGCCACAGGCCCCCAAACACAAACAACGGCGCTTTTCCCTGGATAACAAACTCGCCTGCCAACTTTTTGATGGCAGATTGCAGGAGCCACTTGGTACTATCAAACCAGCCACACTTGGCACTGGTGCCACCATGGGTCTGGTCACCATCCTGCCTATCGTAGCTTTTCAGGAGCCAGGCGGTCACTCCCAGCCATAGGCCCTGAGACACAAACCTCGGCCCGTATCCCTGGCAAACAAAAGTAAGCTGCCCCGCTTCTGGATGGCAGATTGCAGGAACCACTTGGTACTATCAAACCAGCCCAACTTGGCACTGGTGCCACCTCTGGTCTGGGAACCATGCCGCGTATCGTGGATTCTAAGGAGCCAGCCGGCCACTCCCAGCCACAGGCCCCCAAACAGAATCAACGGCGCTTTTCCCTGGAAAACAAAACTCGCCTGCCAACTTTTTCATGGCAGATTGCAGGAGCCACTTGGTACTATCAAATCAGCCCAACTTGGCACTGGTGCCACCATGGGTCTGGTCACCATCCTGCCTATCGTAGCTTTTCAGGAGCCAGCCGGTCACTCCCAGCCATAGGCCCCCAGACACAAACCTCGGCCCGTTTCCCTGGCAAACAAAAGTAAGCTACCCCGCTTCTGGATGGCAGATTGCAGGAGCCACTTTGCACCATCAAACTAGCCCGACTTGGCACTGGTGCCACCTCAGCTCTGGGAACCATCCTGCGTATCGTGGATTCTAAGGAGCCATCCGTCCACTCCCAGACACAGGCCCCCAAACACAAACAACGGCGCTTTTCCCTGGAAAACAAAACTCGCCTGCCAACTTTTTGATGGCAGATTGCAGGAGCCACTTGGTACTATCAAACCAGCCCAACTTGGCACTGGTGCCACCATGGGTCTGGTCACCATCCTGCCTATCGTAGCTTTTCAGGAGCCAGCCGGTCACTCGCAGCCATAAACCCCCAGACACAAACCTCGGCCCGTTTCCCTGGCAAACAAAAGTAAGCTGCCCCGCTTCTGGATGGCAGATTGCAGGACGCACTTAGTATTATCAAACCAGCCCGAGTTGGCACTGGTGCCACCTCTGGTCTGGGAACCATGCTGCGTATCGTGGATTCCTAGCAGCCAGCCGGCCACTCCCAGCCACAGGCCTCCAAACACAAACAACGGCGCTTTTCCCTGGAAAACAAAACTCGCCTGCCAACTTTTTGATGGCAGATTGCAGGAGCCACTTGGTACTATCAAACCAGCCCAACTTGGCACTGGTGCCACCATGGGTCTGGTCACCATCCTGCCTATCGTAGCTTTTCAGGACCTAGACGGTCACTCCCAGCCATAGGCCCCGTGACACAAAGCTCGGCCCGTTTCCCTGGCAAACAAAAGTAAGCTGTCCCGCTTCTGGATGGCAGATTGCAGGATCCACTAGGTATTATCAAACCAGCCCGACTTGGCACTGGTGCCACCTCTGGTCTGGGAACCATCCTGCGTATCGTGGATTCTAAGCAGCCAGCCGGCCACTCCCAGCCACAGGCCCCCAAACACAAACAACGGCGCTTTTCCCTGGAAAACAAAACTCGCCTGCCAACATTTTGATGGCAGATTGCAGGAGCCACTTGGTACTATCAAACCAGCCCAACTTGGCACTGGGGCCACCATGGGTCTGGTCACCATCCTGCCTATCGTAGCTTTTCAGGAGCCAGCCGGTCACTCCAAGCCATAGGCCCCCAGACAAAAACCTCGGCCCGTTTCCCTGGCAAAGAAAAATAAGCTACCCCGCTTCTGGATGGCACATTGCAGGAGCCACTTTGCACCATCAAAGCAGCCCGACTTGGCACTGGTGCCACCTCTGGTCTGGGAACCATCCTGCGTATCGTGGATTCTAATTAGCCATCCGTCCACTCCCAGCCACAGGCCCCCAAACAAAAACAACGGCGCTTTTCCCTGGAAAACAAAACTCGCCTGCCAAATTTTGATGGCAGATTGCCGGAGCCACTGGGTACTATCAAACCAGCCCAACTTGGCACTGGTGCCACCATGGGTCTGGTCACCATCCTGCCTATCGTAGCTTTTCAGGAGCCAGCCGGTCACTCCCAGCCATAGGCTCCCAGACAAAAAGCTCGGACCGTTTCCCTGGCAAACAAAAGTAAGTTATTCCGCTACTGGATGGCAGATTGCAGGAGCCACTTTTCACCATCAAACCAGCCCGACTTGGCACTGGTGCCACCTCTGGTCTGGGAACCATGCTGCGTATCGTGGATTCTAAGCAGCCAGCCGGCCACTCCCAGCCACAGGCCCCCAAACACAAACAACGGCGCATTTCCCTGGATAACAAACTCGCCTGCCGACTTTTTGATGGCAGATTGCAGGAGCCACTTGGTACTATCAAACCAGCCCAACTTGGCACTGGTGCCACCATGGGTCTGGTCAACATCCTGCCTATCGTAGCTTTTCAGGAGCCAGCCGGTCACTCCCAGCCATAGGCCCCGAGACACAAACCTCGGCCCGTTTCCCTGGCAAACAAAAGTAAGCTACCCCGCTTCTGGATGGCAGATTGCAGGAGCCACTTGGTACTATCAAACCAGCCCAACTTGGCACTGGTGCCACCTTGGGTCTGGGAACCATCCTGCGTATCGTGGATTCTAAGGAGCCAGCCGGTCACTCCCAGCCACAGGCCCCCAAACACAAACCACAGCGCTTTTCCCTGGAAAACAAAACCCGCCTGCCGACATTTTGATGGCAGATTGCAGGAGCCACTTGCTACTATCAAATCAGCCCAACTTGGCACTGGTGCCACCATGGGTCTGGTCACCATCCTGCCTATCGTAGCTTTTCAGGAGCCAGCTGGTCACTCCCAGCCATAGGCCCCCAGACACAAAGCTCGGCCCGTTTCCCTGGCAAACAAAAGTAAGCTGCCCCGCTTCTGGATGGCAGATTGTAGGACGCACTTGGTACTATCAAACCAGCCCGACTTGGCACTGGTGCCACCTCTGGTCTGGGAACCATGGTGCGTATCGTGAATTCTAAGGAGCCAGCCGGCCACTCCCAGCCATAGGCACCCAAACACAAACAACGGCGCTTTTCCCTGGAAAACAAAACTCGCCTGCCAACTTTTTGATGGCAGATTGCAGGAGCCACTTGGTACTATCAAACCAGCTCAACTTGGCACTGGTGCCACCATGGGTCTGCTCACCATCCTGCCTATCGTAGCTTTTCAGGAGCCAGACGGTCACTCGCAGCCATAGGCCCCCAGACACAAACCTCGGCCCGTTTCCCTGGCAAACAAAAGTAAGCTGCCCCGCTTCTGCATGGCAGATTATAGGAGCTATTTAGTACTATCCAACGAGCCCGACTTGGCACTGGTGCCACCTCAGGTCTGGGAACCATGGTGCGTATCGTGGATTCTAAGGAGCCAGCCGGCCACTCCCAGCCACAGGCGCCCAAACACAAACAACGGCGCTTTTACCTGGAAAACAAAACTCGCCTGCCAAATTTTGACGGCAGATTGCAGGAGCCACTTGGTACTATCAAATCAGCCCAACTTGGGACTGGTGCCACCATGGGTCTGGTCACCATCCTGCCTATCGTAGCTTTTCAGGAGCCAGCCGGTCACTCCCAGCCATAGGCCCCCAGACAAAAACCTCGGCCCGTTTCCCTGGCATACAAAAGTAAGCTGCCCTGCTTCTGGATGGCAGATTGCAGGAACCGCTTGGTACTATCAAACCAGCAAAACTTGGCACTGGTGCCACCTTGGGTCTGGATACCATGCTGCGTATCGTGGATTCTAAGGAGCCAGCTGGCCACTCCCAGCCACAGGCCCCCAAACACAAACAACGGCGCTTTTCCCTGGAAAACAAAACTCTCCTGCCAACTTTTTGATGGGAGATTGCAGGAGCCACTTGGTTTTATCAAATCAGCCCAACTTGGCACTGGTGCCACCATGGGTCTGGTCACCATCCTGCCTATCGTAGCTTTTCAGGAGCCAGCCGGTCACTCCCAGCCATAGGCCCCCAGACACAAACCTCGGACCGTTTCCCTGACAAACAAAAGTAAGTTATCCCGCTTCTGGATGGCAGATTGCCGGAGCCACTTGGTACTATCAAACCAGCCCGACTTGGCACTGGTGCCACCATGGGTCTGGTCACCATCCTGCCTCTCGTGGATCCTAATTAGCCATCCGTCCACTCCCAGCCACAGGCCCCCAAACAAAAACAACGGCGCTTTTCCCTGGAAAACAAAACTCGTCTGCCAACTTTTTGATGGCAGATTGCCAGAGCCACTTGGTACTATCAAACCAGCCCAACTTGGCACTGGTGCCACCTTGGGTCTGGGAACCATGCTGCGTATCGTGGATTATAAGGAGCCAGCCGGCCACTCCCAGCCACAGGCCCCCAAACACAAACCACAGCGCTTTTCCCTGGAAAACAAAATTCGCCGGCCAACTTTTTGATGGCAGATTGCAGGAGCCACTTGGTACTATCAAACCAGCCCAACTTGGCACTGGTGCCACCATGGGTCTGGTCACCATCCTGCCTATCGTAGCTTTTCAGGAGCCAGCCGGTCACTCCCAGCCATAGGCGCCCATACACAATGCTCTGTCCTTTTCCCTGGCAAACCAAAGTAAGCTGCCCCGCTTCTGGATGGCAGATTGCAGGAACCACTTGGTACTATAAAACCAGCCCGACTTGGCACTGGTGCCACCTCTGGTCTGGGAACCATGCTGCGTATCGTGGATTCTAAGGAGCCAGCCGGCCACTCCCAGCCACAGGCCCCCAAACAAAAACAACGGCGCTTTTCCCTGGAAAACAAAACTCGCCTGCCAAATTTTTGATGGCAGATTGCAGGAGCCACTTGGTACTATCAAACCAGCCCAACTTGACACTGGTGCCACCATGGGTCTGGTCACCATCCTGCCTATCTTAGCTTTTCAGGAGCCAGCCGGTCACTCCCAGCCATAGGCCCCCAGACACAAAGCTCGGCCCGTTTCCCTGGCAAACAAAAGTAAGCTGCCCCGCTTCTGGATGGCAGATTGCAGGAGCCACTTTGTACTATCAAACCAGCCCAACTTGGCACTGGTGCCACCTTGGGTCTGGGAACCATCCTGCGTATCGTGGATTCTAAGGAGCCAGCCGGTCACTCCCAGCCACAGGCCCCCAAACACAAACCACAGCGCTTTTCCCTGGAAAACAAACCCGCCTGCCGACATTTTGATGGCAGATTGCAGGAGCCACTTGCTGCTATCAAATCAGCCCAACTTGGCACTGGTGCCACCATGGGTCTGGTCACCATCCTGCCTATCGTAGCTTTTCAGGAGCCAGCCAGTCACTCCCAGGCATAGGCCCCCAGACACAAAGCTCGGCCCGTTTCCCTGGCAAACAAAAGTAAGCTGCCCCGCTTCTGGATGGCAGATTGTAGGACGCACTTGGTACTATCAAACCAGCCCGACTTGGCACTGGTGCCACCTCTGGTCTGGGAACTATGGTGCGTATCGTGGATTCTAAGGAGCCAGCCGGCCACTCCCAGCCATAGGCACCCAAACACAAACAACGGCGCTTTTCCCTGGAAAACAAAACTCGCCTGCCAACTTTTTGATGGCAGATTGCAGGAGCCACTTGGTACTATCAAACCAGCTCAACTTGGCACTGGTGCCACCATGGGTCTGCTCACCATCCTGCCTATCGTAGCTTTTCAGGAGCCAGCCGGTCACTCCCAGCCATAGGCGCCCAGACACAATGCTCTGCCCTTTTCCCTGGCAAACCAAAGTAAGCTGCCCCGCTTCTGGATGGCAGATTGCAGGAACCACTTGGTACTATAAAACCAGCCCAACTTGGCACTGGTGCCACCTCTGGTCTGGGAACCATGCTGCGTATCGTGGATTCTAAGGAGCCAGCCGGCCACTCCCAGCCACAGGCCCACAAACACAAACAACGGCGCTTTTCCCTGGAAAACAAAACTCGCCTGCCAAATTTTTGATGGCAGATTGCAGGAGCCACTTGGTACTATCAAACCAGCCCAACTTGACACTGGTGCCACCATGGGTCTGGTCACCATCCTGCCTATCTTAGCTTTTCAGGAGCCAGCCGGTCACTCCCAGCCATAGGCCCCCAGACACAAAGCTCGGCCCGTTTCCCTGGCAAACAAAAGTAAGCTGCCCCGCTTCTGGATGGCAGATTGCAGGAGCCACTTGGTACTATCAAACCAGCCCAACTTGGCACTGGTGCCACCTTGGGTCTGGGAACCATCCTGCGTATCGTGGATTCTAAGGAGCCAGCCGGTCACTCCCAGCCACAGGCCCCCAAACACAAACCACAGCGCTTTTCCCTGGAAAACAAACCCGCCTGCCGACATTTTGATGGCAGATTGCAGGAGCCACTTGCTGCTATCAAATCAGCCCAACTTGGCACTGGTGCCACCATGGGTCTGGTCACCATCCTGCCTATCGTAGCTTTTCAGGAGCCAGCCGGTCACTCCCAGCCATAGGCCCCCAGACACAAAGCTCGGCCCGTTTCCCTGGCAAACAAAAGTAAGCTGCCCCGCTTCTGGATGGCAGATTGTAGGACGCACTTGGTACTAACAAACCAGCCCGACTTGGCACTGGTGCCACCTCTGGTCTGGGAACTATGGTGCGTATCGTGGATTCTAAGGAGCCAGCCGGCCACTCCCAGCCATAGGCACCCAAACACAAACAACGGCGCTTTTCCCTGGAAAACAAAACTCGCCTGCCAACATTTTGATGGCAGATTGCAGGAGCCACTTGGTACTATCAAACCAGCTCAACTTGGCACTGGTGCCACCATGGGTCTGCTCACCATCCTGCCTATCGTAGCTTTTCAGGAGCCAGACGGTCACTCGCAGCCATAGGCCCCCAGACAAAAACCTCGGCCCGTTTCCCTGGCAAACAAAAGTAAGCTGCCCCGCTTCTGCATGGCAGATTGCAGGAGCTATTTAGTACTATCAAACCAGCCCGACTTGGCACTGGTGCCACCTCAGGTCTGGGAACCATCCTGCGTATCGTGGATTCTAAGGAGCCAGCCGGCCACTCCCAGCCACAGGCCCCCAAACACAAACAACGGCGCTTTTCCCTGGAAAACAAAACTCGCCTGCCAAATTTTGACGGCAGATTGCAGGAGCCACTTGGTACTATCAAATCAGCCCAACTTGGGACTGGTGCCACCATGGGTCTGGTCACCATCCTGCCTATCGTAGCTTTTCAGGAGCCAGCCGGTCACTCCCAGCCATAGGCCCCCAGACAAAAACCTCGGCCCGTTTCCCTGGCAAACAAAAGTAAGCTGCCCTGCTTCTGGATGGCAGATTGCAGGAACCACTTGGTACTATCAAACCAGCAAAACTTGGCACTGGTGCCACCTTGGGTCTGGATACCATGCTGCGTATCGTGGATTCTAAGGAGCCAGCCGGCCACTCCCAGCCACAGGCCCCCAAACAAAAACAACGGCGCTTTTCCCTGGAAAACAAAACTCTCCTGCCAATTTTTGATGGGAGATTGCAGGAGCCACTTGGTTTTATCAAATCAGACCAACTTGGCACTGGTGCCACCATGGGTCTGGTCACCATCCTGCCTATCGTAGCTTTTCAGGAGCCAGCCGGTCACTCCCAGCCATAGGCCCCCAGACACAAACCTCGGCCCGTTTCCCTGACAAACAAAAGTAAGTTATCCCGCTTCTGGATGGCAGATTCCAGGAGCCACTTGGTACTATCAAACCAGCCCGACTTGGCACTGGTGCCACCATGGGTCTGGTCACCATCCTGCGTATCGTGGATTCTAATTAGCCATCCGTCCACTCCCAGCCCCAGGCCCCCAAACAAAAACAACGGCGCTTTTCCCTGGAAAACAAAACTCGTCTGCCAACTTTTTGATGGCAGATTGCCAGAGCCACTTGGTACTATCAAACCAGCCCAACTTGGCACTGGTGCCACCATGGGTCTGGTCACCATCCTGCTTATCGTAGCTTTTCAGGAGCCAGCCGGTCACTCCCAGCCATAGGCGCCCAGACACAATGCTCTGCCCTTTTCCCTGGCAAACCAAAGTAAGCTGCCCCGCTTCTGGATGGCAGATTGCAGGAACCACTTTTCACCATCAAATAGCCCGACTTGGAACTGGAGCCACCTCTGGTCTGGGAACCATTCTGCGTATCGTGGATTCTAAGGAGCCAGCCGGCCACTCCCAGCCACAGGCCCCCAAACACAAACAACGGCTCTTTTCCCTGGAAAACAAAACTCGCCTGACAACTTTTTGATGGCAGATTGCAGGAGCCACTTGCTACTATCAAATCAGCCCAACTTGGCACTGGTGCCACCATGGGTCTGGTCACCATCCTGCCTATCGTAGCTTTTCAGGAGCCAGCCGGTCACTCCCAGCCATAGGCTCCCAGACAAAAACCTCGGCCCGTTTCCCTGGCAAACAAAAGTAAGCTGCCCCGCTTCTGGATGGCAGATTGCAGGAACCACTTGGTACTATAAAACCAGCCCGACTTGGCACTGGTGCCACCTCTGGTCTGGGAACCATGCTGCGTATCGTGGATTCTAAGGAGCCAGCCGGCCACTCCCAGCCAAAGGCCCCCAAACACAAACAACGGCGCTTTTCCCTGGAAAACAAAACTCGCCTGCCAACTTTTTGATGGCAGATTGCAGGAGCCACTTGGTACTATCAAACCAGCCCAACTTGGCACTGGTGCCACCATGGGTCTGGTCACCATCCTGCCTACCTTAGCTTTTCAGGACCTAGCCGGTCACTCCCAGCCATAGTCCCCCAGACACAAATCTCGACCCGTTTCCCTGGCAAACAAAAGCAAGCTGTCCCGCTTCTGGATGGCAGATTGTAGGACGCACTCGGTACTATCAAACCAGCCCGACTTGGCACTGGTGCCACCTCTGGTCTGGGAACCATGCTGCGTATCGTGGATTCTAAGCAGCCAGCCGGCCACTCCCAGCCACAGGCCCCCAAACACAAACAACGGCGCATTTCCCTGGATAACAAACTCGCCTGCCGACTTTTTGATGGCAGATTGCAGGAGCCACTTGGTACTATCAAACCAGCCCAACTTGGCACTGGTGCCACCATGGGTCTGGTCACCATCCTGCCTATCGTAGCTTTTCAGGAGCCAGCCGGTCACTCCCAGCCATAGGCCCCGAGACACAAACCTCGGCCCGTTTCCCTGGCAAACAAAAGTAAGCTACCCCGCTTCTGGATGGCAGATTGCAGGAGCCACTTGGTACTATCAAACCAGCCCAACTTGGCACTGGTGCCACCTTGGGTCTGGGAACCATCCTGCGTATCGTGGATTCTAAGGAGCCAGCCGGTCACTCCCAGCCACAGGCCCCCAAACACAAACCACAGCGCTTTTCCCTGGAAAACAAAACCCGCCTGCCGACATTTTGATGGCAGATTGCAGGAGCCACTTGCTACTATCAAATCAGCCCAACTTGGCACTGGTGCCACCATGGGTCTGGTCACCATCCTGCCTATCGTAGCTTTTCAGGAGCCAGCTGGTCACTCCCAGCCATAGGCCCCCAGACACAAAGCTCGGCCCGTTTCCCTGGCAAACAAAAGTAAGCTGCCCCGCTTCTGGATGGCAGATTGTAGGACGCACTTGGTACTATCAAACCAGCCCGACTTGGCACTGGTGCCACCTCTGGTCTGGGAACCATGGTGCGTATCGTGAATTCTAAGGAGCCAGCCGGCCACTCCCAGCCATAGGCACCCAAACACAAACAACGGCGCTTTTCCCTGGAAAACAAAACTCGCCTGCCAACTTTTTGATGGCAGATTGCAGGAGCCACTTGGTACTATCAAACCAGCTCAACTTGGCACTGGTGCCACCATGGGTCTGCTCACCATCCTGCCTATCGTAGCTTTTCAGGAGCCAGACGGTCACTCGCAGCCATAGGCCCCCAGACACAAACCTCGGCCCGTTTCCCTGGCAAACAAAAGTAAGCTGCCCCGCTTCTGCATGGCAGATTATAGGAGCTATTTAGTACTATCCAACGAGCCCGACTTGGCACTGGTGCCACCTCAGGTCTGGGAACCATGGTGCGTATCGTGGATTCTAAGGAGCCAGCCGGCCACTCCCAGCCACAGGCGCCCAAACACAAACAACGGCGCTTTTACCTGGAAAACAAAACTCGCCTGCCAAATTTTGACGGCAGATTGCAGGAGCCACTTGGTACTATCAAATCAGCCCAACTTGGGACTGGTGCCACCATGGGTCTGGTCACCATCCTGCCTATCGTAGCTTTTCAGGAGCCAGCCGGTCACTCCCAGCCATAGGCCCCCAGACAAAAACCTCGGCCCGTTTCCCTGGCATACAAAAGTAAGCTGCCCTGCTTCTGGATGGCAGATTGCAGGAAACGCTTGGTACTATCAAACCAGCAAAACTTGGCACTGGTGCCACCTTGGGTCTGGATACCATGCTGCGTATCGTGGATTCTAAGGAGCCAGCTGGCCACTCCCAGCCACAGGCCCCCAAACACAAACAACGGCGCTTTTCCCTGGAAAACAAAACTCTCCTGCCAACTTTTTGATGGGAGATTGCAGGAGCCACTTGGTTTTATAAAATCAGCCCAACTTGGCACTGGTGCCACCATGGGTCTGGTCACCATCCTGCCTATCGTAGCTTTTCAGGAGCCAGCCGGTCACTCCCAGCCATAGGCCCCCAGACACAAACCTCGGACCGTTTCCCTGACAAACAAAAGTAAGTTATCCCGCTTCTGGATGGCAGATTGCCGGAGCCACTTGGTACTATCAAACCAGCCCGACTTGGCACTGGTGCCACCATGGGTCTGGTCACCATCCTGCGTATCGTGGATTCTAATTAGCCATCCGTCCACTCCCAGCCCCAGGACCCCAAACAAAAACAACGGCGCTTTTCCCTGGAAAACAAAACTCGTCTGCCAACTTTTTGATGGCAGATTGCCAGAGCCACTTGGTACTATCAAACCAGCCCAACTTGGCACTGGTGCCACCTTGGGTCTGGGAACCATGCTGCGTATCGTGGATTATAAGGAGCCAGCCGGCCACTCCCAGCCACAGGCCCCCAAACACAAACCACAGCGCTTTTCCCTGGAAAACAAAATTCGCCGGCCAACTTTTTGATGGCAGATTGCAGGAGCCACTTGGTACTATCAAACCAGCCCAACTTGGCACTGGTGCCACCATGGGTCTGGTCACCATCCTGCCTATCGTAGCTTTTCAGGAGCCAGCCGGTCACTCCCAGCCATAGGCGCCCATACACAATGCTCTGTCCTTTTCCCTGGCAAACCAAAGTAAGCTGCCCCGCTTCTGGATGGCAGATTGCAGGAACCACTTGGTACTATAAAACCAGCCCGACTTGGCACTGGTGCCACCTCTGGTCTGGGAACCATGCTGCGTATCGTGGATTCTAAGGAGCCAGCCGGCCACTCCCAGCCACAGGCCCCCAAACAAAAACAACGGCGCTTTTCCCTGGAAAACAAAACTCGCCTGCCAAATTTTTGATGGCAGATTGCAGGAGCCACTTGGTACTATCAAACCAGCCCAACTTGACACTGGTGCCACCATGGGTCTGGTCACCATCCTGCCTATCTTAGCTTTTCAGGAGCCAGCCGGTCACTCCCAGCCATAGGCCCCCAGACACAAAGCTCGGCCCGTTTCCCTGGCAAACAAAAGTAAGCTGCCCCGCTTCTGGATGGCAGATTGCAGGAGCCACTTTGTACTATCAAACCAGCCCAACTTGGCACTGGTGCCACCTTGGGTCTGGGAACCATCCTGCGTATCGTGGATTCTAAGGAGCCAGCCGGTCACTCCCAGCCACAGGCCCCCAAACACAAACCACAGCGCTTTTCCCTGGAAAACAAACCCGCCTGCCGACATTTTGATGGCAGATTGCAGGAGCCACTTGCTGCTATCAAATCAGCCCAACTTGGCACTGGTGCCACCATGGGTCTGGTCACCATCCTGCCTATCGTAGCTTTTCAGGAGCCAGCCAGTCACTCCCAGGCATAGGCCCCCAGACACAAAGCTCGGCCCGTTTCCCTGGCAAACAAAAGTAAGCTGCCCCGCTTCTGGATGGCAGATTGTAGGACGCACTTGGTACTATCAAACCAGCCCGACTTGGCACTGGTGCCACCTCTGGTCTGGGAACTATGGTGCGTATCGTGGATTCTAAGGAGCCAGCCGGCCACTCCCAGCCATAGGCACCCAAACACAAACAACGGCGCTTTTCCCTGGAAAACAAAACTCGCCTGCCAACTTTTTGATGGCAGATTGCAGGAGCCACTTGGTACTATCAAACCAGCTCAACTTGGCACTGGTGCCACCATGGGTCTGCTCACCATCCTGCCTATCGTAGCTTTTCAGGAGCCAGCCGGTCACTCCCAGCCATAGGCGCCCAGACACAATGCTCTGCCCTTTTCCCTGGCAAACCAAAGTAAGCTGCCCCGCTTCTGGATGGCAGATTGCAGGAACCACTTGGTACTATAAAACCAGCCCAACTTGGCACTGGTGCCACCTCTGGTCTGGGAACCATGCTGCGTATCGTGGATTCTAAGGAGCCAGCCGGCCACTCCCAGCCACAGGCCCACAAACACAAACAACGGCGCTTTTCCCTGGAAAACAAAACTCGCCTGCCAAATTTTTGATGGCAGATTGCAGGAGCCACTTGGTACTATCAAACCAGCCCAACTTGACACTGGTGCCACCATGGGTCTGGTCACCATCCTGCCTATCTTAGCTTTTCAGGAGCCAGCCGGTCACTCCCAGCCATAGGCCCCCAGACACAAAGCTCGGCCCGTTTCCCTGGCAAACAAAAGTAAGCTGCCCCGCTTCTGGATGGCAGATTGCAGGAGCCACTTGGTACTATCAAACCAGCCCAACTTGGCACTGGTGCCACCTTGGGTCTGGGAACCATCCTGCGTATCGTGGATTCTAAGGAGCCAGCCGGTCACTCCCAGCCACAGGCCCCCAAACACAAACCACAGCGCTTTTCCCTGGAAAACAAACCCGCCTGCCGACATTTTGATGGCAGATTGCAGGAGCCACTTGCTGCTATCAAATCAGCCCAACTTGGCACTGGTGCCACCATGGGTCTGGTCACCATCCTGCCTATCGTAGCTTTTCAGGAGCCAGCCGGTCACTCCCAGCCATAGGCCCCCAGACACAAAGCTCGGCCCGTTTCCCTGGCAAACAAAAGTAAGCTGCCCCGCTTCTGGATGGCAGATTGTAGGACGCACTTGGTACTAACAAACCAGCCCGACTTGGCACTGGTGCCACCTCTGGTCTGGGAACTATGGTGCGTATCGTGGATTCTAAGGAGCCAGCCGGCCACTCCCAGCCATAGGCACCCAAACACAAACAACGGCGCTTTTCCCTGGAAAACAAAACTCGCCTGCCAACATTTTGATGGCAGATTGCAGGAGCCACTTGGTACTATCAAACCAGCTCAACTTGGCACTGGTGCCACCATGGGTCTGCTCACCATCCTGCCTATCGTAGCTTTTCAGGAGCCAGACGGTCACTCGCAGCCATAGGCCCCCAGACAAAAACCTCGGCCCGTTTCCCTGGCAAACAAAAGTAAGCTGCCCCGCTTCTGCATGGCAGATTGCAGGAGCTATTTAGTACTATCAAACCAGCCCGACTTGGCACTGGTGCCACCTCAGGTCTGGGAACCATCCTGCGTATCGTGGATTCTAAGGAGCCAGCCGGCCACTCCCAGCCACAGGCCCCCAAACACAAACAACGGCGCTTTTCCCTGGAAAACAAAACTCGCCTGCCAAATTTTGACGGCAGATTGCAGGAGCCACTTGGTACTATCAAATCAGCCCAACTTGGGACTGGTGCCACCATGGGTCTGGTCACCATCCTGCCTATCGTAGCTTTTCAGGAGCCAGCCGGTCACTCCCAGCCATAGGCCCCCAGACAAAAACCTCGGCCCGTTTCCCTGGCAAACAAAAGTAAGCTGCCCTGCTTCTGGATGGCAGATTGCAGGAACCACTTGGTACTATCAAACCAGCAAAACTTGGCACTGGTGCCACCTTGGGTCTGGATACCATGCTGCGTATCGTGGATTCTAAGGAGCCAGCCGGCCACTCCCAGCCACAGGCCCCCAAACAAAAACAACGGCGCTTTTCCCTGGAAAACAAAACTCTCCTGCCAATTTTTGATGGGAGATTGCAGGAGCCACTTGGTTTTATCAAATCAGACCAACTTGGCACTGGTGCCACCATGGGTCTGGTCACCATCCTGCCTATCGTAGCTTTTCAGGAGCCAGCCGGTCACTCCCAGCCATAGGCCCCCAGACACAAACCTCGGCCCGTTTCCCTGACAAACAAAAGTAAGTTATCCCGCTTCTGGATGGCAGATTCCAGGAGCCACTTGGTACTATCAAACCAGCCCGACTTGGCACTGGTGCCACCATGGGTCTGGTCACCATCCTGCGTATCGTGGATTCTAATTAGCCATCCGTCCACTCCCAGCCCCAGGCCCCCAAACAAAAACAACGGCGCTTTTCCCTGGAAAACAAAACTCGTCTGCCAACTTTTTGATGGCAGATTGCCAGAGCCACTTGGTACTATCAAACCAGCCCAACTTGGCACTGGTGCCACCATGGGTCTGGTCACCATCCTGCTTATCGTAGCTTTTCAGGAGCCAGCCGGTCACTCCCAGCCATAGGCGCCCAGACACAATGCTCTGCCCTTTTCCCTGGCAAACCAAAGTAAGCTGCCCCGCTTCTGGATGGCAGATTGCAGGAACCACTTTTCACCATCAAATAGCCCGACTTGGCACTGGTGCCACCTCTGGTCTGGGAACCATTCTGCGTATCGTGGATTCTAAGGAGCCAGCCGGCCACTCCCAGCCACAGGCCCCCAAACACAAACAACGGCTCTTTTCCCTGGAAAACAAAACTCGCCTGACAACTTTTTGATGGCAGATTGCAGGAGCCACTTGGTACTATCAAACCAGCCCAACTTGGCACTGGTGCCACCATGGGTCTGGTCACCATCCTGCCTACCTTAGCTTTTCAGGACCTAGCCGGTCACTCCCAGCCATAGGCCCCCAGACACAAATCTCGACCCGTTTCCCTGGCAAACAAAAGCAAGCTGTCCCGCTTCTGGATGGCAGATTGTAGGACGCACTCGGTACTATCAAACCAGCCCGACTTGGCACTGGTGCCACCTCTGGTCTGGGAACCATCCTGCGTATCGTGGATTCTAAGGAGCCAGCCGGCCACTCCCAGACATAGGCACCCAAACACAAACAACGGCGCTTTTCCCTGGAAAACAAAACTCGCCTGCCAACATTTTGATGGCAGATTGCAGGAGCCACTTGGTGCTATCAAACCAGCCCAACTTGGCACTTGTGCCACCATGGGTCTGCTCACCATTCTGCCTATCGTAGCTTTTCAGGAGCCAGCCGCTCACTCCCAGCCATAGGCCCCCAGACAAAAAGCTCGGCCCGTTTCCCTGGCAAACAAAAGTAAGCTGCCCCGCTTCTGGATGGCAGATTGCAGGACGCATTTGGTACTATCAAACCAGCCCGACTTGGCACTGGTGCCACCTCAGGTCTGGGAACCATCCTGCGTATCGTGGATTCTAAGGAGCCAGCCGGCCACTCCCAGCCACAGGCCCCCAAACACAAACAACGGCGCTTTTCCCTGGAAAACAAAACTCGCCTGCCGACATTTTGATGGCAGATTGCAGGAGCCACTTGCTACTATCAAACCAGCCCAACTTGGCACTGGTGCCACCATGGGTCTGGTCACCATCCTGCCTATCGTAGCTTTTCAGGAGCCAGCCGGTCACTCCCAGCCATAGGCCCCGAGACACAAAGCTCGGCCCTTTTCCCTGGCAAACAAAAGTAATCTGCCCCGCTTCTGGATGGCAGATTGCAGGAGCCACTTTGCACCATCATACTAGCCCGACTTGGCACTGGTGCCACCTTGGGTCTGGGAACCATCCTGCGTATCGTGGATTCTAAGGAGCCAGCCGGCCACTCCCAGCCACAGGCCCCCAAACACAAACAACGGCGCTTTTCCCTGGAAAACAAAACTCGCCTGCCAAATTTTGACGGCAGATTGCAGGAGCCACTTGGTACTATCAAATCAGCCCAACTTGGGACTGGTGCCAGCATGGGTCTGGTCACCATCCTGCCTATCGTAGCTTTTCAGGAGCCAGCCGGTCACTCCCAGCCATAGGCCCCCAGACAAAAACCTCGGACCGTTTCCCTGGCAAACAAAAGTAAGCTGCCCTGCTTCTGGATGGCAGATTGCAGGAACCACTTTGTAATATCAAACCAGCAAAACTTGGCACTGGTGCCACCTTGGGTCTGGATACCATGCTGCGTATCGTGGATTCTAAGGAGCCAGCCGGCCACTCCCAGCCACAGGCCCCCAAACACAAACAACGGCGCTTTTCCCTGGAAAACAAAACTCTCCTGCCAACTTTTTGATGGCAGATTGCAGGAGCCACTTGGTTTTATCAAATCAGCCCAACTTGGCACTGGTGCCACCATGGGTCTGGTCACCATCCTGCCTATCGTAGCTTTTCAGGAGCCAGCCGGTCACTCCAAGCCATAGGCCCCCAGACAAAAAGCTCGGCCCGTTTCCCTGGCAAACAAAAGTAAGCTACCCCGCTTCTGGATGGCAGATTGCAGGAGCCACTTTGCACCATCAAACTAGCCCGTCTTGGCACTGGTGCCACCCCTGGTCTGGGAACCATCCTGCGTATCGTGGATTTTAAGGAGCCAGTCGGCCACTCCCAGCCATACGCCTCCAAACACAAACAACGGTCCGTTTCCCTGGCAAAGAAAAGTAAGCTGCCCCGCTTCTGGATGTCAGATTGCAGGAACCACTTGTTGCCAAGTTGGGGTGGTTTGATAGTACCAAGTGGCTCCTGCAATCTTCCATCAAAAAGTTGGCAAGCGAGTTTTGTTTTCCAGGGAAAAGCGCCGTTGTTTGTGTTTGGGGGCCTGTGGCTGGGAGTGGCCAGCTGTCTCCTTAGAATCCACGATACGCAGGATGGGTCCCAGACCAGAGGTGGCACCAGTGCCAAGTCGGGCTGGTTTGATGGTGCAAAGTGACTCCTGCAATCTGCCATCCAGAAGCGGGGTAGCTTACTTTTGTTTGCCAGGGAAACGGGCAGAGCTTTGTGTCTGGGGGCCTATGGCTGGGAGTGACCGGCTGCCTCCTGAAAAGCTACGATAGGCAGGATGGTGACCAGACCCATGGTGGCACCAGTGCCAAGTTGGGCTGGTTTGATAGTACCAAGTGGCTCCTGCAATCTGCCATCAAAAAGTTGGCAGGTGAGTTTTGTTTTCCAGGGAAAAGCGCCGTTGTTTGTGTTTGGGGGCCTGTGGCTGGGAGTGGCCAGCTGGCTCCTTAGAATCCACGATACGCAGGATGGTTCCCAGACCAGAGGTGGCACCAGTGCCAAGTCGGGCTGGTTTGATGGTACAAAGTGGCTCCTGCAATCTGCCATCCAGAAGCGGGGTAGCTTACTTTTGTTTGCCAGGGAAACGGGCCGAGGTTTGTGACTGGGGGCCTATGGCTGGGAGTGACCGGCTGGCGCCTGAAAAGCTAGGATAGGCAGGATGGTGACCAGACCCATGGTGGCACCAGTGTCAAGTTCGGCTGGTTTGATAGTACCAAGTGGCTCCTGCAATCTGCCATCAAAAAGTTGGCAGGCCAGTTTTGTTTTCCAGGGAAAAGCGCCGTTGTTTGTGTTTGGAGGCCTGTGGCTGGGAGTGGCCGGCTGCCTCCTTTGAACCCAGGATACGCAGGATGGTTCCCAGAGCCAAGGTGGCGCCAGTGCCAACTTGGGCTGGTTTGATAGTACCAAGCGGCTCCTGCAATCTGCCATCCAGAAGCGGGACAGCTTAATTTTGTTTCTCAGGGAAACGGGCCGAGGTATTTGTCTGGGGGCCTATGGCTGGGAGTGACTGGCTGGCTACTGAAAAGCTACAATAGGCAGGATGGTGACCAGACTCATGGTGGCACCAGTGCCAAGTCGGGCTGGTTTGATAATACTAAATAGCTCCTGCAATCTGCCATCCAGACGGGGGGCAGCGGATTTTTGTTTGCTGCAGAAAAGTTCCGTGGTTTTTTTTTGGGGGTATATGGCTGGACGCGGCCGGCTGGCTCCTTAAAAGATCGATACGCAGGATTGTTCCCTGACCCAAGGCGGCATCAGTGCCAAGTCGGGCTGTTTTCGTAGTACAAAGTGCGTCCTGCAATTTGCCATCCAGAAGAGGGGCAGTTGAGTTTTGTTTGCCAGAGAAAAGGGCCGTGGTATATGTTTGGGGGCATATGGTTGAGAGTGGCCGGCTGGCCCCTGAAAATCCACGATAGGCAGGATGGTTCCCAAAACCAAGGTGGCACCAGTGCCATGTTGGCCTGGTTTGATAATACCATGTGGCTCCTGCAATCTGCCATCCAGAAGCGGGGTAGCTTACTTTTGTTTGCCAGGGAAACGGGCCGAGATATTTGTCTGGGGGCCTATGGCTGGGAGTGAGCGGCTGGCTCCTGAAAAGCTACGATAGGCAGGATGGTGACCAGACCCATGGTGGCACCAGTGCCAAGTTGGGCTGGTTTGATAGTACCAAGTGGCTCCTGCAATCTGCCATCAAAAAGTTGTCAGGCGAGTTTTGTTTTCCAGGGAAAAGCGCCGTTGTTCTTGTTTAGAGGCCTGTGGCTGGGAGTGGCCGGCTGCCTCCTTTGAATCCAGGATACGCAGGATGGTTCCCAGACCCAAGATGGCACCAGTGCCAAGTTGGGCTGGTTTGATAGTACCAAGTGGCTCCTGCAATCTGCCATCCAGAAGCGGGACAGCTTACCTTTGTTTCCCAGGGAAACGGGCCGAGGTATTTGTCTGGGGGCCTATGGCTGGGAGTGACCAGCTGGCTACTGAAAAGCTACGATAGGCAGGATGGTTACCAGACTCATGGTGGCACCAGTGCCAAGTCGGGCTGGTTTGATAATACTAAATAGCTCCTGAAATCTGCCATTCAGACGCGGGGCAGCGGATTTTTGTTTGCTGGAGAAAAGTTCCGTGGTTTTTTTTGGGGGGTATATGGCTGGACGTGGCCGGCTGGCTCCTTAAAAAGATCGATACGCAGGATTGTTCCCTGACCCAAGGTGGCATCACTGCCAAGTCGGGCTGTTTTCGTAGTACCAAGTGCGTCCTGCAATTTGCCATCCAGAAGAGGGGCAGTTGAGTTTTGTTTGCCAGAGCAAAGGGCCGTGGTATGTGTTTGGGGGCATATGGCTGAGAGTGGCCGGCTGGCCCCTGAAAATCCACGATAGGCAGGATGGTTCCCAGAGCCAAGGTAGCACCAGTGCCATGTTGGCCTGGTTTGATAGTACCATGTGGCTCCTGCAATCTGCCATCCAGAAGCGGGGCAGCTTACTTTTTTTTGCCAGGGAAACGGGCCGAGATATTTGTCTGGGGGCCTATGGCTGGGAGTGACCGGCTGGCTCCTGAAAAGCTACGATAGGCAGGATGGTGACCAGACCCAAAGTGGAACCAGTACCAAGTTGGGCTGGTTTGATAGTACCAAGTGGCTCCTGCAATCTGCCATCAAAAATTTGGCAGGCGAGTTTTGTTTTCCAGGGAAAAGCGCCGTTGTTTAGAGGCCTGTGGCTGGGAGTGGCCGCCTGTCCTCGTAGAATCTACGTTACGCAGCATGGTTCCCAGAGCCAAGGTGGCACCAGGGCCAAGTCGGGCAGGTTTGATAGTACCAAATGCATCCTGCAATCTGCCATCCAAAAGCGGGGCAGTTTACTTTTGTTTGCCAGGGAAACGGGCCGAGGTTTTTGTCTGGGGGCCTATGGCAGGGAGTGACCGTCCGGCTCCTGAAAAGCTAGGATAGGCAGGATGTTTACCAGACCCATGGTGGCACCAGTGCCAAGTTGGGCTGATTTGATAGTACCAAGTGGCTCCTGCAATCTGCCATCCAGAATCGGGGCAGCTTACTTTTGTTTTCCAGGGAAACGGGCCGAGGTTTGTGTCTGGGGACCTATGGCTGGGAGTGACCGGCTGGCTCCTGAAAAGCTACGATAGGCAGGATGGTGACCAGACCCATGGTGGCACCAGTGCCAAGTTGGGCTGGTTTGATAGCACCAAGTGGCTCCTGCAATCTGCCATCAAAATGTTGGCAGGCGATTTTTGTTTTCCAGGGAAAAGCGCCGTTGTTTGTGTTTGGGCGCCTGTGGCTCAGAGTGGCCGGGTGGCTGCTTAGAATCCACGATACGCAGGATGGTTCCCAGACCCAAGGTGGCACCAGTGCCAAGTCGGGCTGGTTTGACACTACCACGTGGCTCCTGCAATCTGCCATCCAGAAGCGGGGCAGCTTAATTTTGTTTGCCAGGGAAACGGTCCGAGGTTTGTGTCTGGGGGCCTATGGCTGGGAGTGACCGGCTGGCTCCTGAAATGCTACAATAGGCAGGATGGTTCCCAGACCCATAGTGGCACCAGTGCCAAGTTGGGATGATTTGATAGTACCAAGTGGCTCCTGCAATCTGCCATCAAAAAGCTGGCAGGCGAGTTTTGTTTTCCAGGGAAAAGCGCCGTTGTTTGTGTTTGGGGGCCTGTGGCTGGGAGTGGCCGGCTGGCTCCTTAGAATCCACGATATGCAGGATTGTTCCCAGACCCAAGGTGGCACCAGTGCCAAGTCGGGCTGGTTTGATGGTGCAAAGTGGCTCCTGCAATCTGCCATCCAGACGCGGGGCAGCGGATTTTTGTTTCCATGAGAAATGGTCCGTGGTTTGTTTTTGGGGGTATATGGCTGGGCGTGGCCGGCTGGCTCCTTAAAAAGCTCGATATGCAGGATGGTTCCCTGACAAAAGGTGGCACCAGTGCCACGTCGGGCGGTTTTCGTAGTACAAAGTGCGTCCTAAAATTTGCCATCCAGAAGAGGGGCAGTTGAGTTTTGTTTGCCAGAGAAAAGGGCCGTGGTTTGTTTTTGGGGGCATATGGCTGATAGTGGCCGGCTGGCCCCTGAAAATCCACAATAAGCAGGATGGTTCCCACACCAGAGGTGTCACCAGTGCCAAGTCGGGGTGGTTTGATAGTACTAAATAGCTCCTGCAATCTGCCATGCAGAAGCGGGGCAGCTTACTTTTGTTTCCCAGGGAAACGGGCCGAGGTTTGTGTCTGGGGGCCTATGGCTGCGAGTGACCGGCTGGCTCCTGAAAAGCTACGATAGGCAGGATGGTGACCAGACCCATGGTGGCACCAGTGCCAAGTTGGGCTGGTTTGATAGTACCAAGTGGCTCCGGCAATCTGCCATCAAAATGTTGGCAGGCGAGTTTTGTTTTCCAGGGAAAAGCGCCGTTGTTTGTGTTTGGGGGCCTGTGGCTGGGAGTGGCTAGCTGGCTCCTTAGAACCCACGATACGCAGGATGGTTCCCAGACCAGAGGTGGCACCAGTGCCAAGTTGGGCTGGTTTGATGGTGCAAAGTGGCTCCTGCAATCTGCCATCCAGAAGCGGGGTAGCTTACTTTTGTTTGCCAGGGAAACGGGCCGAAATATTTGTCTAGGGGCCTCTGGCTGGGGGTGACTGCGTGGCACCTGAAAAGCTACGATAGGCAGGATGGTGACCAGACCCATGGTGGCACCAGTGCCAAGTTGGGCTGATTTGATAAAACCAAGTGGCTCCTGCAATCTGCCATCAAATGTTTGGCAGGCGAGTTTTGTTTTCCAGGGAAAAGCACCGTTGTGTGTGTTTTGGGGCCTGTGGCTGGGAGTGGCCAGCTGGCTCCTTAGAATCCACGATACGCAGGATGGTTCCCAGACCCAAGGTGGCACCAGTGCCAAGTCGGGCTGGTTTGATAGTACCAAGTGGTTCCTGCAATCTGCCATCCAGAAGCGGGGCAGCTGAATTTTGTTTGCCAGAGAAAAAGGCTGTTGTTTGTGTTTCGGGGCCTGTGGCTGGCAGTGGCCGGCTGGCTCCTGAAAATCCATGATACGCAGCATGGTTCCCAGACCCAAGGTGGCACCAGTGCCAAGTAGGGCTGGTTTCATAGTACCCAGTGGCTCCTGCAATCTCCCATCAGGAAGAGGGGCAGTTGAGTTTTGTTTTCCAGAGAAAAGGGCCGTGGTTTGTGTTTGGGGCCTATGGCTGAGAGTGACCGGCTGGCCCCTGAAAATCCACGACAGGAAGGATGGTTCCCAGATCCAAGGTGGCAGCAGTGCCATGTTGTGCTGGTGTGATAGTCCCAAGTGGCTCCTGCAATCTGCCATCCAGAAGCGGGGCAGCTGAATTTTGTTTGCCAGAGAAAAATGCTGTGGTTTGTGTTTGGGGGCCTGTGGCTGGGAGTGGCCGGCTGGCTCCTGAAAATCCATGATACGCAGCATGGTTCCCAGACCCAAGGTGGCACCAGTGCCAAGTGGGGCTGGTTTCACAGTGTCAAGTGCCTCCTGCAATCTCCCATCCAGAAGCGGGGCAGCTGAGTTTTGTTTGCCTGTGAAACGGGCCGTTGTTTTTGATTGGGGTCTGTGGCCGAGAGTGTTCGGCTGGCTCCTGACAACCCACAATACGCAGGATTTTTCCCAGACCCAAGGTGGCACCAGTGCCAAGTCGGGCTGGTTTGATAGTACCAAGTGGCTCCTGCAATCTGCCATCCAGAAGCGGTGCAGTTGAGTGTTGTTTGCCAGAGAAAAGGGCCGTGGGTTTTGTTTGGGGGCATATGGCTGGGAGTGGCCGGCTGTCTCATTAAAAAGATCGATACGCAGGATGGTTCCCAGACCCAAGGTGGCACCAGTGCCAAGTAGGGCTGTTTTTATAGTACCAAGTGCGTCCTGCAATTTGCCATCCAGAAGAGGGGCAGTTGAGTTTTGTTTGCCAGAGAATAGCGCCGTTGTTTGTGTTTGGGGGCTTGTGGCTGGGAGTGGCCGACTGGCGCCTTAGAATCTGTGTTACGCAGCATGGTTCCCAGACCAGAGGTGGCACCAGTGCCAAGTTGGGCTGGTTTGATAGTACCAAGTGGCTCCTGCAATCTGCCATCCAGAAGCGGGGCAGCTTACTTTTGTTTGCCAGTTAAACGGGCCGAGGTTTGTGACTTGGGACCTATGGCTGGGAGTGGCCGGCTGGCTCCTTTGAACCCACGATACGCAGGATGGTTCCCAGACCAGAGGTGGCACCAGTGCCAAGTCGGGCTGGTTTGATACTACCAAGTGCGTCCTGCAATCTGCCATCCAGAAGCGGGGCAGCTTAATTTTGCTTGCCAGGGAATCGGGCCGAGGGTTTTGTATGGGGGCCTATGGCTGAGAGTGGCCGGCTGGCTCCTGAAAATCCACGCTAGGCAGCATGGTTCCCAGATGCAAGCTGGCACCAGTGCCAAGTCGGGCTGGTTTGATGGTGCAAAGTGGCTCCTGCAATCTGCCATCCAGAAGCGGGGCAGCTGATTTTTGTTTGCCAGAGAAAAATTCCGTGGATTGTTTTTGGGGGCATATTGCTGGGAGTGGCCGGCTGGCTCCTTAAAATGCTCGATACGCATGATGGTTCCCAGGCCCAAGGTGTCACCACTACCAAGTCGGCCTGCGGTTTTAGTATCAAGTTCATCCTGCAATTTGCCATCCAGAAGAGGGGCAGTTGAGTTTTGTTTGCCAGAGAAACGGGCCGAGGTTTCTGTTTGGGGACATATGGCTGAGAGTGGCCGGCTGGCCCCTGAATATCCACGATACACAGCATGGTTCCCAGATCCAAGGTGGCACCAGTGCCAAGTTGGGCTGGTTTGATAGTACCAAGTGTCTCCTGCAATCTGCCATCCAGAAGCGGGGCAGCTTACTTTTGTTTGCCAGAGAAATAGGCCTAGGTTTTTGTCTGGGGGCCTGTGGCTAGGAGTGGCCGGCTGGCTCCTAAGAATCCACGATACGCAGGATGTTTCCCAGACCCAAGGTGGCACCAGTGCCAAGTCGGGCTGGTTTGATAGTACCAAGTGGCTCCTGCAAACTCCATCAAAATGTTGGCAGACGTGTTTTGTTTTCCAGGGAACAGCGCCGTTGATTTTGTTTGGGGGCCTGTGGCTGGGAGTGGCCGGCTGGCTCCTTAGAATCCACGATACGCAGGATGGTTCCCAGACCCAAGGTGGCACCAGTGCCAAGTCGGGCTGGTTTGATTACACCAAGTGGCTCCTGCAATCTGCCATCCAGAAGTGAGGCAGCTAAGTTTTGTTTGCCAGAAAAAAGGGCCGTGGTTTTTGTTGGGGGCCTGTGGCTGGGAGTAGCCGGCTGGCTCCTTAAAATCCACGATAGGCTGGATGGTTCCCAGACCCAAGGTGGCACCAGTGCCAAGTCGGGCTGGTTTGATAGTACCAAGTGGCTCCTGCAATCTGCCATCCAGAAGCGGTGCAGTTGAGTTTTGTTTGCCAGAGAAAAGGGCCGTGGGTTGTGTTTGTGGGCATATGGCTGGGAGTGGCCGGCTGTCTCATTAAAAAGATCGATACGCAGGATGGTTCCCAGACCCAAGGTGGCACCAGTGCCAAGTAGGGCTGTTTTTATAGTACCAAGTGCGTCCTGCAATTTGCCATCCAGAAGAGGGGCAGTGGAGTTTTGTTTGCCAGAGAATAGCGCCGTTGTTTGTGTTTGGGGGCTTGTGACTGGGAGTGGCCGACTGGCGCCTTAGAATCTGTCTTACGCAGCATGGTTCCCAGACCAGAGGTGGCACCAGTGCCAAGTTGGGCTGGTTTGATAGTACCAAGTGGCTCCTGCAATCTGCCATCCAGAAGCGGGGCAGCTTACTTTTGTTTGCCAGGTAAACGGGCCGAGGTTTGTGACTGGGGACGTATGGCTGGGAGTGACCGGCTGGCTCCTGGAAAGCTACAATAGGCAGGATGGTGACCAGACCCATGGTGGCACCAGTGCCAAGTTGGGCTGGTTTGATAGTACCAAGTGGCTCCTGCAATCTGCCATCAAAAAGTTGGCAGGCGAGTTTTGTTTTCCAGGGAAAAGCGCCGTTGTTTGTATTTGGGGGCCTGTGGCTGGGAGTGGCCGGCTGGCTCCTTTGAACCCACAATACGCAGGATGGTTCCCAGACCCAAGGTGGCACCAGTGCCAAGTCGGGCTGGTTTGATACTACCAAGTGCGTCCTGCAATCTGCCATCCAGAAGCGGGGCAGCTTAATTTTGTTTGCCAGGGAAACGGGCCGTGGGTTTTGTTTGGGGGCCTATGGCTGAGAGTGGCCGGCTGGCTCCTGAAAATCCACGCTAGGCAGCATGGTTCCCAGATTCAAGGTGGCACCAGTGCCAAGTCGGGCTGGTTTGATGGTGCAAAGTGGCTCCTGCAATCTGCCATCCAGAAGCGGGGCAGCTGATTTTTGTTTGCCAGAGAAAAATTCCGTGGATTGTTTTTGGGGGCATATTGCTGGGAGTGGCCGGCTGGCTCCTTAAAATGCTCGATACGCATGATGGTTCCCAGGTCCAAGGTGTCACCACTACCAAGTCGGCCTGCGGTTTTAGTATCAAGTTCATCCTGCAATTTGCCATCCAGAAGAGGGGCAGTTGAGTTTTGTTTGCCAGAGAACAGGGCCGAGGTTTCTGTTTGGGGACATATGGCTGAGAGTGGCCGGCTGGCCCCTGAATATCCACGATACACAGCATGGTTCCCAGATCCAAGGTGGCACCAGTGCCAAGTTGGGCTGGTTTGATAGTACCAAGTGTCTCCTGCAATCTGCCATCCAGAAGCGGGGCAGCTTACTTTTGTTTGCCAGAGAAATAGGCCTAGGTTTTTGTCTGGGGGCCTGTGGCTAGGAGTGGCCGGCTGGCTCCTTAGAATCCACGATACGCAGGATGGTTCCCAGACCCAAGGTGGCACCAGTGCCAAGTCGGGCTGGTTTGATTACACCAAGTGGCTCCTGCAATCTGCCATCCAGAAGTGAGGCAGCTAAGTTTTGTTTGCCAGAAAAAAGGGCCGTGGTTTTTGTTGGGGGCCTGTGTCTGGGAGTGGCCGGCTGGCTCCTTAGAATCCACCATACGCAGGATGGTTCCCAGACCCAAGGTGGCACCAGTGCCAAGTCGGGCTGGTTTGATAGTCCCAAGTGGCTCCTGCAAACTGCCATCCAGAAGCGGGGCAGCTGAGTTTTGTTTGCCAGGGAAATGGGCCGTTGTTTGTGTTTGGGGGCCTGTGGCTGGGAGTGTTCGGCTGGTTCCTGAATATGTACGATACGCAGGATTGTTCCCAGACCCAAGGTGGCACCAGTGCCAAGTCGGGCTGGTTTGATGGTGCAAAGTGGCTCCTGCAATCTGCCATCCAGACGCGGGGCAGCGGATTTTTGTTTCCATGAGAAATGGTCCGTGGTTTGTTTTTGGGGGTATATGGCTGGGCCTGGCCGGCTGGCTCCTTAAAAAGCTCGATATGCAGGATGGTTCCCTGACACAAGGTGGCACCAGTGCCACGTCGGGCGGTTTTCGTAGTACAAAGTGCGTCCTAAAATTTGCCATCCAGAAGAGGGGCAGTTGAGTTTTGTTTGCCAGAGAAAAGGTCCGAGGTTTGTGTTTGGGGGCCTATGGCTGAGAGTGACCGGCTGGCTCCTGAAAAGCTACAATAGGCAGGATGGTGACCAGACCCATGGTGGCACCAGTGCCAAGTTGGGCTGGTTTGATAGTACCAAGTGGTTCCTGCAATCTGCCATCCAGAAGCAGGGCAGCTGAGTTTTGTTTGCCAGAGAAAAGGGCCTTGGTTTGTGTTTGGGGGCATATGGCTGGGTGTGGCCAGCTGGCTCCTTAAAATGCACGATATGCAACATGGCTCCCAGACCCAAGGTGGCACCAGTGCCAAGTTGGGCTGGTTTGATAGTACCAAGTGGCTCCTGCAATCTTCCATGATCACGTGGAGAAATACTTTCTGATTTCAGCCTCATGCTCTTTCTTCTCTCCCTCAACTTCTCTATCACCTCTCATCTGGTTCACATGCGCTGTCTTCAAGGTCCACAGGCTACTTTTCACAGAATCTTCTGGCCTGATGAAGTAAGAATGATGAATAGAACAGAGCTGGGATCTATTTTCCAGTTTGGATAAAATGCATTCTGCACACAAATCCAAGGAGAACGGGCTGCCCCGATGCCCAGAAAATCTTTCACTCCTGCTAGTGTTCTACGTCAACCGCAACTTAGTCTGAAAGAAAAGCTTTTTCTCTGAGAGCATCTGAGAGGTTTGCATGAAGCACTGATATCTGACATATGCAATTTTGAATAGGAGAGGAAAAAGAAAATGGCAAGGAGTTTTTAATTTTAGTGGTTTCAATTTTAATTTCCGTGCACTTTTTCAAAACTTGTCAGCTCAAATGCCCATCAACATCTTTTAGTCATCTGTAAGTCAGTATTCATATAAAATGTGCTTCAAATCCAAAGAATTTCAAATTTGCACTCCAAGCTTCTATGCCTAGATTTATGATTTCCTACACATATTAGATGAAAGGAAGGCCTTTTTTACTGTGGGAGTGCTGGAACACTGGAACAGGTTGCCCAGAGAAGTTGTGGGTGTCCCATCCCTGAAAGTATTCAAGGTCACCTTGGACGGGGCTTGGAGCAGCAACAAAGGAGAAGCTTGATGGTAGAGAAACAAAGTCGGACTATAGAAGAAACTCGGATTGAAGTATAGGATCAAGTTTTCTCTCAGCTCTTGGGGTAAATTCAAAGTTGTACAAAATGACATTTATCTGTGCTATTCACTACTGTAACAGAAAGTTTCATGAAAACTGTACAGAAGATAGTAAATTTTAAAAGATATAAGAATTACAGCATAAAATCCATGGGATAGGTTACAACATGAGACACTCTCTAAGAGAAAATCTCTTTGTTTCAGCACTTCATCGGGGTAAGATTTCATGAAGTGCCAA
This sequence comes from Melospiza melodia melodia, assembly GCF_035770615.1. Taxonomy (NCBI): domain Eukaryota; kingdom Metazoa; phylum Chordata; class Aves; order Passeriformes; family Passerellidae; genus Melospiza; species Melospiza melodia. The sequence goes on along the minus strand of NC_086199.1, from coordinate 35,505,666 downwards.
AGAAGGCGGCAAAATATCATTCGGGACATTATTTACTGGAATTCAGCCTGGCCATTAGTAGGAACTGCCTTTGAACATATCATGTAGATATACCACACACACTTTCCCTTCACTGAAAAATTACTGTTTACAACAAATAAGCAATTGACGATCAAAATTGATTGAAAGCATCTTAAACATGTCAAGTATTTCATTGTAGATGATCTGTGATCCAAATGCTTCTTCCACCTTCGAGAGGGACAGAAGAATTCTTCCATATCATGATGGTTTAAAATTGTATCAACCAATGTTTTCTGCTGAAAAGATATCATCTATTTTTTTCTATTTTTGGAAGAAAATATTCCTAGACATACAACAGGTGAGAACTAAGTAATTTTAAAGAAACAAATGAAATGAAAATATTCTGTAAATAGAATGAAATGAAAAGCTGTGTTTTAAATAGGAGCTAAATATTAAACAGAATTTTTGTACCAGGCATTTGAATTACTGCACCAGCTCTTTTGCCCATCAAGAGAGGCATTTAGCATTTCAGTCTTTTCCAAGGTGTTCATGATCTGCTATGCTGATCTCTGTGTGTGCCTAGGTGTGTGTGGAGGGGGGGGCATATGAAGGGGAGTGTGTATGTTTGCTTTACAATTGTTGTGGCAGATTCATGCCTCAGCTCCACATTTTGTTTTAAAAAGGTCACACCGAGTGGATATGAAGTTTACTATCAACAAGAGATCGATTCCCAAATCATCCATTTGACTCTCCCTTATAAATCATGTGCTTTGTTGCATATTTTATCAAATATACTTTCAAGCCAGATGGAGGAAGGAGGATGTGGGAATCCCTCCACCATCTTGCAACTTTTATGTAAGTAGGTTTTCAAGAAAATCATCATTTCTCTTTTAAATATGTCTGGAACAGGCATGATGGTAGTGTCAACCTGTTGGAGTTTTTGTTGCTGGAAGAAGTTGTACAAAAGGATTGGTTTTTACATTGACCAGTTACTGAATCAAGCGCAGGAATACATTGGAAATTTAGCTGGGGGTTCCTTTTCCCAGCAGACTACTTCTAGAACGAGCTTGTACACTGAAGCTGACTCTTTTGCTCTCTTTTTGTTTCTTTCCTATTTTCTTGGCTTCTTTGCCACTATCTAGACAATTTTGGAACTTTGTTCCCAACTAAAATGGTTTCAATAGTCTGATTGTGATCATACATTTTTACAAGGAATTTTTAAAATCTTTCCTCGAGTCCAGAAAGTCAAGGACTTAGATCTTTTTCTTCCCTTATCAATATTGCCATGAAATTGATAAATAAAGACCAACTCTTTATTTTTGTTTTTAACCCACGTAGATAATTCCCATCCATTAATCCATTTTGTGGACCAATAGCTGCCATTCTGATGGAAGCTGTCACTTCTTAACAATAGGCATTCTGTGACTATGTTGACTGCACTTTGGGTGAAGATCCTAACTGGTCTTAGATATACATAGGGAGAAATTTGCTCAGCCAGTGTCAGTCTTAAGCATGCGTATCAGAAGATCTTTCTAGAGCTGGGAATTTTCCCATGAAAGGGATTCAGTTAGGGAAGAGACACTTGTGCCAGAGTTTTACATTCTTCTTGAACACTGCTTAAGGAACTTAGATGCCATGTCCATTTGGATCTCTGTCTGCACAGAACTTTGTCATGCCAGTGCTTTGAAATGCATCTTGAAGAGAATTCACTAGCACAGAATGAAAGAGAGTGGAAGGGGTTGGTGGGGCTAACCAGGCCCAACCCCCCTGCCTAAACCAGGATACCTAGAGCCTCTTGCCCAGGATTCTATCTGGGTGTACTTTTAATGTCTTCAAAGATCCAGGCTCCACAATCTTTCTGGGCAGTCTGTGCCGTGGTTCAGTCACCCTGACAGTAAAGAAACATTTACTGATGTTCAAAGGCAATCTCCTGTATTTCAGTGTGTGCCCACTGCCTCTTGTCTTTTCCCTCAGCATCACTGAAAAGACACTGATTCCCTCCCCTTTGCACTATTGCTTCCATATGTATGTGTGATGCCATGTAGAGGTATGTCAAAAACCTCCCTGAAGCCCAGGCAGATAATATTCCCTTCATCTACCAGTCAAGTTGATTCATCAGAGGAGTTTAAAGTGATGTTCAGCATGAAATTCCCCTGAAAAATCATGCTAACTACATTATTTGGTCATCTGTCATGTGCCTGGCAAGGATTTCCAGGAAGAGCTGCTTCATCAACTTCCTGGGGATAAAAAAGAGGCTGGCTGGTTTGTACTATGGCGAGTCCTCTTAATTGCCTTTTTTGAAGATGGGTGTCATTTGCTAACATCCACCCTTTAGCTCCTCTTCTCATCTACACCTCGGCAAAAAGCTTTTCCACTATGTCTGGCTAGGAAAAACTGTGCCAGCACAGAAAACATCTCCCATCGTGTTCTAGAAGTTGCACGGATGTCTGCCAAGTGTTTGGCAGGAAGAAAAGAAAAGTTGTCCAGAACAGCTTCCAATCGAATGTTCCTGTGATTGGAAAAGTCAGGAGAGTGCAAAGGTACTGTTTTCTATCAGTTGGCAAGGTGCGCACACAATCCCAGTGTTGTACAGCTTGCTTCTTCACCTTCCCGAAGCTGCCGCTCTCGCCGGCTGCCGGAGCCCAAGAAGCGGCTTCTTCGCGCAAAGACGATTGTGCCGCTCACAGTGCTCTCCTTAGCGCAGCTTCTGCCGAAAGACGCCCGGCAGCGGCTCTTACCTCCGGAGAGCATCCTACCTTCGTCTTTCGCGTCTTTTGTAGTCTACATCTTAGCAAAACGCTTCTCCACTATGTCTGGCTAGGAAAAATTGTGCCAGCACAGAAAACATCTCCCATCGTGTTCTAGAAGTTGCACGGATGTCTGCCAAGTGTTTGGCAGGAAGAAAAGAAAAGTTGTCCAGAACAGCTTCCAATCGAATGTTCCTGTGATTGGAAAAGTCAGGAGAGTGCAAAGGTACTGTTTTCTATCAGTTGGCAAGGTGCGCACACAATCCCAGTGTTGTACAGCTTGCTTCTTCACCTTCCCGAAGCTGCCGCTCTCGCCGGCTGCCGGAGCCCAAGAAGCGGCTTCTTCGCGCAAAGACGATTGTGCCGCTCACAGTGCTCTCCTTAGCGCGGCTTCTGCCGAAAGACGCCCGGCAGCGGCTCTTACCTCCGGAGAGCATCCTACCTTCGTCTTTCGCGTCTTTTGTAGTCTACATCTTAGCAAAACGCTTCTCCACTATGTCTGGCTAGGAAAAACTGTGCCAGCACAGAAAACATCTCCCATCGTGTTCTAGAAGTTGCACGGATGTCTGCCAAGTGTTTGGCAGGAAGAAAAGAAAAGTTGTCCAAAACAGCTTCCAATCGAATGTTCCTGTGATTGGAAAAGTCAGGAGAGTGCAAAGGTACTGTTTTCTATCAGTTGGCAAGGTGCGCACACAATCCCAGTGTTGTACAGCTTGCTTCTTCACCTTCCCGAAGCTGCCGCTCTCGCCGGCTGCCGGAGCCCAAGAAGCGGCTTCTTCGCGCAAAGACGATTGTGCCGCTCACAGTGCTCTCCTTAGCGCGGCTTCTGCCGAAAGACGCCCGGCAGCGGCTCTTACCTCCGGAGAGCATCCTACCCTCGTCTTTCGCGTCTTTTGTAGTCTACATCTTAGCAAAACGCTTTTCCACTATGTCTGGCTAGGAAAAACTGTGCCAGCACAGAAAACATCTCCCATCGTGTTCTAGAAGTTGCACGGATGTCTGCCAAGTGTTTGGCAGGAAGAAAAGAAAAGTTGTCCAAAACAGCTTCCAATCGAATGTTCCTGTGATTGGAAAAGTCAGGAGAGTGCAAAGGTACTGTTTTCTATCAGTTGGCAAGGTGCGCACACAATCCCAGTGTTGTACAGCTTGCTTCTTCACCTTCCCGAAGCTGCCGCTCTCGCCGGCTGCCGGAGCCCAAGAAGCGGCTTCTTCGCGCAAAGACGATTGTGCCGCTCACAGTGCTCTCCTTAGCGCAGCTTCTGCCGAAAGACGCCCGGCAGCGGCTCTTACCTCCGGAGAGCATCCTACCTTCGTCTTTAGCTCCTCTTCTCATCTACACCTCGGCAAAACGCTTTTCCACTATGTCTGGCTAGGAAAAACTGTGCCAGCACAGAAAACATCTCCCATCGTGTTCTGCCACTCTCAGGAGGTAAGAGCCGCTGCCGGGCGTCTTTCGGCAGAAGCCGCGCTAAGGGGAGCACTGTGAGCGGCACAATCGTCTTTGCGCGAAGAAGCCGATTCTTCGGTTCCGGGAGCCGGCGAGAGCGGCAGCTTCGGGAAGGTGAAGAAGCAAGCTGTACAACACTGGGATTGTGTGCGCACCTTGCCAACTGATAGAAAACAGTACCTTTGCACTCTCCTGACTTTTCCAATCACAGGAACATTCGATTGGAAGCTGTTTTGGACAACTTTTCTTTTCTTCCTGCCAAACACTTGGCAGACATCCGTGCAACTTCTAGAACACGATGGGAGATGTTTTCTGTGCTGGCACAGTTTTTCCTAGCCAGACATAGTGGAAAAGCGTTTTGCTAAGATGTAGACTACAAAAGACGCGAAAGACGAAGGTAGGATGCTCTCCGGAGGTAAGAGCCGCTGCCGGGCGTCTTTCGGCAGAAGCCGCGCTAAGGAGAGCACTGTGAGCGGCACAATCGTCTTTGCGCGAAGAAGCCGCTTCTTGGGCTCCGGCAGCCGGCGAGAGCGGCAGCTTCGGGAAGGTGAAGAAGCAAGCTGTACAACACTGGGATTGTGTGCGCACCTTGCCAACTGATAGAAAACAGTACCTTTGCACTCTCCTGACTTTTCCAATCACAGGAACATTCGATTGGAAGCTGTTTTGGACAACTTTTCTTTTCTTCCTGCCAAACACTTGGCAGACATCCGTGCAACTTCTAGAACACGATGGGAGATGTTTTCTGTGCTGGCACAGTTTTTCCTAGCCAGACATAGTGGAAAAGCGTTTTGCTAAGATGTAGACTACAAAAGACGCGAAAGACGAAGGTAGGATGCTCTCCGGAGGTAAGAGCCGCTGCCGGGCGTCTTTCGGCAGAAGCCGCGCTAAGGAGAGCACTGTGAGCGGCACAATCGTCTTTGCGCGAAGAAGCCGCTTCTTGGGCTCCGGCAGCCGGCGAGAGCGGCAGCTTCGGGAAGGTGAAGAAGCAAGCTGTACAACACTGGGATTGTGTGCGCACCTTGCCAACTGATAGAAAACAGTACCTTTGCACTCTCCTGACTTTTCCAATCACAGGAACATTCGATTGGAAGCTGTTCTGGACAACTTTTCTTTTCTTCCTGCCAAACACTTGGCAGACATCCGTGCAACTTCTAGAACACGATGGGAGATGTTTTCTGTGCTGGCACAATTTTTCCTAGCCAGACATAGTGGAGAAGCGTTTTGCTAAGATGTAGACTACAAAAGACGCGAAAGACGAAGGTAGGATGCTCTCCGGAGGTAAGAGCCGCTGCCGGGCGTCTTTCGGCAGAAGCTGCGCTAAGGAGAGCACTGTGAGCGGCACAATCGTCTTTGCGCGAAGAAGCCGCTTCTTGGGCTCCGGCAGCCGGCGAGAGCGGCAGCTTCGGGAAGGTGAAGAAGCAAGCTGTACAACACTGGGATTGTGTGCGCACCTTGCCAACTGATAGAAAACAGTACCTTTGCACTCTCCTGACTTTTCCAATCACAGGAACATTCGATTGGAAGCTGTTCTGGACAACTTTTCTTTTCTTCCTGCCAAACACTTGGCAGACATCCGTGCAACTTCTAGAACACGATGGGAGATGTTTTCTGTGCTGGCACAGTTTTTCCTAGCCAGACATAGTGGAAAAGCGTTTTGCCGAGGTGTAGATGAGAAGAGGAGCTAAAGACGAAGGTAGGATGCTCTCCGGAGGTAAGAGCCGCTGCCGGGCGTCTTTCGGCAGAAGCCGCGCTAAGGAGAGCACTGTGAGCGGCACAATCGTCTTTGCGCGAAGAAGCCGCTTCTTGGGCTCCGGCAGCCGGCGAGAGCGGCAGCTTCGGGAAGGTGAAGAAGCAAGCTGTACAACACTGGGATTGTGTGCGCACCTTGCCAACTGATAGAAAACAGTACCTTTGCACTCTCCTGACTTTTCCAATCACAGGAACATTCGATTGGAAGCTGTTTTGGACAACTTTTCTTTTCTTCCTGCCAAACACTTGGCAGACATCCGTGCAACTTCTAGAACACGATGGGAGATGTTTTCTGTGCTGGCACAGTTTTTCCTAGCCAGACATAGTGGAAAAGCTTTTTGCCGAGGTGTAGATGAGAAGAGGAGCTAAAGAGTGGATGTTAGCAAATGACACCCATCTTCAAAAAAGGCAATTAAGAGGACTCGCCATAGTACAAACCAGCCAGCCTCTTTTTTATCCCCAGGAAGTTGATGAAGCAGCTCTTCCTGGAAATCCTTGCCAGGCACATGACAGATGACCAAATAATGTAGTTAGCATGATTTTTCAGGGGAATTTCATGCTGAACATCACTTTAAACTCCTCTGATGAATCAACTTGACTGGTAGATGAAGGGAATATTATCTGCCTGGGCTTCAGGGAGGTTTTTGACATACCTCTACATGGCATCACACATACATATGGAAGCAATAGTGCAAAGGGGAGGGAATCAGTGTCTTTTCAGTGATGCTGAGGGAAAAGACAAGAGGCAGTGGGCACACACTGAAATACAGGAGATTGCCTTTGAACATCAGTAAATGTTTCTTTACTGTCAGGGTGACTGAACCACGGCACAGACTGCCCAGAAAGATTGTGGAGCCTGGATCTTTGAAGACATTAAAAGTACACCCAGATAGAATCCTGGGCAAGAGGCTCTAGGTATCCTGGTTTAGGCAGGGGGGTTGGGCCGTGTTAGCCCCACCAACCCCTTCCACTCTCTTTCATTCTGTGCTAGTGAATTCTCTTCAAGATGCATTTCAAAGCGCTGGCATGACAAAGTTCTGTGCAGACAGAGATCCAAATGGACATGGCATCTAAGTTCCTTAAGCAGTGTTCAAGAAGAATGTAAAACTCTGGCACAAGTGTCTCTTCCCTAACTGAATCCCTTTCATGGGAAAATTCCCAGCTCTAGAAAGATCTTCTGATACGCATGCTTAAGACTGACACTGGCTGAGCAAATTTCTCCCTATGTATATCTAAGACCAGTTAGGATCTTCACCCAAAGTGCAGTCAACATAGTCACAGAATGCCTATTGTTAAGAAGTGACAGCTTCCATCAGAATGGCAGCTATTGGTCCACAAAATGGATTAATGGATGGGAATTATCTACGTGGGTTAAAAACAAAAATAAAGAGTTGGTCTTTATTTATCAATTTCATGGCAATATTGATAAGGGAAGAAAAAGATCTAAGTCCTTGACTTTCTGGACTCGAGGAAAGATTTTAAAAATTCCTTGTAAAAATGTATGATCACAATCAGACTATTGAAACCATTTTAGTTGGGAACAAAGTTCCAAAATTGTCTAGATAGTGGCAAAGAAGCCAAGAAAATAGGAAAGAAACAAAAAGAGAGCAAAAGAGTCAGCTTCAGTGTACAAGCTCGTTCTAGAAGTAGTCTGCTGGGAAAAGGAACCCCCAGCTAAATTTCCAATGTATTCCTGCGCTTGATTCAGTAACTGGTCAATGTAAAAACCAATCCTTTTGTACAACTTCTTCCAGCAACAAAAACTCCAACAGGTTGACACTACCATCATGCCTGTTCCAGACATATTTAAAAGAGAAATGATGATTTTCTTGAAAACCTACTTACATAAAAGTTGCAAGATGGTGGAGGGATTCCCACATCCTCCTTCCTCCATCTGGCTTGAAAGTATATTTGATAAAATATGCAACAAAGCACATGATTTATAAGGGAGAGTCAAATGGATGATTTGGGAATCGATCTCTTGTTGATAGTAAACTTCATATCCACTCGGTGTGACCTTTTTAAAACAAAATGTGGAGCTGAGGCATGAATCTGCCACAACAATTGTAAAGCAAACATACACACTCCCCTTCATATGCCCCCCCCTCCACACACACCTAGGCACACACAGAGATCAGCATAGCAGATCATGAACACCTTGGAAAAGACTGAAATGCTAAATGCCTCTCTTGATGGGCAAAAGAGCTGGTGCAGTAATTCAAATGCCTGGTACAAAAATTCTGTTTAATATTTAGCTCCTATTTAAAACACAGCTTTTCATTTCATTCTATTTACAGAATATTTTCATTTCATTTGTTTCTTTAAAATTACTTAGTTCTCACCTGTTGTATGTCTAGGAATATTTTCTTCCAAAAATAGAAAAAAATAGATGATATCTTTTCAGCAGAAAACATTGGTTGATACAATTTTAAACCATCATGATATGGAAGAATTCTTCTGTCCCTCTCGAAGGTGGAAGAAGCATTTGGATCACAGATCATCTACAATGAAATACTTGACATGTTTAAGATGCTTTCAATCAATTTTGATCGTCAATTGCTTATTTGTTGTAAACAGTAATTTTTCAGTGAAGGGAAAGTGTGTGTGGTATATCTACATGATATGTTCAAAGGCAGTTCCTACTAATGGCCAGGCTGAATTCCAGTAAATAATGTCCCAAATGATATTTTGCCGCCTTCTTTGGCACTTCATGAAATCTTACCCCGATGAAGTGCTGAAACAAAGAGATTTTCTCTTAGAGAGTGTCTCATGTTGTAACCTATCCCATGGATTTTATGCTGTAATTCTTATCTCTTTTAAAATTTACTATCTTCTGTACAGTTTTCATGAAACTTTCTGTTACAGTAGTGAATAGCACAGATAAATGTCATTTTGTACAACTTTGAATTTACCCCAAGAGCTGAGAGAAAACTTGATCCTATACTTCAATCCGAGTTTCTTCTATAGTCCGACTTTGTTTCTCTACCATCAAGCTTCTCCTTTGTTGCTGCTCCAAGCCCCGTCCAAGGTGACCTTGAATACTTTCAGGGATGGGACACCCACAACTTCTCTGGGCAACCTGTTCCAGTGTTCCAGCACTCCCACAGTAAAAAAGGCCTTCCTTTCATCTAATATGTGTAGGAAATCATAAATCTAGGCATAGAAGCTTGGAGTGCAAATTTGAAATTCTTTGGATTTGAAGCACATTTTATATGAATACTGACTTACAGATGACTAAAAGATGTTGATGGGCATTTGAGCTGACAAGTTTTGAAAAAGTGCACGGAAATTAAAATTGAAACCACTAAAATTAAAAACTCCTTGCCATTTTCTTTTTCCTCTCCTATTCAAAATTGCATATGTCAGATATCAGTGCTTCATGCAAACCTCTCAGATGCTCTCAGAGAAAAAGCTTTTCTTTCAGACTAAGTTGCGGTTGACGTAGAACACTAGCAGGAGTGAAAGATTTTCTGGGCATCGGGGCAGCCCGTTCTCCTTGGATTTGTGTGCAGAATGCATTTTATCCAAACTGGAAAATAGATCCCAGCTCTGTTCTATTCATCATTCTTACTTCATCAGGCCAGAAGATTCTGTGAAAAGTAGCCTGTGGACCTTGAAGACAGCGCATGTGAACCAGATGAGAGGTGATAGAGAAGTTGAGGGAGAGAAGAAAGAGCATGAGGCTGAAACCAGAAAGTATTTCTCCACGTGATCATGGAAGATTGCAGGAGCCACTTGGTACTATCAAACCAGCCCAACTTGGCACTGGTGCCACCTTGGGTCTGGGAGCCATGTTGCATATCGTGCATTTTAAGGAGCCAGCTGGCCACACCCAGCCATATGCCCCCAAACACAAACCAAGGCCCTTTTCTCTGGCAAACAAAACTCAGCTGCCCTGCTTCTGGATGGCAGATTGCAGGAACCACTTGGTACTATCAAACCAGCCCAACTTGGCACTGGTGCCACCATGGGTCTGGTCACCATCCTGCCTATTGTAGCTTTTCAGGAGCCAGCCGGTCACTCTCAGCCATAGGCCCCCAAACACAAACCTCGGCCCGTTTCCCTGGCAAACCAAAGTAAGCTGCCCCGCTTCTGGATGGCAGATTGCAGGAGCTACTTAGTACTATCAAATCAGCCCGACTTGGCACAGGTGCCACCTTGGATCTGGGAACCATCCTGTGTATCGTGGATTTTCAGGGGCCAGCCAGCCACTCTCAGCCATATGCCCCCAAAAACAAACCACGGACCTTTTCTCTGGCAAACAAAACTCAACTGCCCCTCTTCTGGATGGCAAATTTTAGGACGCACTTTGTACTACGAAAACCGCCCGACGTGGCACTGGTGCCACCTTGTGTCAGGGAACCATCCTGCATATCGAGCTTTTTAAGGAGCCAGCCGGCCAGGCCCAGCCATATACCCCCAAAAACAAACCACGGACCATTTCTCATGGAAACAAAAATCCGCTGCCCCGCGTCTGGATGGCAGATTGCAGGAGCCACTTTGCACCATCAAACCAGCCCGCCTTGGCACTGGTGCCACCTTGGGTCTGGGAACAATCCTGCGTATCGTACATATTCAGGAACCAGCCGAACACTCCCAGCCACAGGCCCCCAAACACAAACAACGGCCCATTTCCCTGGCAAACAAAACTCAGCGGCCCCGCTTCTGGATGGCAGTTTGCAGGAGCCACTTGGGACTATCAAACCAGCCCGACTTGGCACTGGTGCCACCTTGGGTCTGGGAACCATCCTGCGTATGGTGGATTCTAAGGAGCCAGCCGGCCACTCCCAGCCACAGGCCCCCAACAAAAACCACGGCCCTTTTTTCTGGCAAACAAAACTTAGCTGCCTCACTTCTGGATGGCAGATTGCAGGAGCCACTTGGTGTAATCAAACCAGCCCAACTTGGCACTGGTGCCACCTTGGGTCTGGGAACCATCCTGCGTATCGTGGATTCTAAGGAGCCAGCCGGCCACTCCCAGCCACAGGCCCCCAAACACAAACAACGGCGCTGTTCCCTGGAAAACAAAACACGCCTGCCAACTTTTTGATGGAGTTTGCAGGAGCCACTTGGTACTATCAAACCAGCCCGACTTGGCACTGGTGCCACCTTGGGTCTGGGAAACATCCTGCGTATCGTGGATTCTTAGGAGCCAGCCGGCCACTCCTAGCCACAGGCCCCCAGACAAAAACCTAGGCCTATTTCTCTGGCAAACAAAAGTAAGCTGCCCCGCTTCTGGATGGCAGATTGCAGGAGACACTTGGTACTATCAAACCAGCCCAACTTGGCACTGGTGCCACCTTGGATCTGGGAACCATGCTGTGTATCGTGGATATTCAGGGGCCAGCCGGCCACTCTCAGCCATATGTCCCCAAACAGAAACCTCGGCCCGTTTCTCTGGCAAACAAAACTCAACTGCCCCTCTTCTGGATGGCAAATTGCAGGATGAACTTGATACTAAAACCGCAGGCCGACTTGGTAGTGGTGACACCTTGGACCTGGGAACCATCATGCGTATCGAGCATTTTAAGGAGCCAGCCGGCCACTCCCAGCAATATGCCCCCAAAAACAATCCACGGAATTTTTCTCTGGCAAACAAAAATCAGCTGCCCCGCTTCTGGATGGCAGATTGCAGGAGCCACTTTGCACCATCAAACCAGCCCGACTTGGCACTGGTGCCACCTTGCATCTGGGAACCATGCTGCCTAGCGTGGATTTTCAGGAGCCAGCCGGCCACCCTCAGCCATAGGCCCCCAAACAAAACCCACGGCCCGTTTCCCTGGCAAACAAAATTAAGCTGCCCCGCTTCTGGATGGCAGATTGCAGGACGAACTTGGTAGTATCAAACCAGCCCGACTTGGCACTGGTGCCACCTTGGGTCTGGGAACCATCCTGCGTATTGTGGGTTCAAAGGAGCCAGCCGGCCACTCCCAGCCACAGGCCCCCAAACACAAACAACGGCGCTTTTCCCTGGAAAACAAAACTCGCCTGACAACTTTTTGATGGCAGATTGCAGGAGCCACTTGGTACTATCAAACCAGCCCAACTTGGCACTGGTGCCACCATGGGTCTGGTCACCATCCTGCCTATCATAGCTTTTCAGGAGCCAGCCGGTCACTCCCAGCCATAGGTCCCCAGTCACAAACCTCGGCCCGTTTCCCTGGCAAACAAAAGTAAGCTGCCCCGCTTCTGGATGGCAGATTGCAGGAGCCACTTGGTACTATCAAACCAGCCCAACTTGGCACTGGTGCCACCTCTGGTCTGGGAACCATGCTGCGTAACACAGATTCTACGGCGCCAGTCGGCCACTCCCAGCCACAAGCTCCCAAACACAAACAACGGCGCTATTCTCTGGCAAACAAAACTCCACTGCCCCTCTTCTGGATGGCAAATTGCAGGACGCACTTGGTACTATAAAAACAGCCCGACATGGCACTGGTGCCACCTTGGGTCTGGGAACCATCCTGCGTATCGATCTTTTTAATGAGACAGCCGGCCACTCCCAGCCATATGCCCCCAAACACAACCCACGGCCCTTTTCTCTGGCAAACAAAACTCAACTGCACCGCTTCTGGATGGCAGATTGCAGGAGCCACTTGGGACTATCAAACCAGCCCGACTTGGCACTGGTGCCACCTTGGGTCTGGGAACCATCCTGCGTATGGTGGATTCTAAGGAGCCAGCCGGCCACTCCCAGCCACAGGCCCCCAACAAAAACCACGGCCCTTTTTTCTGGAAAACAAAACTTAGCTGCCTCACTTCTGGATGGCAGATTGCAGGAGCCACTTGGTGTAATCAAACCAGCCCGACTTGGCACTGGTGCCACCTTGGGTCTGGGAACCATCCTGCGTATCGTGGATTCTAAGGAGCCAGCCGGCCACTCCCAGCCACAGGCCCCCAAACAAAATCAACGGCGCTGTTCCCTGGAAAACAAAACACGCCTGCCAACTTTTTGATGGAGTTTGCAGGAGCCACTTGGTACTATCAAACCAGCCCGACTTGGCACTGGTGCCACCTTGGGTCTGGGAAACATCCTGCGTATCGTGGATTCTAAGGAGCCAGCCGGCCACTCCTAGCCACAGGCCCCCAGACAAAAACCTAGGCCTATTTCTCTGGCAAACAAAAGTAAGCTGCCCCGCTTCTGGATGGCAGATTGCAGGAGACACTTGGGACTATCAAACCAGCCCAACTTGGCACTGGTGCCACCTTGGATCTGGGAACCATGCTGTGTATCGTGGATATTCAGGGGCCACCCGGCCACTCTCAGCCATATGTCCCCAAACAGAAACCTCGGCCCGTTTCTCTGGCAAACAAAACTCAACTGCCCCTCTTCTGGATGGCAAATTGCAGGATGAACTTGATACTAAAACCGCAGGCCGACTTGGTAGTGGTGACACCTTGGACCTGGGAACCATCATGCGTATCGAGCATTTTAAGGAGCCAGCCGGCCACTCCCAGCAATATGCCCCCAAAAACAATCCACGGAATTTTTCTCTGGCAAACAAAAATCAGCTGCCCCGCTTCTGGATGGCAGATTGCAGGAGCCACTTTGCACCATCAAACCAGCCCGACTTGGCACTGGTGCCACCTTGCATCTGGGAACCATGCTGCCTAGCGTGGATTTTCAGGAGCCAGCCGGCCACTCTCAGCCATACGCCCCCATACAAAACGCACGGCCCGTTTCCCTGGCAAACAAAATTAAACTGCCCCGCTTCTGGATGGCAGATTGCAGGACGCACTTGGTAGTATCAAACCAGCCCGACTTGGCACTGGTGCCACCTTGGGTCTGGGAACCATGCTGCGTATCATGGATTTTCAGGAGCCAGCCGTCCACTGCCAGCCACAGGCCCCGAAACACAAACAACAGCCTTTTTCTCTGGCAAACAAAATTCAGCTGCCCCGCTTCTGGATGGCAGATTGCAGGAACCACTTGGTACTAACAAACCAGCCCGACTTGGCACTGGTGCCACCTTGGGTCTGGGAACCATCCTGCGTATCGTGGATTCTAAGGAGCCAGCTGGCCACTCCCAGCCACAGGCCCCAAAACACACACAACGGTGCTTTTCCCTGGAAAACAAAACTCGCCTGCCAAACATTTGATGGCAGATTGCAGGAGCCACTTGGTACTATCAAACCAGCCCAACTTGGCACTGGTGCCACCATGGGTCTGGTCACCATCCTGCCTATCGTAGATTTTCAGGTGCCAGCCAGCCACCCCCAGCCAGAGGCCCCTAGACAAATATTTCGGCCCGTTTCCCTGGCAAACAAAAGTAAGCTACCCCGCTTCTGGATGGCAGATTGCAGGAGCCACTTTGCACCATCAAACCAGCCCAACTTGGCACTGGTGCCACCTCTGGTCTGGGAACCATCCTGCGTATCGTGGGTTCTAAGGAGCCAGCTGGCCACTCCCAGCCACAGGCCCCCAAACACAAACAACGGCGCTTTTCCCTGGAAAACAAAACTCGCCTGCCAACTTTTTGATGGCAGATTGCCGGAGCCACTTGGTACTATCAAACCAGCCCAACTTGGCACTGGTGCCACCATGGGTCTGGTCACCATCCTGCCTATCGTAGCTTTTCAGGAGCCAGCCGGTCACTCCCAGCCATAGGCCCCCAAACACAAACCTCGGCCCGTTTCCCTGGCAAACAAAAGTAAGCTGCCCCGCTTCTGCATGGCAGATTGCAGGAGCTATTTAGTACTATCAAACCAGCCCGACTTGGCACTGGTGACACCTCTGGTCTGGGAACCATCCTGCCTATCGTGGATTTTCAGGGGCCAGCCGTCCACTCTCAGCCATATGCCCCCAAAAACAAACCACGGCCCTTTTCTCTGGCAAACAAAACTCAACTGCCCCTCTTCTGGATGGCAAATTTTAGGACGCACTTTGTACTACGAAAACCGCCCGACGTGGCACTGGTGCCACCTTGTGTCAGGGAACCATCCTGCATATCGAGCTTTTTAAGGAGCCAGCCGGCCACGCCCAGCCATATACCCCCAAAAACAAACCACGGACCATTTCTCATGGAAACAAAAATCCGCTGCCCCGCGTCTGGATGGCAGATTGCAGGAGCCACTTTGCACCATCAAACCAGCCCGACTTGGCACTGGTGCCACCTTGGGTCTGGGAACAATCCTGCGTATCGTGGATTCTAAGCAGCCACCCGGCCACTCTGAGCCACAGGCGCCCAAACACAAACAACGGCGCTTTTCCCTGGAAAACAAAACTCGCCTGCCAACATTTTGATGGCAGATTGCAGGAGCCACTTGGTGCTATCAAACCAGCCCAACTTGGCACTGGTGCCACCATGGGTCTGGTCACCATCCTGCCTATCGTAGCTTTTCAGGAGCCAGCCGGTCACTCCCAGCCATAGACCCCCAAACACAAACCTCTGCCCGTTTCCCTGGAAAACAAAAGTAAGCTGCCCCGATTCTGGATGGCAGATTGCAGGAGCCACTTGGTACTATCAAATCAGCCCAACTTGGCACTGGTGCCACCATGGGTCTGGTAAACATCCTGCCTATCGTAGCTTTTCAGGAGCCAGCCGGTCACTCCCTGCCATAGGCCCCCAGACACAAACCTCGGCCCGTTTCCCTGGCAAACAAAAGTAAACTGCCCCGCTTTTGGATGGCAGATTGCAGGATGCATTTGGTACTATCAAACCTGCCCGACTTGGCCCTCGTGCCACCTTGGCTCTGGGAACCATGCTGCGTAACGTAGATTCTACGAGGACAGGCGGCCACTCCCAGCCACAAGCCTCTAAACAAAAACAACGGCGCTTTTCCCTGGAAAACAAAACTCGCCTGCCAAATTTTTGATGGCAGATTGCAGGAGCCACTTGGTACTATCAAACCAGCCCAACTTGGTACTGGTGCCACCATGGGTCTGGTCACCATCCTGCCTATCGTAGCTTTTCAGGAGCCAGCCGGTCACTCCCAGCCATAGGCCCCCAGACAAATATCTCGGCCCGTTTCCCTGGCAAACAAAAGTAAGCTGCCCCGCTTCTGGATGGCAGATTACAGCAGCCACATGGTACTATCAAACCAGGCCAACATGGCACTGGTGCCACCTTGGCTCTGGGAACCATCCTGCCTATCGTGGATTTTCAGGGGCCAGCCGGCCACTCTCAGCCATATGCCCCCAAACACATACCACGGCCCTTTGCTCTGGCAAACAAAACTCAACTGCCCCTCTTCTGGATGGCAAATTGCAGGACGCACTTGGTACTACGAAAACAGCCCGACTTGGCAGTGATGCCACCTTGGGTCAGGGAACAATCCTGCGTATCGATCTTTTTAAGGAGCCAGCCGGCCACGTCCAGCCATATACCCCCAAAAAAAAACCACGGAACTTTTCTCCAGCAAACAAAAATCCGCTGCCCCGCGTCTGAATGGCAGATTTCAGGAGCTATTTAGTATTATCAAACCAGCCCGACTTGGCACTGGTGCCACCATGAGTCTGGTAACCATCCTGCCTATCGTAGCTTTTCAGTAGCCAGCCGGTCACTCCCAGCCATAGGCCCCCAGACAAATACCTCGGCCCGTTTCCCTGGGAAACAAAAGTAAGCTGACCCGCTTCTGGATGGCAGATTGCAGGAGCCACTTGGTACTATCAAACCAGCCCAACTTGGCACTGGTGCCACCTTGGCTCTGGGAACCATCCTGCGTATCCTGGGTTCAAAGGAGGCAGCCGGCCACTCCCAGCCACAGGCCTCTAAACAAGAACAACGGCGCTTTTCCCTGGAAAACAAAAGTCGCCTGACAACTTTTTGATGGCAGATTGCAGGAGCCACTTGGTACTATCAAACCAGCCCAACTTGGCACTGGTGCCACCATGGGTCTGGTCACCATCCTGCCTATCGTAGCTTTTCAGGAGCCAGCCGGTCACTCCCAGCCATAGGCCCCCAGACACAAACCTCTACCCGTTTCCCTGGGAAACAAAAGTAAGCTGACCCGCTTCTGGATGGCAGATTGCAGGAGCCACTTGGTACTATCAAACCAGCCCAACTTGGCACTGGTGCCACCTTGGCTCTGGGAACCATCCTGCGTATCCTGGGTTCAAAGGAGGCAGCCGGCCACTCCCAGCCACAGGCCTCTAAACAAGAACAACGGCGCTTTTCCCTGGAAAACAAAAGTCGCCTGACAACTTTTTGATGGCAGATTGCAGGAGCCACTTGGTACTATCAAACCAGCCCAACTTGGCACTGGTGCCACCATGGGTCTGGTCACCATCCTGCCTATCGTAGCTTTTCAGGAGCCAGCCGCTCACTCCCAGCCATAGGCCCCCAGACAAATATCTCGGCCCGTTTCCCTGGCAAACAAAAGTAAGCAGCCCCGCTTCTGGATGGCAGATTGCAGGAGCCACATGGTACTATCAAACCAGGCCAACATGGCACTGGTGCCACCTCTGGTCTGGGAACCATCCTGCGTATCGTGGATTCTAAGGAGCCAGCTGGCCACTCCCAGCCACAGGCCCCCAAACACAAACAACGGTGCTTTTCCCTGGAAAACAAAACTCACCTGCCAACTTTTTGATGGCAGATTGCAGGAGCCACTTGGTACTATCAAACCAGCCCAACTTGGCACTGGTGCCACCATGGGTCTGGTCACCATCCTGCCTATCGTAGCTTTTCAGGAGCCAGCCGGTCACTCCCAGCCATAGGCCCCCAGACACAAAGCTCTACCCGTTTCCCTGGCAAACAAAAGTAAGCTACCCCGCTTCTGGATGGCAGATTGCAGGAACCACTTTGCACCATCAAACCAGCCCGACTTGGCACTGGTGCCACCTCTGGTCTGGGACCCATCCTGCGTATCGTGGATTCTAAGGAGACAGCTGGCCACTCCCAGCCACAGGACCCCAAACACAAACAACGGCGCTTTTCCCTGGAAAACAAAACTCGCTTGCCAACTTTTTGATGGCAGATTGCAGGAGCCACTTGGTACTATCAAACCACCCCAACTTGGCAACAAGTGGTTCCTGCAATCTGACATCCAGAAGCGGGGCAGCTTACTTTTGTTTGCCAGGGAAATGGACCGTTGTTTGTGTTTGGAGGCGTATGGCTGGGAGTGGCCGACTGGCTCCTTAAAATCCACGATACGCAGCATGGTTCCCAGACCAGAGGTGGCACCAGTGCCAAGTCGGGCTGGTTTGATAGTACAAAGTGGCTCCTGCAATCTGCCATCCAGAAGCGGGGCAGCTTACTTTTGTTTGCCAGGGAAACGGGCCGGGCTTTCTGTCTCGGGGCCTATGGCAGGGAGTGACCGCCTGGCTCCTGAAAAGCTACGATAGGCAGGATGGTGACCAGACCCATGGTGGCACCAGTGCCAAGTTGGGCTGGTTTGATAGTACCAAGTGGCTCCTGCAATCTGCCATCAAAAAGTTGGCAGACGAGTTTTGTTTTCCAGGGAAAAGCGCCATTGTGTGTGTTTGGGGACCTGTGGTTGGGAGTGCCCGGCTGGCTCCTTAGAAACCACGATACGCAGCATGGTTACCAGACAAGAGGTGCCACCAGTGCCAAGTTGTGCTGGTTTGATACTACCAAGTGGTTCCTGCAATCTGCCATCCAGAAGCGGGGCAGCTTACTTTTGTTTGCCACGGAAACGGGCCGTTGTTTGTGTTTGGGGGCCTGTGGCTGGGAGTGGCCGACTGGCTCCTTAGAATCCACGATACGCAGGATGGGTCCCAGACCAGAGGTGGCACCAGTGCCAAGTCGGGCTGGTTTGATAGTACCAAGTGGCTCCTGCAATCTGCCATCCAGAAGCGGGGCAGCTTACTTTTGTTTGCCAGGGAAACGGGCCGAGGTTTGTGACAGGGGACCTATGGCTGGGAGTGACCGGCTGGCTCCTGAAAAGTTACGATAGGCAGGATTGTGACCAGACCCATGGTGGCACCAGTGCCAAGTTGGGCTGGTTTGATAGTACCAAGTGGCTCCTGTAATCTGCCATAAAATAGTTGGTAGGCGAGTTTTGTTTTCCAGGGAAAAGCGCCGTTGTTTGTGTTTGGGGGCCTGTGGTAGGGAGTGGCCGGCTGGCTAATTAGAATCCACGATACGCAGGATGGTTCCCAGACCAGAGGTGGCACCAGTGCCAAGACGGGCTAGTTTGATGGTGCAAAGTGGCTCCTGCAATCTGCCATCCAGAAGCGGGGTAGCTTACTTTTGTTTGCCAGGGAAACGGGCCGAGCTTTTTGTCTGGGGGCCTATGGCGGGGAGTGACCGGCTGGCTCCTGAAAAGATAAGATAGGCAGGATGGTGACCAGACCCATGGTGGCACCAGTGCCAAGTTGGGCTGATTTGATAAAACCAAGTGGCTCCTGCAATCTGCCATCAAAAAGTTGGCAGGAGAGTTTTGTTTTCCAGGGAAAAGCGCCGTTGTTTGTGTTTGGGGGCCTGTGGCTGGGAGTGGCCGGCTGGCTCCTTAGAATCCACGATACGCAGCATGGTATCCAGACCCAAGGTGGCACCAGTGCCAAGTTTCGCTGGTTTGATAGTACCAAGTGGTTCCTGCAATTTGCCATCCAGAAGCAGGGCAGCTTACTTTTGTTTGCCAGGGAAACGGGCCGAGGGTTTTGTCTGGGGGCCTATGGCTGGGAGTGACCGGCTGGCTCCTGAAAAGCTACGATAGGCAGGATGGTGACCAGACCCATGGTGGCACCAGTCCCAAGTTGGGCTGATTTGATAGTACCAAGTGGCTCCTGCAATCTGCCGTCAAAATTTGGCAGGCGAGTTTTTATTTTCCAGGGAATAGCGCCGTTGTTTGTGTTTGGGGGCCTGTGGCTGGGAGTGGCCGGCTGGCTCCTTAGAATCCACGATACGCAGCATGGTTCCCAGACCCAAGGTGGCACCAGTGCCAAGTTTTGCTGGTTTGATAGTACCAAGTGGTTCCTGCAATCTGCCATCCAGAAGCAGGGCAGCTTACTTTTGTTTGCCAGGGAAACGGGTCGAGGTTTTTGTCTGGGGGCCTATGGCTGGGAGTGACCGGCTGGCTCCTGAAAAGCTACGATAGGCAGGATGGTGACCAGACCGATGGTGGCACCAGTGCCAAGTCGGGCTGGTTTGATAATACTAAATAGCTCCTGAAATCTGCCATCCAGACGCGGGGCAGCGGATTTTTGCTTGCTGGAGAAAAGTTCCGTGGGTTTTTTTTGGGGTTATATGGCTGGACGTTGCCGGCTGACTCCTTAAAAACATCGATACGCAGGATGGTTCCCTGACCCAAGGTGGCATCTCTGCCAAGTCGGGCTGTTTTCGTAGTACCAAGTGGCTCCTGCAATTTGCCATCCAGAAGAGGGGCAGTTGAGTTTTGTTTACCAGAGAAAAGGGCCGTGGTTTGTGTTTTGGGGCATATGGCTGAGAGTGGCCGGCTGGCGCCTGAAAATCCACGATAGGCAGGATGGTTCCCAGAGCCAAGGTGGCACCAGTGCCATGTTGGCCTGGTTTGATAGTACCATGTGGCTCCTGCAATCTGCCATCCAGAAGCGGGGCAGCTTACTTTTGTTTGCCAGGGAAACGGGCCGAGGTATTTGTCTGGGGGCCTATGGCTGGGAGTGACCGGCTGGCTCCTGAAAAGCTACGATAGGCAGGATGGTGACCAGACCCATGGTGGCACCAGTGCCAAGTTGGGCTGGTTTGATAGTACCAAGTGGCTCCTGCAATCTGCCATCAAAAAGTTGGCAGGCGAGTTTTGTTTTCCAGGGTAACGCGCCGTTGTTTTTGTTTAGAGGCCTGTGGCTGGGAGTGTCCGCCTGTCCTCTTAGAATCTACGTTACGCAGCATGGTTCCCAGAGCCAAGGTGGCACCAGTGCCAAGTCGGGCTGGTTTGATAGTAGCAAGTGGTTCCTGCAATCTGCCATCCAGAAGAGGGGCAGCTTACTTTTGTTTGCCAGGGAAACGGGTAGAGGTATTTCTCTGGGGGCCTATGGCAGGGAGTGACCGGCCGGCTCCTGAAAAGCTAAGATAGGCAGGATGTTTACCAGACCCATGATGGCACCAGTGCCAAGTTGGGCTAATTTGATACTACCAAGTGGCTCCTGCAATCTGCCATCCAGAATCGGGGGTGCTTACTTTTGTTTTCCAGGGAAATGGGCCGACGTTTGTGTCTGGGGGTTTATGGCTGGGAGTGACCGGCTGGCTCCTGAAAAGCTACGATAGGCAGGATGGTGACCAGACCCATGGTGGCACCAGTGCCAAGTTGGGCTGGTTTGATAGTACCAAGTGGCTCCTGCAATCTGCCATCAAAATGTTGGCAGGCGAGTTTTGTTTTCCAGGGAAAAGCGCCGTTGTTTGTGTTTGGGCGCCTGTGGCACGGAGTGGCCGGGTGGCTGCTTAGAATCCACGATACGCAGGATGGTTCCCAGACCAGAGGTGGCACCAGTGCCAAGTCGGGCTGGTTTGACACTACCAAGTGGCTCCTGCAATCTGCCATCCAGAATCGGGGCAGCTTAATTTTGTTTGCCAGGGAAACGGTCCGAGGTTTGTGATGGGGGCCTATGGCTGGGAGTGACCGGCTGGCTCCTGAAATGGTACAATTGGCAGGATGGTTCCCAGACCCATAGTGGCACCAGTGCCAAGTTGGGATGATTTGATAGTACCAAGTGGCTCCTGCAATCTGCCATCAAAAAGCTGGCAGGCGAGTTTTGTTTTCCAGGGAAAAGCGCCGTTGTTTGTATTTGGGGCCTGTGGCTGGGAGTGGCCGCCTGGCGCCTTAGAATCTACGTTACGCAGCATGGTTCCCAGACCCAAAGTGGCACGAGTGTCAAGTTGGTCTGGTTTGATAGTACCAAGTGGCTCCTGCAATCTGCCATCCAGAAGCGGGGTAGCTTACTTTTGTTTGCCAGGGAAACGGGCAGAGCTTTCTGTCTGGGGGCCTATGGTTGGGAGTAACCGGCTGGCTCCTGAAAAGCTACGATAGGCAGGATGGTTCCCAGATCCAAGATGGCACCAGTGCCAAGTCGGGGTGGTTTGATGGTGCAACGTGGCTCCTGCAATCTGCCATCCTGACGCGGGGCAGCGGATTTTTGTTTCCAAGAGAAATGGTCCGTGGTTTGTTTTTGGGGCTATATGGCTGGGCGTGGCCTGCTGGCTCCTTAAAAAGCTACGATAGGCAGGATGGTTCCCTGACCCAAGGTGGCACCAGTGCCAAGTCGGGCAGTTTTCGTAGTACAAAGTGCGTCCTAAAATTTGCCATCCAGAAGAGGGGCAGTTGAGTTTTGTTTACCAGAGAAAAGGTCCGTGGTTTGTTTTTGGGGGCATATGGCTGATAGTGGCCGTCTGGCGCCTGAAAATCCACGATAGGCAGGATGGTTCCCAGACCAGAGGTGGCACCAGTGCCAAGTCGGGCTGGTTTGATAGTACTAAATAGCACCTGCAATCTGCCATGCAGAAGCGGGGCAGCTTACTTTTGTTTGCCAGGGAAACGGGCCGAGGTTTGTGTCTGGGGGCCTATGGCTGAGAGTGACCGCCTGGCTCCTGAAAAGCTACGATAGGCAGGATGGTTACCAGACCCATGGTGGCACCAGTGCCAAGTTGGGCTGGTTTGATAGTACCAAGTGGCTCCTGCAATCTGCCATCAAAAAGTTGTCAGGCGAGTTTTGTTTTCCAGGGAAAAGCGCCGTTGTTTGTGTTTGGGGGACTGTTGGTGGGAGCGGCCGGCTGGCTCCTTAGAACACACGATACGCAGGATGGTTCCCAGACCCAAGGTGGCACCAGTGCCACGTCGGGCTGGTTTGATGGTGAAAAGTGGCTCCTGCAATCTGCCATCCAGAAGCGGGGTAGCTTACTTTTGTGTGCCAGGGAAACGGGCCGAGGTTTATGACTGGGGGCCTAGGGCTAGGAGTGACCGGCTGGCTCCTGAAAAGCAACAATAGGCAGGATGGTTCCCAGACCCAAGGTGGCACCAGTGCCAAGTTGGGCTGGTTTGATGGTACCAACTGGCTCCTGCAATCTGCCATCTAAAAGTTGTCAGGCGAGTTTTGTTTTCCAGGGAAAAGCGACGTTGATTTTGTTTGGAGGCCTGTGGCTGGCAGTGGCTGCCTGTCGTCTTAGAATCCGGGTTACGCAGCATGGTTCCCAGAGCCAAGGTGGCACCAGTGCCAAGTTGGGCTGGTTTGATGGTGCAAAGTGGCTCCTGCAATCTGCCATCCAGAAGTGCGGTAGCTTTCTTTTGTGTGCCAGGGAAACAGGCCGAGCTTTGTGTCTGGGGGCCTATGGCTGGGAGTGACCGGCTGGCTCCTGAAAAGCTACGATAGGCAGGATGGTGACCAGACCCATGGTGGCACCAGTGCCAAGTTGGGCTGGTTTGATAGTACCAAGTGGCTCCTGCAATCTGCCATCAAAAAGTTGGCAGGCGAGTTTTGTTTTCCAGGGAAAAGCGCCGTTGTGTGTGTTTTGGGGCCTGTGGCTGGGAGTGGCCAGCTGGCTCCTTAGAATCCACGATACGCAGGATGGTTCCCAGACCCAAGGTGGCACCAGTGCCAAGTCGGGCTGGTTTGTTAGTACCAAGTGGTTCCTGCAATCTGCCATCCAGAAGCGGGGCAGCTGAATTTTGTTTGCCAGAGAAAAAGGCTGTTGTTTGTGTTTCGGGGCCTGTGGCTGGCAGTGGACGGCTGGCTCCTGAAAATCCATGATACGCAGCATGGTTCCCAGACCCAAGGTGGCACCAGTGCCAAGTCGGGCTGGTTTGATACTACCAAGTGCGTCCTGCAATCTGCCATCCAGAAGAGGGGCAGTTGAGTTTTGTTTTCCAGAGAAAAGGGCCGTGGTTTGTGTTTGGGGCCTATGGCTGAGAGTGACCGGCTGGCTCCTGAAAAGCTACGATAGGCAGGATGGTGACCAGACCCATGGTGGCACCAGTGCCAAGTCGGGCTGGTTTGATAATACTAAATAGCTCCTGCAATCTGCCATCCAGAAGCGGGGCAGCGGATTTTTGCTTGCTGGAGAAAAGTTCCGTGGGTTTTTTTTGGGGGTATATGGCTGGACGTTGCCGGCTGACTCCTTAAAAACATCGATACGCAGGATGGTTCCCTGACCCAAGGTGGCATCACTGCCAAGTCGGGCTGTTTTCGTAGTACCAAGTGCGTCCTGCAATTTGCCATCCAGAAGAGGGGCAGTTGAGTTTTGTTTACCAGAGAAAAGGGCCGTGGTTTGTGTTTGGGTGCATATGGCTGAGAGTGGCCGGCTGGCACCTGAAAATCCACGATAGGCAGGATGGTTCCCAGAGCCAAGGTGGCACCAGTGCCATGTTGGCCTGGTTTGATAGTACCATGTGGCTCCTGCAATCTGCCATCCAGAAGCGGGGCAGCTTACATTTGTTTGCCAGGGAAACGGGCCGAGGTATTTGTCTGGGGGCCTATGGCTGGGAGTGACCGCCTGGCTCCTGAAAAGCTACGATAGGCAGGATGGTGACCAGACCCATGGTGGCACCAGTGCCAAGTTGGGCTGGTTTGATAGTACCAAGTGGCTCCTGCAATCTGCCATCCAGAAGCGGGGTAGCTTACTTTTGTTTGCCAGGGACACGGGCAGAGCTTTCTGTCTGGGGGCCTATGGTTGGGAGTAACCGGCTGGCTCCTGAAAAGCTACGATAGGCAGGAGGGTTCCCAGATCCAAGATGGCACCAGTGCCAAGTCGGGGTGGTTTGATGGTGCAAAGTGGCTCCTGCAATCTGCCATCCTGACGCGGGGCAGCGGATTTTTGTTTCCAAGAGAAATGGTCCGTGGTTTGTTTTTGGGGCTATATGGCTGGGCGTGGCCTGCTGGCTCCTTAAAAAGCTACGATAGGCAGGATGGTTCCCTGACCCAAGGTGGCACCAGTGCCAAGTCGGGCGGTATTCGTAGTAAAAAGTGCGTCCTAAAATTTGCCATCCAGAAGAGGGGCAGTTGAGTTTTGTTTACCAGAGAAAAGGGCCGTGGTTTGTTTTTGGGGGCATATGGCTGATAGTGGCCGTCTGGCCCCTGAAAATCCACGATAGGCAGGATGGTTCCCAGACCAGAGGTGGCACCAGTGCCAAGTCGGTCTGGTTTGATAGTACTAAATAGCACCTGCAATCTGCCATGCAGAAGCGGGGCAGCTTACTTTTGTTTGCCAGGGAAACGGGCCGAGGTTTGTGTCTGGGGGCCTATGGCTGGGAGTGACCGCCTGGCTCCTGAAAAGCTACGATAGGCAGGATGGTTACCAGACCCATGGTGGCACCAGTGCCAAGTTGGGCTGGTTTGATAGTACCAAGTGGCTCCTGCAATCTGCCATCAAAAAGTTGGCAGGCCAGTTTTGTTTTCCAGGGAAAAGCGCCGTTGTTTGTGTTTGGGGGACTGTGGGTGGGAGTGGCCGGCTGGCTCCTTAGAACACACGATGCGCAGGATGGTTCCCAGACCCAAGGTGGAACCAGTGCCACGTCGGGCTAGTTTGATGGTGAAAAGTGGCTCCTGCAATCTGCCATCCTGAAGCGGGGTAGCTTACATTTGTGTGCCAGGGAAACGGGCCGAGGTTTATGACTGGGGGCCTAGGGCTAGAAGTGACCGGCTGGCTCCTGAAAAGCAACAATAGGCAGGATGGTTCCCAGACCCAAGGTGGCACCAGTGCCAAGTTGGGCTGGTTTGATGGTACCAACTGGCTCCTGCAATCTGCCATCTAAAAGTTGTCAGGCGAGTTTTGTTTTCCAGGGAAAAGCGCCGTTGATTTTGTTTGGAGGCCTGTGGCTGGCAGGGGCTGCCTGTCGTCTTAGAATCCGGGTTACGCAGCATGGTTCCCAGAGCCAAGGTGGCACCAGTGTCAAGTTGGGCTGGTTTGATAGTACCAAGTGGCTCCTGCAATCTGCCATCCAGAAGCGGGGCAGCTTACTTTTGTTTGCCAGGGAAACGGGCCGAGGTATTTGTCTGGGGACCTATGGCTGGGAGTGACCGGCTGGCTCCTGAAAAGCTACGATAGGCAGGATGGTTCCCTGACCCAAGGTGGCACCAGTGCCAAGTCGGGCGGTTTTCGTAGTACAAAGTGCGTCCTAAAATTTGCCATCCAGAAGAGGGGCAGTTGAGTTTTGTTTACCAGAGAAAAGGGCCGTGGTTTGTTTTTGGGGGCATATGGCTGATAGTGGCCGTCTGGCCCCTGAAAATCCACGATAGGCAGGATGGTTCCCAGACCAGAGGTGGCAACAGTGCCAAGTCAGGCTGGTTTGATAGTACTAAATAGCACCTGCAATCTGCCATGCAGAAGCGGGGCAGCTTACTTTTGTTTGCCAGGGAAACGGGCCGAGGTTTGTGTCTGGGGGCCTATGGCTGGGAGTGACCGGCTGGCTCCTGAAAAGCTACGATAGGCAGGATGGTGACCAGACCCATGGTGGCACCAGTGCCAAGTTGGGCTGGTTTGATAGTACCAAGTGGCTCCTGCAATCTGCCATCAAAAAGTTGGCAGGCCAGTTTTGTTTTCCAGGGAAAAGCGCCGTTGTTTGTGTTTGGGGGCCTGTGGCTGGGAGTGGCCGGCTGGCTCCTTAGAACACACGATACGCAGGATGGTTCCCAGACCCAAGGTGGCACCAGTGCCACGTCGGGCTGGTTTGATAGCACCAAGTGGCTCCTGCAATCTGCCATCCAGAAGCGGGGCAGCTTACTTTTGTTTTCCAGGGAAACGGACCGAGGTTTTTTTCTGGGGGCCTATGGCTGGGAGTGACCGGCTGGCTCCTGAAAAGCTACGATAGGCAGGATGGTGACCAGACCCATGGTGGCACCAGTGCCAAGTTGGGCTGGTTTGATAGTACCAAGTGGCTCCTGCAATCTGCCATCAAAAAGTTGGCAGGCGAGTTTTGTTTTCCAGGGAAAAGCGCCGTTGTGTGTATTTTGGGGCCTGTGGCTGGGAGTGGCCAGCTGGCTCCTTAGAATCCACGATACGCAGGATGGTTCCCAGACCCAAGGTGGCACCAGTGCCAAGTCGGGCTGGTTTGTTAGTACCAAGTGGTTCCTGCAATCTGCCATCCAGAAGCGGGGCAGCTGAATTTTGTTTGCCAGAGAAAAAGGCTGTTGTTTGTGTTTCGGGGCCTGTGGCTGGCAGTGGACGGCTGGCTCCTGAAAATCCATGATACGCAGCATGGTTCCCAGACCCAAGGTGGCACCAGTGCCAAGTAGGGCTAGTTTCATAGTACCCAGTGGCTCCTGCAATCTGCCATCCAGAAGAGGGGCAGTTGAGTTTTGTTTTCCAGAGAAAAGGGCCGTGGTTTGTGTTTGGGGCCTATGGCTGAGAGTGACCGGCTGGCCCCTGAAAATCCACGATAGGAAGGATGGTTCCCAGATCCAAGGTGGCAGCAGTGCCATGTTGTGCTGGTGTGATAGTCCCAAGTGGCTCCTGCAATCTGCCATCCAGAAGTGGGGCAGCTGAATTTTGTTTGCCAGAGAAAAAGGCTGTGGTTTTTGTTTGGGGGCCTATGGCTGGGAGTGGCCGGCTGGCTCCTGAAAATCCATGATACGCAGCATGGTTCCCAGACCCAAGGTGGCACCAGTGCCAAGTGGGGCTGGTTTCACAGTGTCAAGTGCCTCCTGCAATCTCCCATCCAGAAGCGGGGCAGCTGAGTTTTGTTTGCCTGTGAAACGGGCCGTTGTTTTTGATTGGGGTCTGTGGCCGAGAATGTTCAGCTGGCTCCTGACAATCCACAATACGCAGGATGGTTCCCAGACCCAAGGTCGCACCAGTGCCAAGTCTTGCTGGTTTGATAGTACCAAGTGGCTCCTGCAATCTGCCATCCAGAAGCGGTGCAGCTGAGTTTTTTTTGCCAGAGGAAAGGGCCGTGGGTTGTGTTTGGGGGCATATGGCTGGGAGTGGCCGGCTGTCTCATTAAAAAGATCGATACGCAGGATGGTTCCCAGACCCAAGGTGGCACCAGTGCCAAGTCGGGCTGTTTTTATAGTACCAAGTGCGTCCTGCAATTTGCCATCCAGAAGAGGGGCAGTTGAGTTTTGTTTGCCAGAGAAAAGCGCCGTTGTTTGTGTTTGGGGGCTTGTGGCTGGGAGTGGCCGACTGCAGCCTTAGAATCTGCGATACGCAGCATGGTTCCCAGACCCAAGGTGGCACCAGTAACAAGTTGGGCTGGTTTGATAGTACCAAGTGGCTCCTGCAATCTGCCATCCAGAAGCGGGGCAGCTTACTTTTGTTTGCCAGGGAAACGGGCCGAGGTTTGTGTTTGGGGGCCTATGGCTGGGAGTGACCGGCTGGCTCCTGGAAAGCTACAATAGGCAGGATGGTGACCAGACCCATGGTGGCACCAGTGCCAAGTTGGGCTGGTTTGATAGTACCAAGTTGCTCCTGCAATCTGCCATCAAAATTTGGCAGGCGAGTTTTGTTATCCAGGGAAAAGCGCCGTTGTTTGTGTTTGGGGGCCTGTGGCTGGGAGTGGCCGGCTGGCTCCTTAGAATCCACGATACGCAGGATGGTTCCCAGACCCAAGGTGGCACCAGTGCCAAGTCGGGCTGGTTTGATACTACCAAGTGGTTCCTGCAATCTGCCATCCAGAAGCAGGGCAGCTTACTTTTGTTTGCCAGGGAAACGGGCCGTGGGTTTTGTTTGGGGGCATATAGCTGAGAGTGGCCCGCTGGCCCCTGAAAATCCACGCTAGGCAGCATGGTTCCCAGATGCAAGGTGGCACCAGTGCCAAGTCGGGCTGGTTTGATGGGTCAAAGTGGCTCCTGCAATCTGCCATCCAGAAGCGGGGCAGCTGATTTTTGTTTGCCAGAGAAAAATTCCGTGGATTGTTTTTGGGGGCATATTGCTGGGAGTGGCCGGCTGGCTCCTTAAAATGCTCGATACGCATGATGGTTCCCAGGCCCAAGGTGTCACCACTACCAAGTCGGCCTGCGGTTTTAGTATCAAGTTCATCCTGCAATTTGCCATCCAGAAGAGGGGCAGTTGAGTTTTGTTTGCCAGAGAAACGGGCCGAGGTTTCTGTTTGGGGACATATGGCTGAGAGTGGCCAGCTGGCCCCTGAAAATCCACGATACACAACATGGTTCCCAGATCCAAGGTGGCACCAGTGCCAAGTTGGGCTGGTTTGATAGTCCCAAGTGTCTCCTGCAATCTGCCATCCAGAAGCGGGGCAGCTTACTTTTGTTTGCCAGAGAAATAGGCCTAGGATTTTGTTTGGGGGCCTGTGGCTAGGAGTGGCCTGCTGGCTCCTAAGAATCCACGATACGCAGGATGTTTCCCAGACCCAAGGTGGCACCAGTGCCAAGTTGGGCTGGTTTGATAGTACCAAGTGGCTCCTGCAAACTCCATCAAAAAGTTGGCAGGCGTGTTTTGTTTTCCAGGGAACAGCGCCGTTGATTTTGTTTGGGGGCCTGTGGCTGGGAGTGGCCGGCTGGCTCCTTAGAATCCACGATACGCAGGATGGTTCCCAGACCCAAGGTGACACCAGTGCCAAGTCGGGCTGGTTTGATTACACCAAGTGGCTCCTGCAATCTGCCATCCAGAAGTGAGGCAGCTAAGTTTTGTTTGCGAGAAAAAAGGGCCGTGGTTTTTGTTGGGGGCCTGTGGCTGGGAGTAGCCGGCTGGCTCCTTAAAATCCACGATAGGCAGGATGGTTCCCAGACCCAAGGTGGTACCAGTGCCAAGTCGGGCTGGTTTGATAGTACCAAGTGGCTCCTGCAATCTGCCATCCAGAAGCGGGGCAGCTTACTTTTGTTTGCCAGGGAAACGGGCCGAGCTTTGTGTCTCGGGGCCTATGGCAGGGAGTGACCGGCTGGCTCCTGAAAAGCTACGATAGGCAGGATGGTGACCAGACCCATGGTGGCACCAGTGCCAAGTTGGGCTGGTTTGATAGTACCAAGTGGCTCCTGCAATCTGCCATCAAAAAGTTGGCAGGCGAGTTTTGTTTTCCAGGGAAAAGCGCCGTTGTGTGTGTTTTGGGGCCTGTGGCTGGGAGTGGCCAGCTGGCTCCTTAGAATCCACGATACGCAGGATGGTTCCCAGACCCAAGGTGGCACCAGTGCCAAGTCGGGCTGGTTTGATAGCACCAAGTGGCTCCTGCAATCTGCCATCCAGAAGCGGGGCAGCTTACTTTTGTTTTCCAGGGAAACGGACCGAGGTTTTTTTCTGGGGGCCTATGGCTGGGAGTGACCGGCTGGCTCCTGAAAATCTACGATAGGCAGGATGGTGACCAGACCCATGGTGGCACCAGTGCCAAGTTGGGCTGGTTTGATAGTACCAAGTGGCTCCTGCAATCTGCCATCAAAATGTTGGCAGGCGAGTTTTGTTTTCCAGGGAAAAGCGCCGTTGTGTGTATTTTGGGGCCTGTGGCTGGGAGTGGCCAGCTGGCTCCTTAGAATCCACGATACGCAGGATGGTTCCCAGACCCAAGGTGGCACCAGTGCCAAGTCGGGCTGGTTTGTTAGTACCAAGTGGTTCCTGCAATCTGCCATCCAGAAGCGGGGCAGCTGAATTTTGTTTGCCAGAGAAAAAGGCTGTTGTTTGTGTTTCGGGGCCTGTGGCTGGCAGTGGACGGCTGGCTCCTGAAAATCCATGATACGCAGCATGGTTCCCAGACCCAAGGTGGCACCAGTGCCAAGTAGGGCTGGTTTCATAGTACCCAGTGGCTCCTGCAATCTGCCATCCAGAAGAGGGGCAGTTGAGTTTTGTTTTCCAGAGAAAAGGGCCGTGGTTTGTGTTTGGGGCCTATGGCTGAGAGTGACCGGCTGGCCCCTGAAAATCCACGATAGGAAGGATGATTCCCAGATCCAAGGTGGCACCAGTGCCATGTTGTGCTGGTGTGATAGTCCCAAGTGGCTCCTGCAATCTGCCATCCAGAAGCGGGGCAGCTGAATTTTGTTTGCCAGAGAAAAAGGCTGTGGTTTTTGTTTGGGGGCCTATGGCTGGGAGTGGCCGGCTGGCTCCTGAAAATCCATGATACGCAGCATGGTTCCCAGACCCAAGGTGGCACCAGTGCCAAGTGGGGCTGGTTTCACAGTGTCAAGTGCCTCCTGCAATCTCCCATCCAGAAGCGGGGCAGCTGAGTTTTGTTTGCCTGTGAAACGGGCCGTTGTTTTTGATTGGGGTCTGTGGCCGAGAGTGTCCAGCTGGCTCCTGACAATCCACAATACGCAGGATGGTTCCCAGACCCAAGGTGGCACCAGTGCCAAGTCGTGCTGGTTTGATAGTACCAAGTGCGTCCTGCAATTTGCCATCCAGAAGAGGGGCAGTTGAGTTTTGTTTGCCAGAGAAAAGCGCCGTTGTTTGTGTTTGGGGTCTTGTGGCTGGGAGTGGCCGACTGGCGCCTTAGAATCTGCGATACGCAGGATGGTTCCCAGACCCAAGGTGGCACCAGTGCCAAGTCGGGCTGGTTTGATAGTACCAAGTGGCTCCTGCAATCTGCCATCCAGAAGCGGGGCAGCTTACTTTTGTTTGCCAGGGAAACGGGCCGAGGTTTGTGACTGGGGGCCTATGGCTGGGAGTGACCGGCTGGCTCCTGGAAAGCTACAATAGGCAGGATGGTTACCAGACCCATGGTGGCACCAGTGCCAAGTTGGGCTGGTTTGATAGTACCAAGTTGCTCCTGCAATCTGCCATCAAAAAGTTGGCAGGCGAGTTTTGTTTTCCAGGGAAAAGCGCCGTTGATTGTATTTGGGGGCCTGTGGCTGGGAGTGACCGGCTGGCTCCTTAGAATCCACGATACGCAGGATGGTTCCCAGACCCAAGGTGGCACCAGTGCCAAGTCGGGCTGGTTTGATACTACCAAGTGGTTCCTGCAATCTGCCATCCAGAAGCGGGGCAGCTTACTTTTGTTTGCCAGGGAAACGGGCCGTGGGTTTTGTTTGGGGGCATATAGCTGAGAGTGGCCGGCTGGCCCCTGAAAATCCACGCTAGGCAGCATGGTTCCAGGATGAAAGGTGGTACCAGTGCCAAGTCGGGCTGGTTTGATGGGTCAAAGTGGCTCCTGCAATCTGCCATCCAGAAGCGGGGCAGCTGATTTTTGTTTGCCAGAGAAAAATTCCGTGGATTGTTTTTGGGGGCATATTGCTGGGAGTGGCCGGCTGGCTCCTTAAAATGCTCGATACGCATGATGGTTCCCAGGCCCAAGGTGTCACCACTACCAAGTCGGCCTGCGGTTTTAGTATCAAGTTCATCTTGCAATTTGCCATCCAGAAGAGGGGCAGTTGAGTTTTGTTTGCCAGAGAAACGGGCCGAGGTTTCTGTTTGGGGGCATATGGCTGAGAGTGGCCGGCTGGCCCCTGAAAATCCACGATACACAGCATGGTTCCCAGATCCAAGGTGGCACCAGTGCCAAGTTGGGCTGGTTTGATAGTCCCAAGTGTCTCCTGCAATCTGCCATCCAGAAGCGGGGCAGCTTACTTTTGTTTGCCAGAGAAATAGGCCTAGGTTTTTGTTTGGGGGCCTGTGGCTAGGAGTGGCCGGCTGGCTCCTAAGAATCCACGATACGCAGGATGTTTACCAGACCCATGGTGGCACCAGTGCCAAGTTGGGCTGGTTTGATAGTACCAAGTGGCTCCTGCAAACTCCATCAAAAAGTTGGCAGGCGTGTTTTGTATTCCAGGGAACAGCGCCGTTGATTTTGTTTGGGGGCCTGTGGCTGGGAGTGGCCGGCTGGCTCCTTAGAATCCACGATACGCAGGATGGTTCCCAGACCCAAGGTGGCACCAGTGCCAAGTCGGGCTGGTTTGATTACACCAAGTGACTCCTGCAATCTGCCATCCAGAAGTGAGGCAGCTAAGTTTTGTTTGCGAGAAAAAAGGGCCGTGGTTTTTGTTGGGGGCCTGTGGCTGGGAGTAGCCGGCTGGCTCCTTAAAATCCACGATAGGCAGGATGGTTCCCAGACCCAAGGTGGCACCAGTGCCAAGTCGGGCTGGTTTGATAGTACCAAGTGGCTCCTGCAATCTGCCATCCAGAAGCGGGGCAGCTGAGTTTTGTTTGCCAGAGAAAAAGGCTGTGGTTTTTGTTTGGGGGCCTGTGGCTGGCAGTGGCCGATTGGCTCCTGAAAATCCACGATACGCAGCATGGTTCCCAGACCCAAGGTGGCACCAGTACAAAGTGGGGCTCGTTTGACAGTGTCAAGTGCCTCCTGCAATCTCCCATCCAGAAGCGGGGCAGCTGAGTTTTTTTTGCCAGGGAAACGGACCTTTGTTTTTGATTGGGGTCTGTGGCCGAGAGTGGTCGGCTGTCTCCTGACAATCCACAATACGCAGGATGGTTCCCAGACCAAAGGTGGCACCAGTGCCAAGTCGGGCTGGTTTGATAGTACCAAGTGTCTCCTGCACTCTGCCATCCAGAAGCGGGGCAGCTGAGTTTTGTTTGCCAGAGAAAAGGGCCGTGGGTTGTGTTTGGGGGCATATGGCTGGGAGTGGCCACCTGGCTCCTTAAAATGCACGATACGCCGCATGGTAACCAGACCCAAGGTGGCACCAGTGCCAAGTCGGGCTGTTTTTGTAGTACCCAGTGGCTCCTGCAATTTGCCATCCAGAAGCGGGGCAGCTAAATTTTGTTTGCTAGAGAAAAGGGCTGTGGTTTGTGTTTGGGGGCCTATGGCCGAGAGTGGTAGGCTGGCCCCTGAAAATCAACGATAGGCAGGATGGTTCCCAGATACAAGGTGGCACCAGTGCCAAGTAAGGCTGGTTGTATGGTTCAAAGTGACTCCTGCAATCTGCCATCCAGAAGCGGGACAGCTGAGTTTTTTTTGCCAGAGAAAAGGTCCGTGGTTTCTTTTTGGGGCATACGGCTGGGAATTGCCGGCTGGCTCCTTAAAATGCTCGATACGCAGGATGGTTCCCAGAGCCAAGGTGGCACCACTGCCAAGTCGGGCTCTTTTTGTAGTACCAAGTGCGTCCTGCAATTTGCCATCCAGAAGAGGGGCAGTTGAGTTTTGTTTGCCAGAGAAAAGGGCCGAGGTTTGTGTTTGGGAGCATATGGCTGGGAATGACCGGCTGGCCCCTGAAAATCCACGATACGCCGGATGGTTCCCAGATCCAAGATGGTACCATTACCAAGTCGGGCTGCTTTGATAGTCCCAAGTGGCTCCTGCAAACTGCCATCCAGAAGCGGGGCAGCTGAGTTTTGTTTGCCAGGGAAATGGGCCGTTGTTTGTGTTTGGGGGCCTGTGGCTGGGAGTGTTCGGCTGGTTCCTGAATATGTACGATACGCAGGATTGTTCCCAGATCCAAGGTGGCAGCAGTGCCATGTTGTGCTGGTGTGATAGTCCCAAGTGGCTCCTGCAATCTGCCATCCAGAAGTGGGGCAGCTGATTTTTGTTTGCCAGAGAAAAGGTCCGTGGTTTGTGTTTGGGGGCATATGGCTGAGAGTGGCCGGCTGGCCCCTGAAAATCCACGATACACAGGATGGTTCCCAGATCCAAGGTGGCACCTGTGCCAAGTCGGGCTGATTTGATAGTACTAAGTAGCTCCTGCAATCTGCCATCCAGAAGCGGGGCAGCTTACTTTTGTTTGCCAGGGAAACGGGCCGAGGTTTCTGTTTGGGGGCCTATGGCTGGGAGTGACCGGCTGGCTCCTGAAAAGCTACAATAGGCAGGATGGTTCCCAGAGCCAAGGTGGCACCAGTGCCAAGTTGGGCTGGTTTGATAGTACCAAGTGGCTCCTGCAATCTGCCATCCAGAAGCAGGGCAGCTGAGTTTTGTTTGCCAGAGAAAAGGGCTTGGTTTGTGTTTGGGGGCATATGGCTGGGTGTGGCCAGCTGGCTCCTTAAAATGCACGATATGCAACATGGCTCCCAGACCCATAGTGGCACCAGTGCCAAGTCGGGCTGGTTTGATAGTACCAAGTGGCTCCTGCAATCTTCCATGATCACGTGGAGAAATACTTTCTGGTTTCAGCCATATGCTCTTTCTTCTCTCCCTCAACTTCTCTATCACCTCTCATCTGGTTCACATGCGCTGTCTTCAAGGTCCACAGGCTACTTTTCACAGAATCTTCTGGCCTGATGAAGTAAGAATGATGAATAGAACAGAGCTGGGATCTATTTTCCAGTTTGGATAAAATGCATTCTGCACACAAATCCAAGGAGAACGTGCTGCCCCAATGCCCAGAAAATCTTTCACTCCTGCTAGTGTTCTACGTCAACCGCAACTTAGTCTGAAAGAAAAGCTTTTTCTCTGAGAGCATCTGAGAGGTTTGCATGAAGCACTGATATCTGACATATGCAATTTTGAATAGGAGAGGAAAAAGAAAATGGCAAGGAGTTTTTAATTTTAGTGGTTTCAATTTTAATTTCCGTGCACTTTTTCAAAACTTGTCAGCTCAAATGCCCATCAACATCTTTTAGTCATCTGTAAGTCAGTATTCATATAAAATGTGCTTCAAATCCAAAGAATTTCAAATTTGCACTCCAAGCTTCTATGCCTAGATTTATGATTTCCTACACATATTAGATGAAAGGAAGGCCTTTTTTACTGTGGGAGTGCTGGAACACTGGAACAGGTTGCCCAGAGAAGTTGTGGGTGTCCCATCCCTGAAAGTATTCAAGGTCACCTTGGACGGGGCTTGGAGCAGCAACAAAGGAGAAGCTTGATGGTAGAGAAACAAAGTTGGACTATAGAAGAAACTCGGATTGAAGTATAGGATCAAGTTTTCTCTCAGCTCTTGGGGTAAATTCAAAGTTGTACAAAATGACATTTATCTGTGCTATTCACTACTGTAACAGAAAGTTTCATGAAAACTGTACAGAAGATAGTAAATTTTAAAAGAGATAAGAATTACAGCATAAAATCCATGGGATAGGTTACAACATGAGACACTCTCTAAGAGAAAATCTCTGTGTTTCAGCACTTCATCGGGGTAAGATTTCATGAAGTGCCAAAGAAGGCAGCAAAATATCATTCGGGACATTATTTACTGGAATTCAGCCTGGCCATTAGTAGGAACTGCCTTTGAACATATCATGTAGATATACCACACACGCTTTCCCTTCACTGAAAAATTACTTTTTACAACAAATAGGCAATTGACGATCAAAATTGATTGAAAGCATCTTAAACATGTCAAGTATTTCATTGTAGATGATCTGTGATCCAAATGCTTCTTCCACCTTCGAGAGGGACAGAAGAATTCTTCCATATCATGATGGTTTAAAATTGTATCAACCAATGTTTTCTGCTGAAAAGATATCATCTATTTTTTTCTATTTTTGGAAGAAAATATTCCTAGACATACAACAGGTGAGAACTAAGTAATTTTAAAGAAACAAATGAAATGAAAATATTCTGTAAATAGAATGAAATGAAAAGCTGTGTTTTAAATAGGAGCTAAATATTAAACAGAATTTTTGTACCAGGCATTTGAATTACTGCACCAGCTCTTTTGCCCATCAAGAGAGGCATTTAGCATTTCAGTCTTTTCCAAGGTGTTCATGATCTGCTATGCTGATCTCTGTGTGTGCCTAGGTGTGTGTGGAGGGGGGGGCATATGAAGGGGAGTGTGTATGTTTGCTTTACAATTGTTGTGGCAGATTCATGCCTCAGCTCCACATTTTGTTTTAAAAAGGTCACACCGAGTGGATATGAAGTTTACTATCAACAAGAGATCGATTCCCAAATCATCCATTTGACTCTCCCTTATAAATCATGTGCTTTGTTGCATATTTTATCAAATATACTTTCAAGCCAGATGGAGGAAGGAGGATGTGGGAATCCCTCCACCATCTTGCAACTTTTATGTAAGTAGGTTTTCAAGAAAATCATCATTTCTCTTTTAAATATGTCTGGAACAGGCATGATGGTAGTGTCAACCTGTTGGAGTTTTTGTTGCTGGAAGAAGTTGTACAAAAGGATTGGTTTTTACATTGACCAGTTACTGAATCAAGCGCAGGAATACATTGGAAATTTAGCTGGGGGTTCCTTTTCCCAGCAGACTACTTCTAGAACGAGCTTGTACACTGAAGCTGACTCTTTTGCTCTCTTTTTGTTTCTTTCCTATTTTCTTGGCTTCTTTGCCACTATCTAGACAATTTTGGAACTTTGTTCCCAACTAAAATGGTTTCAATAGTCTGATTGTGATCATACATTTTTACAAGGAATTTTTAAAATCTTTCCTCGAGTCCAGAAAGTCAAGGACTTAGATCTTTTTCTTCCCTTATCAATATTGCCATGAAATTGATAAATAAAGACCAACTCTTTATTTTTGTTTTTAACCCACGTAGATAATTCCCATCCATTAATCCATTTTGTGGACCAATAGCTGCCATTCTGATGGAAGCTGTCACTTCTTAACAATAGGCATTCTGTGACTATGTTGACTGCACTTTGGGTGAAGATCCTAACTGGTCTTAGATATACATAGGGAGAAATTTGCTCAGCCAGTGTCAGTCTTAAGCATGCGTATCAGAAGATCTTTCTAGAGCTGGGAATTTTCCCATGAAAGGGATGCAGTTAGGGAAGAGACACTTGTGCCAGAGTTTTACATTCTTCTTGAACACTGCTTAAGGAACTTAGATGCCATGTCCATTTGGATCTCTGCACAGAACTTTGTCATGCCAGCGCTTTGAAATGCATCTTGAAGAGAATTCACTAGCACAGAATGAAAGAGAGTGGAAGGGGTTGGTGGGGCTAACCAGGCCCAACCCCCCTGCCTAAACCAGGATACCTAGAGCCTCTTGCCCAGGATTCTATCTGGGTGTACTTTTAATGTCTTCAAAGATCCAGGCTCCACAATCTTTCTGGGCAGTCTGTGCCGTGGTTCAGTCACCCTGACAGTAAAGAAACATTTACTGATGTTCAAAGGCAATCTCCTGTATTTCAGTGTGTGCCCACTGCCTCTTGTCTTTTCCCTCAGCATCACTGAAAAGACACTGATTCCCTCCCCTTTGCACTATTGCTTCCATATGTATGTGTGATGCCATGTAGAGGTATGTCAAAAACCTCCCTGAAGCCCAGGCAGATAATATTCCCTTCATCTACCAGTCAAGTTGATTCATCAGAGGAGTTTAAAGTGATGTTCAGCATGAAATTCCCCTGAAAAATCATGCTAACTACATTATTTGGTCATCTGTCATGTGCCTGGCAAGGATTTCCAGGAAGAGCTGCTTCATCAACTTCCTGGGGATAAAAAAGAGGCTGGCTGGTTTGTACTATGGCGAGTCCTCTTAATTGCCTTTTTTGAAGATGGGTGTCATTTGCTAACATCCACTCTTTAGCTCCTCTTCTCATCTACACCTCGGCAAAAAGCTTTTCCACTATGTCTGGCTAGGAAAAACTGTGCCAGCACAGAAAACATCTCCCATCGTGTTCTAG
Source organism: Melospiza melodia melodia (assembly GCF_035770615.1). NCBI lineage: Eukaryota > Metazoa > Chordata > Aves > Passeriformes > Passerellidae > Melospiza > Melospiza melodia. The sequence continues at coordinate 35,467,515 of NC_086199.1, read as the reverse complement.
AAGTTGCACGGATGTCTGCCAAGTGTTTGGCAGGAAGAAAAGAAAAGTTGTCCAAAACAGCTTCCAATCGAATGTTCCTGTGATTGGAAAAGTCAGGAGAGTGCAAAGGTACTGTTTTCTATCAGTTGGCAAGGTGCGCACACAATCCCAGTGTTGTACAGCTTGCTTCTTCACCTTCCCGAAGCTGCCGCTCTCGCCGGCTGCCGGAGCCCAAGAAGCGGCTTCTTCGCGCAAAGACGATTGTGCCGCTCACAGTGCTCTCCTTAGCGCGGCTTCTGCCGAAAGACGCCCGGCAGCGGCTCTTACCTCCGGAGAGCATCCTACCTTCGTCTTTCGCGTCTTTTGTAGTCTACATCTTAGCAAAACGCTTCTCCACTATGTCTGGCTAGGAAAAACTGTGCCAGCACAGAAAACATCTCCCATCGTGTTCTAGAAGTTGCACGGATGTCTGCCAAGTGTTTGGCAGGAAGAAAAGAAAAGTTGTCCAAAACAGCTTCCAATCGAATGTTCCTGTGATTGGAAAAGTCAGGAGAGTGCTAAGGTACTGTTTTCTATCAGTTGGCAAGGTGCGCACACAATCCCAGTGTTGTACAGCTTGCTTCTTCACCTTCCCGAAGCTGCCGCTCTCGCCGGCTGCCGGAGCCCAAGAAGCGGCTTCTTCGCGCAAAGACGATTGTGCCGCTCACAGTGCTCTCCTTAGCGCGGCTTCTGCCGAAAGACGCCCGGCAGCGGCTCTTACCTCCGGAGAGCATCCTACCTTCGTCTTTCGCGTCTTTTGTAGTCTACATCTTAGCAAAACGCTTTTCCACTATGTCTGGCTAGGAAAAACTGTGCCAGCACAGAAAACATCTCCCATCGTGTTCTAGAAGTTGCACGGATGTCTGCCAAGTGTTTGGCAGGAAGAAAAGAAAAGTTGTCCCAAACAGCTTCCAATCGAATGTTCCTGTGATTGGAAAAGTCAGGAGAGTGCTAAGGTACTGTTTTCTATCAGTTGGCAAGGTGCGCACACAATCCCAGTGTTGTACAGCTTGCTTCTTCACCTTCCCGAAGCTGCCGCTCTCGCCGGCTGCCGGAGCCCAAGAAGCGGCTTCTTCGCGCAAAGACGATTGTGCCGCTCACAGGGCTCTCCTTAGCGCGGCTTCTGCCGAAAGACGCCCGGCAGCGGCTCTTACCTCCGGAGAGCATCCTACCTTCGTCTTTCGCGTCTTTTGTAGTCTACATCTTAGCAAAACGCTTCTCCACTATGTCTGGCTAGGAAAAACTGTGCCAGCACAGAAAACATCTCCCATCGTGTTCTAGAAGTTGCACGGATGTCTGCCAAGTGTTTGGCAGGAAGAAAAGAAAAGTTGTCCAAAACAGCTTCCAATCGAATGTTCCTGTGATTGGAAAAGTCAGGAGAGTGCAAAGGTACTGTTTTCTATCAGTTGGCAAGGTGCGCACACAATCCCAGTGTTGTACAGCTTGCTTCTTCACCTTCCCGAAGCTGCCGCTCTCGCCGGCTGCCGGAGCCCAAGAAGCGGCTTCTTCGCGCAAAGACGATTGTGCCGCTCACAGGGCTCTCCTTAGCGCGGCTTCTGCCGAAAGACGCCCGGCAGCGGCTCTTACCTCCGGAGAGCATCCTACCTTCGTCTTTCGCGTCTTTTGTAGTCTACATCTTAGCAAAACGCTTCTCCACTATGTCTGGCTAGGAAAAACTGTGCCAGCACAGAAAACATCTCCCATCGTGTTCTAGAAGTTGCACGGATGTCTGCCAAGTGTTTGGCAGGAAGAAAAGAAAAGTTGTCCAAAACAGCTTCCAATCGAATGTTCCTGTGATTGGAAAAGTCAGGAGAGTGCAAAGGTACTGTTTTCTATCAGTTGGCAAGGTGCGCACACAATCCCAGTGTTGTACAGCTTGCTTCTTCACCTTCCCGAAGCTGCCGCTCTCGCCGGCTGCCGGAGCCCAAGAAGCGGCTTCTTCGCGCAAAGACGATTGTGCCGCTCACAGTGCTCTCCTTAGCGCGGCTTCTGCCGAAAGACGCCCGGCAGCGGCTCTTACCTCCGGAGAGCATCCTACCTTCGTCTTTCGCGTCTTTTGTAGTCTACATCTTAGCAAAACGCTTCTCCACTATGTCTGGCTAGGAAAAACTGTGCCAGCACAGAAAACATCTCCCATCGTGTTCTAGAAGTTGCACGGATGTCTGCCAAGTGTTTGGCAGGAAGAAAAGAAAAGTTGTCCAAAACAGCTTCCAATCGAATGTTCCTGTGATTGGAAAAGTCAGGAGAGTGCAAAGGTACTGTTTTCTATCAGTTGGCAAGGTGCGCACACAATCCCAGTGTTGTACAGCTTGCTTCTTCACCTTCCCGAAGCTGCCGCTCTCGCCGGCTCCCGGAACCGAAGAATCGGCTTCTTCGCGCAAAGACGATTGTGCCGCTCACAGGGCTCTCCTTAGCGCGGCTTCTGCCGAAAGACGCCCGGCAGCGGCTCTTACCTCCGGAGAGCATCCTACCTTCGTCTTTCGCGTCTTTTGTAGTCTACATCTTAGCAAAACGCTTTTCCACTATGTCTGGCTAGGAAAAACTGTGCCAGCACAGAAAACATCTCCCATCGTGTTCTAGAAGTTGCACGGATGTCTGCCAAGTGTTTGGCAGGAAGAAAAGAAAAGTTGTCCAAAACAGCTTCCAATCGAATGTTCCTGTGATTGGAAAAGTCAGGAGAGTGCAAAGGTACTGTTTTCTATCAGTTGGCAAGGTGCGCACACAATCCCAGTGTTGTACAGCTTGCTTCTTCACCTTCCCGAAGCTGCCGCTCTCGCCGGCTCCCGGAACCGAAGAATCGGCTTCTTCGCGCAAAGACGATTGTGCCGCTCACAGTGCTCTCCTTAGCGCGGCTTCTGCCGAAAGACGCCCGGCAGCGGCTCTTACCTCCGGAGAGCATCCTACCTTCGTCTTTCGCGTCTTATGTAGTCTACATCTTAGCAAAACGCTTTTCCACTATGTCTGGCTAGGAAAAACCGTGCCAGCCCAGAAAACATCTCCCATCGTTTTCTAGAAGTTGCAGATATGTCTGCCAAGTGTTTGGGAGGAAGAAAAGAAAAGTTGTCCAAAACAGCTTCCAATCGAATGTTCCTGTGATTGGAAAAGTCAGGAGAGTGCAAAGGTACTGTTTTCTATCAGTTGGCAAGGTGCGCACACAATCCCAGTGTTGTACAGCTTGCTTCTTCACCTTCCCGAAGCTGCCACTCTCAGGAGGTAAGAGCCGCTGCCGGGCGTCTTTCGGCAGAAGCCGCGCTAAGGAGAGCACTGTGAGCGGCACAATCGTCTTTGCGCGAAGAAGCCGCTTCTTGGGCTCCGGCAGCCGGCGAGAGCGGCAGCTTCGGGAAGGTGAAGAAGCAAGCTGTACAACACTGGGATTGTGTGCGCACCTTGCCAACTGATAGAAAACAGTACCTTTGCACTCTCCTGACTTTTCCAATCACAGGAACATTCGATTGGAAGCTGTTTTGGACAACTTTTCTTTTCTTCCTGCCAAACACTTGGCAGACATCCGTGCAACTTCTAGAACACGATGGGAGATGTTTTCTGTGCTGGCACAGTTTTTCCTAGCCAGACATAGTGGAGAAGCGTTTTGCTAAGATGTAGACTACAAAAGACGCGAAAGACGAAGGTAGGATGCTCTCCGGAGGTAAGAGCCGCTGCCGGGCGTCTTTCGGCAGAAGCCGCGCTAAGGGGAGCACTGTGAGCGGCACAATCGTCTTTGCGCGAAGAAGCCGCTTCTTGGGCTCCGGCAGCCGGCGAGAGCGGCAGCTTCGGGAAGGTGAAGAAGCAAGCTGTACAACACTGGGATTGTGTGCGCACCTTGCCAACTGATAGAAAACAGTACCTTTGCACTCTCCTGACTTTTCCAATCACAGGAACATTCGATTGGAAGCTGTTTTGGACAACTTTTCTTTTCTTCCTGCCAAACACTTGGCAGACATCCGTGCAACTTCTAGAACACGATGGGAGATGTTTTCTGTGCTGGCACAGTTTTTCCTAGCCAGACATAGTGGAGAAGCGTTTTGCTAAGATGTAGACTACAAAAGACGCGAAAGACGAAGGTAGGATGCTCTCCGGAGGTAAGAGCCGCTGCCGGGCGTCTTTCGGCAGAAGCCGCGCTAAGGAGAGCACTGTGAGCGGCACAATCGTCTTTGCGCGAAGAAGCCGCTTCTTGGGCTCCGGCAGCCGGCGAGAGCGGCAGCTTCGGGAAGGTGAAGAAGCAAGCTGTACAACACTGGGATTGTGTGCGCACCTTGCCAACTGATAGAAAACAGTACCTTTGCACTCTCCTGACTTTTCCAATCACAGGAACATTCGATTGGAAGCTGTTTTGGACAACTTTTCTTTTCTTCCTGCCAAACACTTGGCAGACATCCGTGCAACTTCTAGAACACGATGGGAGATGTTTTCTGTGCTGGCACAGTTTTTCCTAGCCAGACATAGTGGAGAAGCGTTTTGCTAAGATGTAGACTACAAAAGACGCGAAAGACGAAGGTAGGATGCTCTCCGGAGGTAAGAGCCGCTGCCGGGCGTCTTTCGGCAGAAGCCGCGCTAAGGAGAGCACTGTGAGCGGCACAATCGTCTTTGCGCGAAGAAGCCGCTTCTTGGGCTCCGGCAGCCGGCGAGAGCGGCAGCTTCGGGAAGGTGAAGAAGCAAGCTGTACAACACTGGGATTGTGTGCGCACCTTGCCAACTGATAGAAAACAGTACCTTTGCACTCTCCTGACTTTTCCAATCACAGGAACATTCGATTGGAAGCTGTTTTGGACAACTTTTCTTTTCTTCCTGCCAAACACTTGGCAGACATCCGTGCAACTTCTAGAACACGATGGGAGATGTTTTCTGTGCTGGCACAGTTTTTCCTAGCCAGACATAGTGGAACAGCGTTTTGCCGAGGTGTAGATGAGAAGAGGAGCTAAAGACGAAGGTAGGATGCTCTCCGGAGGTAAGAGCCGCTGCCGGGCGTCTTTCGGCAGAAGCCGCGCTAAGGAGAGCACTGTGAGCGGCACAATCGTCTTTGCGCGAAGAAGCCGCTTCTTGGGCTCCGGCAGCCGGCGAGAGCGGCAGCTTCGGGAAGGTGAAGAAGCAAGCTGTACAACACTGGGATTGTGTGCGCACCTTGCCAACTGATAGAAAACAGTACCTTTGCACTCTCCTGACTTTTCCAATCACAGGAACATTCGATTGGAAGCTGTTTTGGACAACTTTTCTTTTCTTCCTGCCAAACACTTGGCAGACATCCGTGCAACTTCTAGAACACGATGGGAGATGTTTTCTGTGCTGGCACAGTTTTTCCTAGCCAGACATAGTGGAGAAGCGTTTTGCTAAGATGTAGACTACAAAAGACGCGAAAGACGAAGGTAGGATGCTCTCCGGAGGTAAGAGCCGCTGCCGGGCGTCTTTCGGCAGAAGCCGCGCTAAGGAGAGCACTGTGAGCGGCACAATCGTCTTTGCGCGAAGAAGCCGCTTCTTGGGCTCCGGCAGCCGGCGAGAGCGGCAGCTTCGGGAAGGTGAAGAAGCAAGCTGTACAACACTGGGATTGTGTGCGCACCTTGCCAACTGATAGAAAACAGTACCTTAGCACTCTCCTGACTTTTCCAATCACAGGAACATTCGATTGGAAGCTGTTTTGGACAACTTTTCTTTTCTTCCTGCCAAACACTTGGCAGACATCCGTGCAACTTCTAGAACACGATGGGAGATGTTTTCTGTGCTGGCACAGTTTTTCCTAGCCAGACATAGTGGAGAAGCGTTTTGCTAAGATGTAGACTACAAAAGACGCGAAAGACGAAGGTAGGATGCTCTCCGGAGGTAAGAGCCGCTGCCGGGCGTCTTTCGGCAGAAGCCGCGCTAAGGGGAGCACTGTGAGCGGCACAATCGTCTTTGCGCGAAGAAGCCGCTTCTTGGGCTCCGGCAGCCGGCGAGAGCGGCAGCTTCGGGAAGGTGAAGAAGCAAGCTGTACAACACTGGGATTGTGTGCGCACCTTGCCAACTGATAGAAAACAGTACCTTTGCACTCTCCTGACTTTTCCAATCACAGGAACATTCGATTGGAAGCTGTTTTGGACAACTTTTCTTTTCTTCCTGCCAAACACTTGGCAGACATCCGTGCAACTTCTAGAACACGATGGGAGATGTTTTCTGTGCTGGCACAGTTTTTCCTAGCCAGACATAGTGGAAAAGCGTTTTGCTAAGATGTAGACTACAAAAGACGCGAAAGACGAAGGTAGGATGCTCTCCGGAGGTAAGAGCCGCTGCCGGGCGTCTTTCGGCAGAAGCCGCGCTAAGGAGAGCACTGTGAGCGGCACAATCGTCTTTGCGCGAAGAAGCCGCTTCTTGGGCTCCGGCAGCCGGCGAGAGCGGCAGCTTCGGGAAGGTGAAGAAGCAAGCTGTACAACACTGGGATTGTGTGCGCACCTTGCCAACTGATAGAAAACAGTACCTTTGCACTCTCCTGACTTTTCCAATCACAGGAACATTCGATTGGAAGCTGTTTTGGACAACTTTTCTTTTCTTCCTGCCAAACACTTGGCAGACATCCGTGCAACTTCTAGAACACGATGGGAGATGTTTTCTGTGCTGGCACAGTTTTTCCTAGCCAGACATAGTGGAGAAGCGTTTTGCTAAGATGTAGACTACAAAAGACGCGAAAGACGAAGGTAGGATGCTCTCCGGAGGTAAGAGCCGCTGCCGGGCGTCTTTCGGCAGAAGCCGCGCTAAGGAGAGCACTGTGAGCGGCACAATCGTCTTTGCGCGAAGAAGCCGCTTCTTGGGCTCCGGCAGCCGGCGAGAGCGGCAGCTTCGGGAAGGTGAAGAAGCAAGCTGTACAACACTGGGATTGTGTGCGCACCTTGCCAACTGATAGAAAACAGTACCTTTGCACTCTCCTGACTTTTCCAATCACAGGAACATTCGATTGGAAGCTGTTTTGGACAACTTTTCTTTTCTTCCTGCCAAACACTTGGCAGACATCCGTGCAACTTCTAGAACACGATGGGAGATGTTTTCTGTGCTGGCACAGTTTTTCCTAGCCAGACATAGTGGAACAGCGTTTTGCCGAGGTGTAGATGAGAAGAGGAGCTAAAGACGAAGGTAGGATGCTCTCCGGAGTTAAGAGCCGCTGCCGGGCGTCTTTCGGCAGAAGCCGCGCTAAGGAGAGCACTGTGAGCGGCACAATCGTCTTTGCGCGAAGAAGCCGCTTCTTGGGCTCCGGCAGCCGGCGAGAGCGGCAGCTTCGGGAAGGTGAAGAAGCAAGCTGTACAACACTGGGATTGTGTGCGCACCTTGCCAACTGATAGAAAACAGTACCTTTGCACTCTCCTGACTTTTCCAATCACAGGAACATTCGATTGGAAGCTGTTTTGGACAACTTTTCTTTTCTTCCTGCCAAACACTTGGCAGACATCCGTGCAACTTCTAGAACACGATGGGAGATGTTTTCTGTGCTGGCACAGTTTTTCCTAGCCAGACATAGTGGAGAAGCGTTTTGCTAAGATGTAGACTACAAAAGACGCGAAAGACGAAGGTAGGATGCTCTCCGGAGGTAAGAGCCGCTGCCGGGCGTCTTTCGGCAGAAGCCGCGCTAAGGAGAGCACTGTGAGCGGCACAATCGTCTTTGCGCGAAGAAGCCGCTTCTTGGGCTCCGGCAGCCGGCGAGAGCGGCAGCTTCGGGAAGGTGAAGAAGCAAGCTGTACAACACTGGGATTGTGTGCGCACCTTGCCAACTGATAGAAAACAGTACCTTTGCACTCTCCTGACTTTTCCAATCACAGGAACATTCGATTGGAAGCTGTTCTGGACAACTTTTCTTTTCTTCCTGCCAAACACTTGGCAGACATCCGTGCAACTTCTAGAACACGATGGGAGATGTTTTCTGTGCTGGCACAGTTTTTCCTAGCCAGACATAGTGGAAAAGCTTTTTGCCGAGGTGTAGATGAGAAGAGGAGCTAAAGAGTGGATGTTAGCAAATGACACCCATCTTCAAAAAAGGCAATTAAGAGGACTCGCCATAGTACAAACCAGCCAGCCTCTTTTTTATCCCCAGGAAGTTGATGAAGCAGCTCTTCCTGGAAATCCTTGCCAGGCACATGACAGATGACCAAATAATGTAGTTAGCATGATTTTTCAGGGGAATTTCATGCTGAACATCACTTTAAACTCCTCTGATGAATCAACTTGACTGGTAGATGAAGGGAATATTATCTGCCTGGGCTTCAGGGAGGTTTTTGACATACCTCTACATGGCATCACACATACATATGGAAGCAATAGTGCAAAGGGGAGGGAATCAGTGTCTTTTCAGTGATGCTGAGGGAAAAGACAAGAGGCAGTGGGCACACACTGAAATACAGGAGATTGCCTTTGAACATCAGTAAATGTTTCTTTACTGTCAGGGTGACTGAACCACGGCACAGACTGCCCAGAAAGATTGTGGAGCCTGGATCTTTGAAGACATTAAAAGTACACCCAGATAGAATCCTGGGCAAGAGGCTCTAGGTATCCTGGTTTAGGCAGGGGGGTTGGGCCTGGTTAGCCCCACCAACCCCTTCCACTCTCTTTCATTCTGTGCTAGTGAATTCTCTTCAAGATGCATTTCAAAGCGCTGGCATGACAAAGTTCTGTGCAGACAGAGATCCAAATGGACATGGCATCTAAGTTCCTTAAGCAGTGTTCAAGAAGAATGTAAAACTCTGGCACAAGTGTCTCTTCCCTAACTGAATCCCTTTCATGGGAAAATTCCCAGCTCTAGAAAGATCTTCTGATACGCATGCTTAAGACTGACACTGGCTGAGCAAATTTCTCCCTATGTATATCTAAGACCAGTTAGGATCTTCACCCAAAGTGCAGTCAACATAGTCACAGAATGCCTATTGTTAAGAAGTGACAGCTTCCATCAGAATGGCAGCTATTGGTCCACAAAATGGATTAATGGATGGGAATTATCTACGTGGGTTAAAAACAAAAATAAAGAGTTGGTCTTTATTTATCAATTTCATGGCAATATTGATAAGGGAAGAAAAAGATCTAAGTCCTTGACTTTCTGGACTCGAGGAAAGATTTTAAAAATTCCTTGTAAAAATGTATGATCACAATCAGACTATTGAAACCATTTTAGTTGGGAACAAAGTTCCAAAATTGTCTAGATAGTGGCAAAGAAGCCAAGAAAATAGGAAAGAAACAAAAAGAGAGCAAAAGAGTCAGCTTCAGTGTACAAGCTCGTTCTAGAAGTAGTCTGCTGGGAAAAGGAACCCCCAGCTAAATTTCCAATGTATTCCTGCGCTTGATTCAGTAACTGGTCAATGTAAAAACCAATCCTTTTGTACAACTTCTTCCAGCAACAAAAACTCCAACAGGTTGACACTACCATCATGCCTGTTCCAGACATATTTAAAAGAGAAATGATGATTTTCTTGAAAACCTACTTACATAAAAGTTGCAAGATGGTGGAGGGATTCCCACATCCTCCTTCCTCCATCTGGCTTGAAAGTATATTTGATAAAATATGCAACAAAGCACATGATTTATAAGGGAGAGTCAAATGGATGATTTGGGAATCGATCTCTTGTTGATAGTAAACTTCATATCCACTCGGTGTGACCTTTTTAAAACAAAATGTGGAGCTGAGGCATGAATCTGCCACAACAATTGTAAAGCAAACATACACACTCCCCTTCATATGCCCCCCCCTCCACACACACCTAGGCACACACAGAGATCAGCATAGCAGATCATGAACACCTTGGAAAAGACTGAAATGCTAAATGCCTCTCTTGATGGGCAAAAGAGCTGGTGCAGTAATCCAAATGCCTGGTACAAAAATTCTGTTTAATATTTAGCTCCTATTTAAAACACAGCTTTTCATTTCATTCTATTTACAGAATATTTTCATTTCATTTGTTTCTTTAAAATTACTTAGTTCTCACCTGTTGTATGTCTAGGAATATTTTCTTCCAAAAATAGAAAAAAATAGATGATATCTTTTCAGCAGAAAACATTGGTTGATACAATTTTAAACCATCATGATATGGAAGAATTCTTCTGTCCCTCTCGAAGGTGGAAGAAGCATTTGGATCACAGATCATCTACAATGAAATACTTGACATGTTTAAGATGCTTTCAATCAATTTTGATCGTCAATTGCTTATTTGTTGTAAACAGTAATTTTTCAGTGAAGGGAAAGTGTGTGTGGTATATCTACATGATATGTTCAAAGGCAGTTCCTACTAATGGCCAGGCTGAATTCCAGTAAATAATGTCCCGAATGATATTTTGCCGCCTTCTTTGGCACTTCATGAAATCTTACCCCGATGAAGTGCTGAAACAAAGAGATTTTCTCTTAGAGAGTGTCTCATGTTGTAACCTATCCCATGGATTTTATGCTGTAATTCTTATCTCTTTTAAAATTTACTATCTTCTGTACAGTTTTCATGAAACTTTCTGTTACAGTAGTGAATAGCACAGATAAATGTCATTTTGTACAACTTTGAATTTACCCCAAGAGCTGAGAGAAAACTTGATCCTATACTTCAATCCGAGTTTCTTCTATAGTCCAACTTTGTTTCTCTACCATCAAGCTTCTCCTTTGTTGCTGCTCCAAGCCCCGTCCAAGGTGACCTTGAATACTTTCAGGGATGGGACACCCACAACTTCTCTGGGCAACCTGTTCCAGTGTTCCAGCACTCCCACAGTAAAAAAGGCCTTCCTTTCATCTAATATGTGTAGGAAATCATAAATCTAGGCATAGAAGCTTGGAGTGCAAATTTGAAATTCTTTGGATTTGAAGCACATTTTATATGAATACTGACTTACAGATGACTAAAAGATGTTGATGGGCATTTGAGCTGACAAGTTTTGAAAAAGTGCACGGAAATTAAAATTGAAACCACTAAAATTAAAAACTCCTTGCCATTTTCTTTTTCCTCTCCTATTCAAAATTGCATATGTCAGATATCAGTGCTTCATGCAAACCTCTCAGATGCTCTCAGAGAAAAAGCTTTTCTTTCAGACTAAGTTGCGGTTGACGTAGAACACTAGCAGGAGTGAAAGATTTTCTGGGCATCGGGGCAGCCCGTTCTCCTTGGATTTGTGTGCAGAATGCATTTTATCCAAACTGGAAAATAGATCCCAGCTCTGTTCTATTCATCATTCTTACTTCATCAGGCCAGAAGATTCTGTGAAAAGTAGCCTGTGGACCTTGAAGACAGCGCATGTGAACCAGATGAGAGGTGATAGAGAAGTTGAGGGAGAGAAGAAAGAGCATGAGGCTGAAACCAGAAAGTATTTCTCCACGTGATCATGGAAGATTGCAGGAGCCACTTGGTACTATCAAACCAGCCCAACTTGGCACTGGTGCCACCTTGGGTCTGGGAGCCATGTTGCATATCGTGCATTTTAAGGAGCCAGCTGGCCACACCCAGCCATATGCCCCCAAACACAAACCAAGGCCCTTTTCTCTGGCAAACAAAACTCAGCTGCCCTGCTTCTGGATGGCAGATTGCAGGAACCACTTGGTACTATCAAACCAGCCCAACTTGGCACTGGTGCCACCATGGGTCTGGTCACCATCCTGCCTATTGTAGCTTTTCAGGAGCCAGCCGGTCACTCTCAGCCATAGGCCCCCAAACACAAACCTCGGCCCGTTTCCCTGGCAAACAAAAGTAAGCTGCCCCGCTTCTGGATGGCAGATTGCAGGAGCTACTTAGTACTATCAAATCAGCCCGACTTGGCACAGGTGCCACCTTGGATCTGGGAACCATCCTGTGTATCGTGGATTTTCAGGGGCCAGCCGGCCACTCTCAGCCATATGCCCCCAAAAACAAACCACGGACCTTTTCTCTGGCAAACAAAACTCAACTGCCCCTCTTCTGGATGGCAAATTTTAGGACGCACTATGTACTACGAAAACCGCCCGACGTGGCACTGGTGCCACCTTGTGTCAGGGAACCATCCTGCATATCGAGCTTTTTAAGGAGCCAGCCGGCCAGGCCCAGCCATATACCCCCAAAAACAAACCACGGACCATTTCTCATGGAAACAAAAATCCGCTGCCCCGCGTCTGGATGGCAGATTGCAGGAGCCACTTGGTACTATCAAACCAGCCCGACTTGGCACTGGTGCCACCTTGGGTCTGGGAACCATCCTGCGTATCGTACATATTCAGGAACCAGCCGAACACTCCCAGCCACAGGCCCCCAAACACAAACAACGGCCCATTTCCCTGGCAAACAAAACTCAGCTGCCCCGCTTCTGGATGGCAGTTTGCAGGAGCCACTTGGGACTATCAAACCAGCCCGACTTGGCACTGGTGCCACCTTGGGTCTGGGAACCATCCTGCGTATCGTGGATTCTAAGGAGCCAGCCGGCCACTCCCAGCCACAGGCCCCCAACAAAAACCACGGCCCTTTTTTCTGGCAAACAAAACTTAGCTGCCTCACTTCTGGATGGCAGATTGCAGGAGCCACTTGGTGTAATCAAACCAGCCCGACTTGGCACTGGTGCCACCTTGGGTCTGGGAACCATCCTGCGTATCGTGGATTCTAAGGAGCCAGCCGGCCACTCCTAGCCACAGGCCCCCAGACAAAAACCTAGGCCTATTTCTCTGGCAAACAAAAGTAAGCTGCCCCGCTTCTGGATGGCAGATTGCAGGAGACACTTGGTACTATCAAACCAGCCCAACTTGGCACTGGTGCCACCTTGGATCTGGGAACCATGCTGTGTATCGTGGATATTCAGGGGCCAGCCGGCCACTCTCAGCCATATGTCCCCAAACAGAAACCTCGGCCCGTTTCTCTGGCAAACAAAACTCAACTGCCCCTCTTCTGGATGGCAAATTGCAGGATGAACTTGATACTAAAACCGCAGGCCGACTTGGTAGTGGTGACACCTTGGACCTGGGAACCATCATGCGTATCGAGCATTTTAAGGAGCCAGCCGGCCACTCCCAGCAATATGCCCCCAAAAACAATCCACGGAATTTTTCTCTGGCAAACAAAAATCAGCTGCCCCGCTTCTGGATGGCAGATTGCAGGAGCCACTTTGCACCATCAAACCAGCCCGACTTGGAACTGGTGCCACCTTGCATCTGGGAACCATGCTGCCTAGCGTGGATTTTCAGGAGCCAGCCGGCCACTCTCAGCCATAGGCCCCCAAACAAAACCCACGGCCCGTTTCCCTGGCAAACAAAAGTAAGCTGCCCCGCTTCTGGATGGCAGATTGCAGGACGCACTTGGTAGTATCAAACCAGCCCGACTTGGCACTGGTGCCACCTTGGGTCTGGGAACCATCCTGCGTATTGTGGGTTCAAAGGAGCCAGCCGGCCACTCCCAGCCACAGGCCCCCAAATACAAACAACGGCGCTTTTCCCTGGAAAGCAAAACTCGCCTGACAACTTTTTGATGGCAGATTGCAGGAGCCACTTGGTACTATCAAACCAGCCCAACTTGGCACTGGTGCCACCATGGGTCTGGTCACCATCCTGCCTATCGTAGCTTTTCAGGAGCCAGCCAGCCACCCCCAGCCAGAGGCCCCTAGACAAATATTTCGGCCCGTTTCCCTGGCAAACCAAAGTAAGCTACCCCGCTTCTGGATGGCAGATTGCAGGAGCCACTTTGCACCATCAAACTAGCCCGACTTGGCACTGGTGCCACCTCAGCTCTGGGAACCATCCTGCGTATCGTTCATTGTAAGGAGCCAGCCGGCCACTCCAGCCACAGGCCCCCAGACACAAACAACGGCGCTTTTCCCTGGAAAACAAAACTCGCCTGCCAACTTTTTGATGGCAGATTGCAGGAGCCACTTGGTACTATCAAATCAGCCCAACTTGGCACTGGTGCCACCATGGGTCTGGTCACCATCCTGCCTATCGTAGCTTTTCAGGAGCCAGCCGGTCACTCGCAGCCATAGGCCCCCAGACACAAAACTCGGCCCGTTTCCCTGGCAAACAAAAGTAAGCTACCCCGCTTCTGGATGGCAGATTGCAGGAGCCACTTTGCACCATCAAACTAGCCCGACTTGGCACTGGTGCCACCTCTGGTCTGGGAACCATCCTGCGTATCGTGGATTCTAAGGAGCCAGCCGGTCACTCCCACCCACAGGCCCCCAAACACAAACAACGGCACTTTTCCCTGGAAAACAAAACTCGCCTGCCAACTTTTTGATGGCAGATTGCAGGAGCCACTTGGTACTATCAAACCAGCCCAACTTGGCACTTGTGCCACCATGGGTCTGGTCACCATCCTGCCTATCGTAGCTTTTCAGGAGCCAGCCGGTCACTCCCAGCCATAGGCCCCCAGACACAAACCTCGGCCCGTTTCCCTGGCAAACAAAAGTAAGTCATCCCGCTTCTGGATGGCAGATTGCAGGAACCACTTTGCACCATCAAACTAGCCCGACTTGGCACTGGTGCCACCTCTGGTCTGGGAACCATGCTGTGTATCGTGGATTCAAAGGAGCCATCCGTCCACTCCCAGCCACAGGCCCCCAAACACAAACAACGGCGCTTTTCCCTGGAAAACAAAACTCGCCTGACAATGTTTTGATGGCAGATTGCAGGACCCACTTGGTACTATCAAACCAGCCCAACTTGGCACTTGTGCCACCATGGGTCTGGTCACCATCCTGCCTATCGTAGCTTTTCAGGAGCCAGCCGGTCACTCCCAGCCTTAGGCCCCCAGACACAAACCTCGGCCCGTTTCCCTGGCAAACAAAAGTAAGCTGCCCCGCTCCTGGATGGCAGATTGCAGGACGCACTTGGTAGTATCAAACCAGCCCGACTTGGCACTGGTGCCACCTCTGGTCTGGGAACCATCCTGCGTATCGTGGATTCTAAGGAGCCAGCCGGCCACTCCCAGCCACAGGCCCCCAAACACAAACAACGGCGCTTTTCCCTGGAAAACAAAACTCGCCTGCCAAATTTTGATGGCAGATTGCAGGAGCCACTTGGTACTATCAAATCAGCCCAACTTGGCACTGGTGCCACCATGCGTTTGGTCACCATCCTGCCTATCGTAGCTTTTCAGGAGCCAGACGGTCACTCCCAGCTATAGGCCGCCAGAGAAAAACCTCGGCCCGTTTCCCTGGCATACAAAAGTAAGCTGCCCCGCTTCTGGATGGCAGATTGCAGGAACCACTTGGTACTATCAAACCAGCCCGACTTGGCACTGGTGCCACCTCAGGTCTGGGAACCATGCTGCATATCGTGGATTCTAATTAGCCATCTGGCCACTCCCAGCCACAGGCCCCCAAACAAAAACAACGGCGCTTTTCCCTGGAAAACAAAACTCGCCTGCCAACATTTTGATGGCAGATTGCAGGAGCCACTTGGTACTATCAAATCAGCCCAACTTGGCACTGGTGCCACCATGGGTCTGGTCACCATCCTGCCTATCGTAGCTTTTCAGGAGCCAGCCGGTCACTCCCAGCCATAGGCCCCCAGACAAAAACCTTGGCCCGTTTCCCTGGCAAACAAAAGTAAGTTATCCCGCTTCTGGATGGCAGATTGCAGGAGCCACTTTTCACCATCAAACCAGCCCGACTTGGCACTGGTGCCACCTCTGGTCTGGGAACCATCCTGCGTATCGTGGATTCTAAGGAGCCAGCCGGCCACTCCCAGCCACAGGCCCCCAAACACAAACCACAGCGCTTTTCCCTGGAAAACAAAACTCGCCTGACAACTTTTTGATGGCAGATTGCAGGAGCCACTTGGTACTATCAAACCAGCCCAACTTGGCACTGGTGCCACCATGGATCTGGTCACCATCCTGCCTATCGTAGCTTTTCAGGACCTAGCCGGTCACTCCAAGCCATAGGCCCCCAGAGAAAAACCTCGGCCCGTTTCCCTGGCAAACAAAAGTAAGCTGCCCCGCTTCTGGATGGCAGATTGCAGGACGCACTTGGTACTATCAAACCAGCCCAACTTGGCACTGGTGCCACCTTGGGTCTGGGAACCATCCTGCGTATCGTGGATTCTAAGGAGCCAGCCGGTCACTCCCAGCCACAGGCCACCAAACACAAACAACGGCGCTTTTCCCTGGAAAACAAAACTCGCCTGCCAACATTTTGATGGCAGATTGCAGGAGCCACTTGCTACTATCAAATCAGCCCAACTTGGCACTGGTGCCACCATGGGTCTGGTCACCATCCTGCCTATCGTAGCTTTTCAGGAGCCAGCCGGTCCCTCCCTGCCATAGGCCCCCAGACACAAACCTCGGCCCGTTTCCCTGGCAAACAAAAGTAAGCTACCCCGCTTCTGGATGGCAGATTGCAGGAGCCACTTTGCACCATCAAACTAGCCCGACTTGGCACTGGTGCCACCTCAGCTCTGGGAACCATCCTGCGTATCGTTCATTGTAAGGAGCCAGCCGGCCACTCCCAGCCACAGGCCCCCAGACACAAACAACGGCGCTTTTCCCTGGAAAACAAAACTCGCCTGCCAACTTTTTGATGGCAGATTGCAGGAGCCACTTGGTACTATCAAATCAGCCCAACTTGGCACTGGTACCACCATGGGTCTGGTCACCATCCTGCCTATCGTAGCTTTTCAGGAGCCAGCCGGTCACTCGCAGCCATAGGCCCCCAGACACAAAACTCGGCCCGTTTCCCTGGCAAACAAAAGTAAGCTGCCCCGCTTCTGGATGGCAGATTGCAGGAGCCACTTTGCACCATCAAACCAGCCCGACTTGGCACTGGTGCCACCTCTGGTCTGGGAACCATCCTGCGTATCGTGGATTCTAAGGAGCCAGCCGGCCACTCCCAGCCACAGGCCCCCAAACACAAACAACGGCGCTTTTCCCTGGATAACAAACTCGCCTGCCAACTTTTTGATGGCAGATTGCAGGAGCCACTTGGTACTATCAAACCAGCCCAACTTGGCACTGGTGCCACCATGGGTCTGGTCACCATCCTGCCTATTGTAGCTTTTCAGGAGCCAGCCGGTCACTCCCAGCCATAGGCCCCCAGACACAAACCTCGGCCCGTTTCCCTGGCAAACAAAAGTAAGCTGCCCCGCTTCTGGATGGCAGATTGCAGGAGCCACTTGGTACTATCAAACCAGCCCGACTTGGCACTGGTGCCACCTTGGGTCTGGGAACCATCCTGCGTATCGATCTTTTTAATGAGACAGCCGGCCACTCCCAGCCATATGCCCCCAAACACAACCCACGGCCCTTTTCTCTGGCAAACAAAACTCAACTGCACCGCTTCTGGATGGCAGATTGCAGGAGCCACTTGGTACTATCAAACCAGCCCGACTTGGCACTGGTGCCACCTTGGGTCTGGGAACCATCCTGCGTATGGTGGATTCTAAGGAGCCAGCCGGCCACTCCCAGCCACAGGCCCCCATCAAAAACCACGGCCCTTTTTTCTGGCAAACAAAACTTAGCTGCCTCACTTCTGGATGGCAGATTGCAGGAGCCACTTGGTGTAATCAAACCAGCCCGACTTGGCACTGGTGCCACCTTGGGTCTGGGAACCATCCTGCGTATCGTGGATTCTAAGGAGCCAGCCGGCCACTCCCAGCCACAGGCCCCCAAACAAAATCAACGGCGCTGTTCCCTGGAAAACAAAACACGCCTGCCAACTTTTTGATGGAGTTTGCAGGAGCCACTTGGTACTATCAAACCAGCCCGACTTGGCACTGGTGCCACCTTGGGTCTGGGAAACATCCTGCGTATCGTGGATTCTAAGGAGCCAGCCAGCCACTCCTA
Organism: Melospiza melodia melodia; assembly: GCF_035770615.1. NCBI lineage: Eukaryota > Metazoa > Chordata > Aves > Passeriformes > Passerellidae > Melospiza > Melospiza melodia. Next base: position 35,449,795 of record NC_086199.1, on the reverse strand, counting down.
GCCACAGGCCCCCAGACAAAAACCTAGGCCTATTTCTCTGGCAAACAAAAGTAAGCTGCCCCGCTTCTGGATGGCAGATTGCAGGAGACACTTGGTACTATCAAACCAGCCCAACTTGGCACTGGTGCCACCTTGGATCTGGGAACCATGCTGTGTATCGTGGATATTCAGGGGCCAGCCGGCCACTCTCAGCCATATGTCCCCAAACAGAAACCTCGGCCCGTTTCTCTGGCAAACAAAACTCAACTGCCCCTCTTCTGGATGGCAAATTGCAGGATGAACTTGATACTAAAACCGCAGGCCGACTTGGTAGTGGTGACACCTTGGACCTGGGAACCATCATGCGTATCGAGCATTTTAAGGAGCCAGCCGGCCACTCCCAGCAATATGCCCCCAAAAACAATCCACGGAATTTTTCTCTGGCAAACAAAAATCAGCTGCCCCGCTTCTGGATGGCAGATTGCAGGAGCCACTTTGCACCATCAAACCAGCCCGACTTGGCACTGGTGCCACCTTGCATCTGGGAACCATGCTGCCTAGCGTGGATTTTCAGGAGCCAGGCGGCCACTCTCAGCCATAGGCCCCCAAACAAAACCCACGGCCCGTTTCCCTGGCAAACAAAATTAAGCTGCCCCGCTTCTGGATGGCAGATTGCAGGACGCACTTGGTAGTATCAAACCAGCCCGACTTGTCACTGGTGCCACCTTGGGTCTGGGAACCATCCTGCGTATCGTGGGTTCAAAGGAGCCAGCCGGCCACTCCCAGCCACAGGCCCCCAAATACAAACAACGGCGCTTTTCCCTGGAAAACAAAACTCGCCTGACAATTTTTTGATGGCAGATTGCAGGAGCCACTTGGTACTATCAAACCAGCCCAACTTGGCACTGGTGCCACCATGGGTCTGGTCACCATCCTGCCTATCGTAGCTTTTCAGGAGCCAGCCAGCCACCCCCAGCCAGAGGCCCCTAGACAAATATTTCGGCCCGTTTCCCTGGCAAACAAAAGTAAGCTACCCCGCTTCTGGATGGCAGATTGCAGGAGCCACTTTGCACCATCAAACTAGCCCGACTTGGCACTGGTGCCACCTCAGCTCTGGGAACCATCCTGCGTATCGTTCATTGTAAGGAGCCAGCCGGCCACTCCCAGCCACAGGCCCCCAGACACAAACAACGGCGCTTTTCCCTGGAAAACAAAACTCGCCTGCCAACTTTTTGATGGCAGATTGCAGGAGCCACTTGGTACTATCAAACCAGCCCAACTTGGCACTGGTGCCACCATGGGTCTGGTCACCATCCTGCCTATCGTAGCTTTTCAGGAGCCAGCCGGTCACTCGCAGCCATAGGCCACCAGACACAAAACTCGGCCCGTTTCCCTGGCAAACAAAAGTAAGCTACCCCGCTTCTGGATGGCAGATTGCAGGAGCCACTTTGCACCATCAAACTAGCCCGACTTGGCACTGGTGCCACCTCTGGTCTGGGAACCATCCTGCGTATCGTGGATTCTAAGGAGCCAGCCGGTCACTCCCACCCACAGGCCCCCAAACACAAACAACGGCACTTTTCCCTGGAAAACAAAACTCGCCTGCCAACTTTTTGATGGCAGATTGCAGGAGCCACTTGGTACTATCAAACCAGCCCAACTTGGCACTGGTGCCACCATGGGTCTGGTCACCATCCTGCCTATCGTAGCTTTTCAGGAGCCAGCCGGTCACTCCCAGCCATAGGCCCCCAGACAAAAACCTCGGCCCGTTTCCCTGGCAAACAAAAGTAAGTCATCCCGCTTCTGGATGGCAGATTGCAGGAGCCACTTTGCACCATCAAACCAGCCCGACTTGGCACTGGTGCCACCTCTGGTCTGGGAACCATCCTGCGTATCATGGATTCTAAGGAGCCAGCCGGCCACTCCCAGCCACAGGCCCCCAAACACAAACAACGGCGCTTTTCCCTGGATAACAAACTCGCCTGCCAACTATTTGATGGCAGATTGCAGGAGCCACTTGGTACTATCAAACCAGCCCAACTTGGCACTGGTGCCACCATGGGTCTGGTCACCATCCTGCCTATCGTAGCTTTTCAGGACCCAGCCGGTCACTCCCAGCCATAGGCCCTGAGACACAAACCTCGGCCCGTTTCCCTGGCAAACAAAAGTAAGCTGCCCCGCTTCTGGATGGTAGATTGCAGGACGCACTTGGTACTATCAAACCAGCCCAACTTGGCACTGGTGCCACCTCTGGTCTGGGAACCATCCTGCGTATCGTGGATTCTAAGGAGCCAGCCGGCCACTCCCAGCCACAGGCCCCCAAACACAAACCACAGCGCTTTTCCCTGGAAAACAAAACTCGCCTGCCAACTTTTTGATGGCAGATTGCAGGAGCCACTTGGTACTATCAAACCAGCCCAACTTGGCACTGGTGCCACCATGGGTCTGGTCACCATCCTGCCTATCGTAGCTTTTCAGGAGCCAGCCCGTCACTCCCAGCCATAGGCCCCCAGACACAAACCTCGGCCCGTTTCCCTGGCAAACAAAAGTAAGCTGCCCCTCTTCTGGATGGCAGATTGCAGGAACCACTTTGCACCATCAAACTAGCCCGACTTGGCACTGGTGCCACCTCTGGTCTGGGAACCATGCTGTGTATCGTGGATTCTAAGGAGCCATCCGTCCACTCCCAGCCACAGGCCCCCAAACACAAACCACAGCGCTTTTCCCTGGAAAACAAAACTCGCCTGCCAACTATTTGATGGCAGATTGCAGGAGCCACTTGGTACTATCAAACCAGCCCAACTTGGCACTGGTGCCACCATGGGTCTGGTCACCATCCTGCCTATCGTAGCTTTTCAGGAGGCAGCCGGTCACTCCCAGCCATAGGCCCCCAGACACAAAGCTCTGCCCGTTTCCCTGGCAAACAAAAGTAAGCTACCCCGCTTCTGGATGGCAGATTGCAGGACGCACTTGATAGTATCAAACCAGCCCGACTTGGCACTGGTGCCACCTCAGGTCTGGGAACCATGCTGCGTATCGTGGATTCTAATTAGCCATCTGGCCACTCCCACCCACAGGCCCCCAAACAAAAACAACGGCGCTTTTCCCTGGAAAACAAACCTCGCCTGCCAAATTTTGATGGCAGGTTGCCGGAGCCACTTGGTACTATCAAACCAGCCCAACTTGACACTGGTGCCACCATGGGTCTGGTCACCATCCTGCCTATCGTAGCTTTTCAGGAGCCAGACGGTCACTCCCAGCCATAGGCCCCCAGACAAAAACCTTGGCCCGTTTCCCTGGCAAACAAAAGTAAGTTATCCCGCTTCTGGATGGCAGATTGCAGGAGCAACTTTTCACCATCAAACCAGCCCGACTTGGCACTGGTGCCACCTCTGGTCTGGGAACCATCCTGCGTATCGTGGATTCTAAGGAGCCAGCCGGCCACTCCCAGCCACAGGCCCCCAAACACAAACCACAGCGCTTTTCCCTGGAAAACAAAACTCGCCTGCCAACTTTTTGATGGCAGATTGCAGGAGCCACTTGGTACTATCAAACCAGCCCAACTTGGCACTGGTGCCACCATGGGTCTGGTCACCATCCTGCCTATCGTAGCTTTTCAGGAGCCAGCCGGTCACTCCCAGCCATAGGCCCCCAGACACAAACCTCGGCCCGTTTCCCTGGCAAACAAAAGTAAGCTGCCCCTCTTCTGGATGGCAGATTGCAGGAACCACTTGGTACTCTCAAACCAGCCCAACTTGGCACTGGTGCCACCTTGGGTCTGGGAACCATCCTGCGTATCGTGGATTCTAAGGAGCCAGCCGGTCACTCCCAGCCACAGGCCACCAAACACAAACAACGGCGCTTTTCCCTGGAAAACAAAACTCGCCTGCCAACATTTTGATGGCAGATTGCAGGAGCCACTTGGTACTATCAAATCAGCCCAACTTGGCACTGGTGCCACCATGGGTCTGGTCACCATCCTGCCTATCGTAGCTTTTCAGGAGCCAGCCGGTCCCTCCCAGCTATAGGCCCCCAGAGAAAAACCTCGGCCCGTTTCCCTGGCAAACAAAAGTAAGCTACCCCGCTTCTGGATGGCAGATTGCAGGAGCCACTTTGCACCATCAAACTAGCCCGACTTGGCACTGGTGCCACCTCAGGTCTGGGAACCATCCTGCGTATCGTTCATTGTAAGGAGCCAGCCGGCCACTCCCAGCCACAGGCCCCCAGACACAAACAACGGCACTTTTCCCTGGAAAACAAAACTCGCCTGCCAACTTTTTGATGGCAGATTGCAGGAGCCACTTGGTACTATCAAACCAGCCCAACTTGGCACTGGTGCCACCATGGGTCTGGTCACCATCCTGCCTATCGTAGCTTTTCAGGAGCCAGCCGGTCACTCCCAGCCATAGGCCCCCAGACAAAAACCTCGGCCCGTTTCCCTGGCAAACAAAAGTAAGTCATCCCGCTTCTGGATGGCAGATTGCAGGAGCCACTTTGCACCATCAAACCAGCCCGACTTGGCACTGGTGCCACCTCTGGTCTGGGAACCATCCTGCGTATCATGGATTCTAAGGAGCCAGCCGGCCACTCCCAGCCAGAGGCCCCCAAACACTAACAACGGCGCTTTTCCCTGGATAACAAACTCGCCTGCCAACATTTTGATGGCAGATTGCAGGAGCCACTTGGTACTATCAAACCAGCCCAACTTGGCACTGGTGCCACCATGGGTCTGGTCACCATCCTGCCTATCGTAGCTTTTCAGGAGCCAGCCGGTCACTCCCAGCCATAGGCCCTGAGACACAAACCTCGGCCCGTTTCCCTGGCAAACAAAAGTAAGCTGCCCCGCTTCTGGATGGTAGATTGCAGGACGCACTTGGTACTATCAAACCAGCCCAACTTGGCACTGGTGCCACCTCTGGTCTGGGAACCATCCTGCGTATCGTGGATTCTAAGGAGCCAGCCGGCCACTCCCAGCCACAGGCCCCCAAACACAAACCACAGCGCTTTTCCCTGGAAAACAAAACTCGCCTGCCAACTTTTTGATGGCAGATTGCAGGAGCCACTTGGTACTATCAAACCAGCCCAACTTGGCACTGGTGCCACCATGGGTCTGGTCACCATCCTGCCTATCGTAGCTTTTCAGGAGCCAGCCGGTCACTCCCAGCCATAGGCCCCGTGACACAAAGCTCGGCCCGTTTCCCTGGCAAAAAAAAGTAAGCTGCCCCTCTTCTGGATGGCAGATTGCAGGAACCACTTTGCACCATCAAACTAGCCCGACTTGGCACTGGTGCCACCTCTGGTCTGGGAACCATGCTGTGTATTGTGGATTCTAAGGAGCCATCCGTCCACTCCCAGCCACAGGCCCCCAAACACAAACAACGGCGCTTTTCCCTGGAAAACAAAACTCGCCTGCCAACTATTTGATGGCAGATTGCAGGAGCCACTTGGTACTATCAAATCAGCCCAACTTGGCACTGGTGCCACCATGGGTCTGGTCACCATCCTGCCTATCGTAGCTTTTAAGGAGCCAGCCGGTCACTCCCAGCCATAGGCCCCCAGACACAAACCTCGGCCCGTTTCCCTGGCAAACAAAAGTAAGCTACCCCGCTTCTGGATGGCAGATTGCAGGACGCACTTGATAGTATCAAACCAGCCCGACTTGGCACTGGTGCCACCTCAGGTCTGGGAACCATGCTGCGTATCGTGGATTCTAATTAGCCATCTGGCCACTCCCACCCACAGGCCCCCAAACAAAAACAACGGCGCTTTTCCCTGGAAAACAAACCTCGCCTGCCAAATTTTGATGGCAGGTTGCCGGAGCCACTTGGTACTATCAAACCAGCCCAACTTGACACTGGTGCCACCATGGGTCTGGTCACCATCCTGCCTATCGTAGCTTTTCAGGAGCCAGACGGTCACTCCCAGCCATAGGCCCCCAGACAAAAACCTTGGCCCGTTTCCCTGGCAAACAAAAGTAAGTTATCCCGCTTCTGGATGGCAGATTGCAGGAGCAACTTTTCACCATCAAACCAGCCCGACTTGGCACTGGTGCCACCTCTGGTCTGGGAACCATCCTGCGTATCGTGGATTCTAAGGAGCCAGCCGGCCACTCCCAGCCACAGGCCCCCAAACACAAACCACAGCGCTTTTCCCTGGAAAACAAAACTCGCCTGCCAACTTTTTGATGGCAGATTGCAGGAGCCACTTGGTACTATCAAACCAGCCCAACTTGGCACTGGTGCCACCATGGATCTGGTCACCATCCTGCCTATCGTAGCTTTTCAGGACCTAGCCGGTCACTCCAAGCCATAGGCCCCCAGAGAAAAACCTCGGCCCGTTTCCCTGGCAAACAAAAGTAAGCTGCCCCGCTTCTGGATGGCAGATTGCAGGAACCACTTGGTACTATCAAACCAGCCCAACTTGGCACTGGTGCCACCTTGGGCCTGGGAACCATCCTGCGTATCGTGGATTCTAAGGAGCCAGCCGGTCACTCCCAGCCACAGGCCACCAAACACAAACAACGGCGCTTTTCCCTGGAAAACAAAACTCGCCTGCCAACATTTTGATGGCAGATTGCAGGAGCCACTTGGTACTATCAAATCAGCCCAACTTGGCACTGGTGCCACCATGGGTCTGGTCACCATCCTGCCTATCGTAGCTTTTCAGGAGCCAGCCGGTCCCTCCCTGCCATAGGCCCCCAGAGAAAAACCTCGGCCCGTTTCCCTGGCAAACAAAAGTAAGCTACCCCGCTTCTGGATGGCAGATTGCAGGAGCCACTTTGCACCATCAAACTAGCCCGACTTGGCACTGGTGCCACCTCAGGTCTGGGAACCATCCTGCGTATCGTTCATTGTAAGGAGCCAGCCGGCCACTCCCAGCCACAGGCCCCCAGACACAAACAACGGCGCTTTTCCCTGGAAAACAAAACTCGCCTGCCAACTTTTTGATGGCAGATTGCAGGAGCCACTTGGTACTATCAAATCAGCCCAACTTGGCACTGGTGCCACCATGGGTCTGGTCACCATCCTGCCTATCGTAGCTTTTCAGGAGCCAGCCGGTCACTCGCAGCCATAGGCCCCCAGACACAAAACTCGGCCCGTTTCCCTGGCAAACAAAAGTAAGCTATCCCGCTTCTGGATGGCAGATTGCAGGAACCACTTTGCAACATCAAACTGGCCTGACTTGGCACTGGTGCGACCTCTGGTCTGGGAACCATCCTGCGTATCGTGGATTCTAAGGAGCCAGCCGGCCACTCCCAGCCACAGGCCCCCAAACACAAACAACGGCGCTTTTCCCTGGAAAACAAAACTCGCCTGCCAACATTTTGATGGCAGATTGCAGGAGCCACTTGGTACTATCAAATCAGCCCAACTTGGCACTGGTGCCACCATGGGTCTGGTCACCATCCTGCCTATCGTAGCTTTTCAGGAGCCAGAGGGTCACTCCCAGCTATAAGCCCCCAGACAAAAACCTCGGCCCGTTTCCCTGGCATACAAAAGTATGCTGCCCCGCTTCTGGATGGCAGATTGCAGGAACAACTTGGTACTATCAAACCAGCCCGACTTGGCACTGGTGCCACCTCTGGTCTGGGAACCATCCTGCGTATCGTGGTTCTAAGGAGCCATCCGTCCACTCCCAGCCACAGGCCCCCAAACACAAACAACGGCGCTTTTCCCTGGAAAACAAGACTCGCCTGCCAACATTTTGATGGCAGATTGCAGGAGCCACTTGGTACTATCAAACCAGCCCAACTTGGCACTGGTGCCACCATGGATCTGGTCACAATCCTGCCTATCGTAGCTTTTCAGGACCTAGCCGGTCACTCCAAGCCATAGGCGCCCAGACAAAAAGCTCGGCCCGTTTCCCTGGCAAACAAAGTAAGCTGCCCCGCTTCTGGATGGCAGATTGCAGGAACCACTTGGTACTATCAAACCAGCCCGACTTGGCACTGGTGCCACCTTGGGGCTGGGAACCATCCTGCGTATCGTTCATTCTAAGGAGCCAGCCGGCCACTCCAGCCACAGGCCCCCAGACACAAACAACGGCGCTTTTCCCTGGAAAACAAAATTCGCCTGCCAACTTTTAGATGGCAGATTGCAGGAGCCACTTGGTACTATCAAATCAGCCCAACTTGGCACTGGTGCCACCATGGGTCTGGTAAACATCCTGCCTATCGTAGCTTTTCAGGACCTAGACGGTCACTCCCAGCCATAGGCCCCGTGACACAAAGCTCGGCCCGTTTCCCTGGCAAACAAAAGTAAGCTGTCCCGCTTCTGGATGGCAGATTGCAGGATCCACTAGGTATTATCAAACCAGCCCGACTTGGCACTGGTGCCACCTCTGGTCTGGGAACCATCCTGCGTATCGTGGATTCTAAGCAGCCAGCCGGCCACTCCCAGCCACAGGCCCCCAAACACAAACAACGGCGCTTTTCCCTGGAAAACAAAACTCGCCTGCCAACATTTTGATGGCAGATTGCAGGAGCCACTTGGTACTATCAAACCAGCCCAACTTGGCACTGGTGCCACCATGGGTCTGGTCACCATCCTGCCTATCCTAGCATTTCAGGAGCCAGCCGGTCACTCCCAGCCATAGGCCCCCAGACAAAAACCTTGGCCTGTTTTCCTGGCAAACAAAAGTAAGTTATCCCGCTACTGGATGGCAGATTGCAGGAGCCACTTTTCACCATCAAACCAGCCCGACTTGGCACTGGTGCCACCTCAGGTCTGGGAACCATGCTGCGTATCGTGGATTCTAAGGAGCCAGCCGGCCACTCCCAGCCACAGGCCCCCAAACACAAACAACGGCGCATTTCCCTGGATAACAAACTCGCCTGCCAACTTTTTGATGGCAGATTGCAGGAGCCACTTGGTACTATCAAACCAGCCCAACTTGGCACTGGTGCCACCATGGGTCTGGTCACCATCCTGCCTATCGTAGCTTTTCAGGAGCCAGCCGGTCACTCCCAGCCATAGGCCCCCAGACACAAACCTCGGCCCGTTTCCCTGGCAAACAAAAGTTAGCTACCCCGCTTCTGGATGGCAGATTGCAGGACGCACTTGGTACTATCAAACCAGCCCAACTTGGCACTGGTGCCACCTCTGGTCTGGGAACCATGCTGCGTATCGTGGATTCTAAGGAGCCAGCCGGCCACTCCCAGCCACAGGCCCCCAAACAAAAACAACGGCGCTTTTCCCTGGAAAACAAAACTCGCCTGCCAACATTTTGATGGCAGATTGCAGGAGCCACTTGGTACTATCAAACCAGCCCAACTTGACACTGGTGCCACCATGGGTCTGGTCACCATCCTGCCTATCTTAGCTTTTCAGGAGCCAGCCGGTCACTCCCAGCCATAGGCCCCCAGACACAAACCTCGGCCCGTTTTCCTGGCAAACAAAAGTAAGCTGCCCCGCTTCTGGATGGCAGATTGCAGGAGCCACTTGGTACTATCAAACCAGCCCAACTTGGCACTGGTGCCACCTTGGGTCTGGGAACCATCCTGCGTATCGTGGATTCTAAGGAGCCAGCCGGTCACTCCCAGCCACAGGCCCCCAAACACAAACCACAGCGCTTTTCCCTGGAAAACAAAACCCGCCTGCCGACATTTTGATGGCAGATTGCAGGAGCCACTTGCTACTATCAAATCAGCCCAACTTGGCACTGGTGCCACCATGGGTCTGGTCACCATCCTGCCTATCGTAGCTTTTCAGGAGGCAGCCGGTCACTCCCAGCCATAGGCCCCCAGAGAAAAACCTCGGCCCGTTTCCCTGGCAAACAAAAGTAAGCTGCCCTGCTTCTGGATGGCAGATTGCAGGAACCACTTGGTACTATCAAACCAGCAAAACTTGGCACTGGTGCCACCTTGGGTCTGGATACCATGCTGCGTATCGTGGATTCTAAGGAGCCAGCCGGCCACTCCCAGCCACAGGCCCCCAAACACAAACAACGGCGCTTTTCCCTGGGAAACAAAACTCTCCTGCCAACTTTTTGATGGGAGATTGCAGGAGCCACTTGGTTTTATCAAATCAGACCAACTTGGCACTGGTGCCACCATGGGTCTGGTCACCATCCTGCCTATCGTAGCTTTTCAGGAGCCAGCCGGTCCCTCTCTGCCATAGGCCCCCAGACACAAACCTCGGCCCGTTTCCCTGACAAACAAAAGTAAGTTATCCCGCTTCTGGATGGCAGATTGCCGGAGCCACTTGGTACTATCAAACCAGCCCGACTTGGCACTGGTGCCACCATGGGTCTGGTCACCATCCTGCCTATCGTGGATTCTAATTAGCCATCCGTCCACTCCCAGCCACAGGCCCCCAAACAAAAACAACGGCGCTTTTCCCTGGAAAACAAAATTCGCCGGCCAACTTTTTGATGGCAGATTGCAGGAGCCACTTGGTACTATCAAATCAGCCCAACTTGGCACTGGTGCCACCATGGGTATGGTCACCATCCTGCTTATCGTAGCTTTTCAGGAGCCAGCCGGTCACTCCCAGCCATAGGCGCCCAGACACAATGCTCTGCCCTTTTCCCTGGCAAACCAAAGTAAGCTGCCCCGCTTCTGGATGGCAGATTGCAGGAACCACTTGGTACTATAAAACAAGCCCGACTTGGCACTGGTGCCACCTCTGGTCTGGGAACCATGCTGCGTATCGTGGATTCTAAGGAGCCAGCCGGCCACTCCCAGCCACAGGCCCCCAAACAAAAACAACGGCGCTTTTCCCTGGAAAACAAAACTCGCCTGCCAAATTTTTGATGGCAGATTGCAGGAGCCACTTGGTACTATCAAATCAGCCCAACTTGACACTGGTGCCACCATGGGTCTGGTCACCATCCTGCCTATCTTAGCTTTTCAGGAGCCAGCCGGTCACTCCCAGCCATAGGCCCCCAGACACAAAGCTCGGCCCGTTTCCCTGGCAAACAAAAGTAAGCTACCCCGCTTCTGGATGGCAGATTGCAGGAGCCACTTGGTACTATCAAACCAGCCCAACTTGGCACTGGTGCCACCTTGGGTCTGGGAACCATCTTGCGTATCGTGGATTCTAAGGAGCCAGCCGGTCACTCCCAGCCACAGGCCCCCAAACACAAACCACAGCGCTTTTCCCTGGAAAACAAATGCCGCCTGCCGACATTTTGATGGCTGATTGCAGGAGCCACTTGCTGCTATCAAATCAGCCCAACTTGGCACTGGTGCCACCATGGGTCTGGTCACCATCCTGCCTATCGTAGCTTTTCAGGAGCCAGCCGGTCACTCCCAGTCATAGGCCCCCAGACACAAACCTCGGCCCGTTTCCCTGGCAAACAAAAGTAAGCTGCCCCGCTTCTGGATGGCAGATTGTAGGACGCACTTGGTACTATCAAACCAGCCCGACTTGGCACTGGTGCCACCTCTGGTCTGGGAACTATGGTGCGTATCGTGGATTCTAAGGAGCCAGCCGGCCACTCTCAGCCACAGGCCCCCAAACAAAAACAACGGCGCTTTTCCCTGGAAAACAAAACTCGCCTGCCAAATTTTGACGGCAGATTGCAGGAGCCACTTGGTACTATCAAATCAGCCCAACTTGGGACTGGTGCCACCATGGGTCTGGTCACCATCCTGCCTATCGTAGCTTTTCAGGAGCCAGCCGGTCACTCCCAGCCATAGGCCCCCAGACAAAAACCTCGGCCCGTTTCCCTGGCAAACAAAAGTAAGCTGCCCTGCTTCTGGATGGCAGATTGCAGGAACCACTTGGTACTATCAAACCAGCAAAACTTGGCACTGGTGCCACCTTGGGTCTGGATACCATGCTGCGTATCGTGGATTCTAAGGAGCCAGCCGGCCACTCCCAGCCACAGGCCCCCAAACACAAACAACAGCGCTTTTCCCTGGAAAACAAAACTCTCCTGCCAACTTTTTGATGGGAGATTGCAGGAGCCACTTGGTTTTATCAAATCAGACCAACTTGGCACTGGTGCCACCATGGGTCTGGTCACCATCCTGCCTATCGTAGCTTTTCAGGAGCCAGCCGGTCACTCCCAGCCATAGGCCCCCAGACACAAACCTCGGCCCGTTTCCCTGACAAACAAAAGTAAGTTATCCCGCTTCTGGATGGCAGATTCCAGGAGCCACTTGGTACTATCAAACCAGCCCGACTTGGCACTGGTGCGACCTCTGGTCTGGTCACCATCCTGCGTATCGTGGATTCTAATTAGCCATCCGTCCACTCCCAGCCACAGGCCCCCAAACAAAAACAACGGCGCTTTTCCCTGGAAAACAAAACTCGTCTGCCAACTTTTTGATGGCAGATTGCCACAGCCACTTGGTACTATCAAACCAGCCCAACTTGGCACTGGTGCCACCTTGTGTCTGGGAACCATGCTGCGTATCGTGGATTATAGGGAGCCAGCCGGCCACTCCCAGCCACAGGCCCCCAAACACAAACCACAGCGCTTTTCCCTGGAAAACAAAATTCGCCGGCCAACATTTTGATGGCAGATTGCAGGAGCCACTTGGTACTATCAAATCAGCCCAACTTGGCACTGGTGCCACCATGGGTCTGGTCACCATCCTGCTTATCGTAGCTTTTCAGGAGCCAGCCGGTCACTCCCATCCATAGGCACCCAGACAAAAACCTCGGCCCGTTTCCCTGGCAAACAAAAGTAAGCTGCCCCGCTTCTGGATGGCAGATTGCAGGAACCACTTGGTACTATAAAACCAGCCCGACTTGGCACTGGTGCCACCTCAGGTCTGGGAACCATGCTGCGTATCGTGGATTCTAAGGAGCCAGCCGGCCACTCCCAGACATAGGCACCCAAACACAAACAACGGCGCTTTTCCCTGGAAAACAAAACTCGCCTGCCAAATTTTGATGGCAGATTGCAGGAGCCACTTGGTGCTATCAAACCTGCCCAACTTGGCACTTGTGCCACCATGGGTCTGCTCACCATTCTGCCTATCGTAGCTTTTTAGGAGCCAGCCGCTCACTCCCAGCCATAGGTCCCCAGACAAAAATCTCGGCCCGTTTCCCTGGCAAACAAAAGTAAGCTGCCCCGCTTCTGGATGGTAGATTGCAGGACGCACTTGGTACTATCAAACCAGCCCGACTTGGCACTGGTGCCACCTCAGGTCTGGGAACCATGCTGCGTATCGTGGATTCTAAGGAGCCAGCCGGCCACTCCCAGCCACAAGCCCCCAAACACAAACAACGGCGCTTTTCCCTGGAAAACAAAACTCGCCTGCCGACATTTTGATGGCAGATTGCAGGAGCCACTTGGTACTATCAAACCAGCCCAACTTGGCACTGGTGCCACCATGGGTCTGGTCACCATCCTGCCTATCGTAGCTTTTCAGGAGCCAGCCGGTCACTCCCAGCCATAGGCCCCGAGACACAAAGCTCGGACCTTTTCCCTGGCAAACAAAAGTAATCTGCCCCGCTTCTGGATGGCAGATTGCAGGAGCCACTTTGCACCATCATACTAGCCCGACTTGGCACTGGTGCCACCTTGGGTCTGGGAACCATCCTGCGTATCGTGGATTCTAAGGAGCCAGCCGGCCACTCCCAGCCACAGGCCCCCAAACACAAACAACGGCGCTTTTCCCTGGAAAACAAAACTCGCCTGCAAAATTTTGACGGCAGTTTGCAGGAGCCACTTGGTACTATCAAATCAGCCCAACTTGGGACTGGTGCCAGCATGGGTCTGGTCACCATCCTGCCTATCGTAGATTTTCAGGAGCCAGCCGGTCACTCCCAGCCATAGGCCCCCAGACAAAAACCTCGGACCGTTTCCCTGGCAAACAAACGTAAGCTGCCCTGCTTCTGGATGGCAGATTGCAGGAACCACTTGGTACTATCAAACCAGCAAAACTTGGCACTGGTGCCACCTTGGGTCTGGATACCATGCTGCGTATCGTGGATTCTAAGGAGCCAGCCGGCCACTCCCAGCCACAGGCCCCCAAACACAAACAACGGCGCTTTTCCCTGGAAAACAAAACTCTCCTGCCAACTTTTTGATGGCAGATTGCAGGAGCCACTTGGTTTTATCAAATCAGCCCAACTTGGCACTGGTGCCACCATGGGTCTGGTCACCATCCTGCCTATCGTAGCTTTTCAGGAGCCAGCCGGTCACTCGCAGCCATAGGCCCCCAGACAAAAAGCTCGGCCCGTTTCCCTGGCAAACAAAAGTAAGCTACCCCGCTTCTGGATGGCAGATTGCAGGAGCCACTTTGCACCATCAAACTAGCCCGTCTTGGCACTGGTGCCACCTCTGGTCTGGGAACCATCCTGCGTATCGTGGATTTTAAGGAGCCAGTCGGCCGCTCCCAGCCATACGCCTCCAAACACAAACAACGGTCCGTTTCCCTGGCAAAGAAAACTAAGCTGCCCCGCTTCTGGATGTCAGATTGCAGGAACCACTTGTTGCCAAGTTGGGGTGGTTTGATAGTACCAAGTGGCTCCTGCAATCTTCCATCAAAAAGTTGGCAAGCGAGTTTTGTTTTCCAGGGAAAAGCGCCGTTGTTTGTGTTTGGGGGCCTGTGGCTGGGAGTGGCCAGCTGTCTCCTTAGAATCCACGATACGCAGGATGGGTCCCCGACCAGAGGTGGCACCAGTGCCAAGTCGGGCTGGTTTGATGGTGCAAAGTGACTCCTGCAATCTGCCATCCAGAAGCGGGGTAGCTTACTTTTGTTTGCCAGGGAAACGGGCAGAGCTTTGTGTCTGGGGGCCTATGGCTGGGAGTGACCGGCTGCCTCCTGAAAAGCTACGATAGGCAGGATGGTGACCAGACCCATGGTGGCACCAGTGCCAAGTTGGGCTGGTTTGATAGTACCAAGTGGCTCCTGCAATCTGCCATCAAAAAGTTGGCAGGTGAGTTTTGTTTTCCAGGGAAAAGCGCCGTTGTTTGTGTTTGGGGGCCTGTGGCTGGGAGTGGCCAGCTGGCTCCTTAGAATCCACGATACGCAGGATGGTTCCCAGACCAGAGGTGGCACCAGTGCCAAGTCGGGCTGGTTTGATGGTACAAAGTGGTTCCTGCAATCTGAAATCCAGAAGCGGGGTAGCTTACTTTTGTTTGCCAGGGAAACGGGCCGAGGTTTGTGACTGGGGGCCTATGGCTGGGAGTGACCGGCTGGCGCCTGAAAAGCTACGATAGGCAGGATGGTGACCAGACCCATGGTGGCACCAGTGCCAAGTTGGGCTGGTTTGATAGTACCAAGTGGCTCCTGCAATCTGCCATCAAAAAGTTGGCAGGCCAGTTTTGTTTTCCAGGGAAAAGCGCCGTTGTTTGTGTTTGGAGGCCTGTGGCTGGGAGTGGCCGGCTGCCTCCTTTGAACCCATTATACGCAGGATGGTTCCCAGAGCCAAGGTGGCGCCAGTGCCAAGTTGGGCTGGTTTGATAGTACCAAGCGGCTCCTGCAATCTGCCATCCAGAAGCGGGACAGCTTAATTTTGTTTCCCAGGGAAACGGGCCGAGGTATTTGTCTGGGGGCCTATGGCTGGGAGTGACTGGCTGGCTACTGAAAAGCTACGATAGGCAGGATGGTTACCAAACTCATGGTGGCACCAGTGCCAAGTCGGGCTGGTTTGATAATACTAAATAGCTCTTGCAATCTGCCATCCAGACGGGGGGCAGCGGATTTTTGTTTGCTGGAGAAAAGTTCCGTGGTTTTTTTTGGGGGTATATGGCTGGACGTGGCCGGCTGGCTCCTTAAAACTTCGATACGCAGGATTGTTCCCTGACCCAAGGTGGCACCAGTGCCAAGTAGGGCTGTTTTCGTAGTACCAAGTGCGTCCTGCAATTTGCCATCCAGAAGAGGGGCAGTTGAGTTTTGTTTGCCAGAGAAAAGGGCCGTGGTATATGTTTGGGGGCATATGGTTGAGAGTGGCCGGCTGGCCCCTGAAAATCCACGATAGGCAGGATGGTTCCCAGAACCAAGGTGGCACCAGTGCCATGTTGGCCTGGTTTGATAGTACCATGTGGCTCCTGCAATCTGCCATCCAGAAGCGGGGCTGCTTACTTTTGTTTGCCAGGGAAACGGGCCGAGATATTTGTCTGGGGGCCTATGGCTGGGAGTGAGCGGCTGGCTCCTGAAAAGCTACGATAGGCAGGATGGTGACCAGACCCATGGTGGCACCATTGCCAAGTTGGGCTGGTTTGATAGTACCAAGTGGCTCCTGCAATCTGCCATCAAAAAGTTGTCAGGCGAGTTTTGTTTTCCAGGGAAAAGCGCCGTTGTTCTTGTTTAGAGGCCTGTGGCTGGGAGTGGCCGGCTGCCTCCTTTGAACCCAGGATACGCAGGATGGTTCCCAGACCCAAGGTGGCACCAGTGCCAAGTTGGGCTGGTTTGATAGTACCAAGTGGCTCCTGCAATCTGCCATCCAGAAGCGGGACAGCTTACCTTTGTTTCCCAGGGAAACGGGCCGAGGTATTTGTCTGGGGGCCTATGGTTGGGAGTGACCGGCTGGCTACTGAAAAGCTACGATAGGCAGGATGGTTACCAGACTCATGGTGGCACCAGTGCCTAGTCGGGCTGGTTTGATAATACTAAATAGCTCCTGAAATCTGCCATTCAGACGCGGGGCAGCGGATTTTTGTTTGCTGGAGAAAAGTTCCGTGGTTTTTTTTTGGGGGTATATGGCTGGACGTGGCCGGCTGGCTCCTTAAAAAGATCGATACGCAGGATTGTTCCCTGACCCAAGGTGGCATCACTGCCAAGTCGGGCTGTTTTCGTAGTACCAAGTGCGTCCTGCAATTTGCCATCCAGAAGAGGGGCAGTTGAGTTTTGTTTGCCAGAGCAAAGGGCCGTGGTATGTGTTTGGGGGCATATGGCTGAGAGTGGCCGGCTGGCCCCTGAAAATCCACGATAGGCAGGATGGTTCCCAGAGCCAAGGTAGCACCAGTGCCATGTTGGCCTGGTTTGATAGTACCAAGTGGCTCCTGCAATCTGCCATCCAGAAGCGGGGCAGCTTACTTTTGTTTGCCAGGGAAACGGGCCGAGATATTTGTCTGGGGGCCTATGGCTGGGAGTGACCGGCTGGCTCCTGAAAAGCTACGATAGGCAGGATGGTGACCAGACCCAAAGTGGAACCAGTACCAAGTTGGGCTGGTTTGATAGTACCAAGTGGCTCCTGCAATCTGCCATCAAAAATTTGGCAGGCGAGTTTTGTTTTCCAGGGAAATGCGCCGTTGTTTAGAGGCCTGTGGCTGGGAGTGGCCGCCTGTCCTCGTAGAATCTACGTTACGCAGCATGGTTCCCAGAGACAAGGTGGCACCAGGGCCAAGTCGGGCAGGTTTGATAGTACCAAATGCATCCTGCAATCTGCCATCCAAAAGCGGGGCAGTTTACTTTTGTTTGCCAGGGAAACGGGCCGAGGTTTGTGTCTGGGGGCCTATGGCAGGGAGTGACCGTCTGGGTCCTGAAAAGCTACGATAGGCAGGATGTTTACCAGACCCATGGTGGCACCAGTGCCAAGTTGGGCTGATTTGATAGTACCAAGTGGCTCCTGCAATCTGCCATCCAGAATCGGGGCAGCTTACTTTTGTTTTCCAGGGAAAGGGGCCGAGGTTTGTGTCTGGGGGTCTATGGCTGGGAGTGACCGGCTGGCTCCTGAAAAGCTACGATAGGCAGGATGGTGACCAGACCCATGGTGGCACCAGTGCCAAGTTGGGCTGGTTTGATAGCACCAAGTGGCTCCTGCAATCTGCCATCAAAATGTTGGCAGGCGAGTTTTGTTTTCCAGGGAAAAGCACCGTTGTGTGTGTTTTGGGGCCTGTGGCTGGGAGTGGCCAGCTGGCTCCTTAGAATCCACGATACGCAGGATGGTTCCCAGACCCAAGGTGGCACCAGTGCCAAGTAGGGCTGGTTTCATAGTACCCAGTGGCTCCTGCAATCTCCCATCAGGAAAAGGGGCAGTTGAGTTTTGTTTTCCAGAGAAAAGGGCCGTGGTTTGTGTTTGGGGCCTATGGCTGAGAGTGACCGGCTGGCCCCTGAAAATCCACGATAGGAAGGATGGTTCCCAGATCCAAGGTGGCAGCAGTGCCATGTTGTGCTGGTGTGATAGTCCCAAGTGGCTCATGCAATCTGCCATCCAGAAGCGGGGCAGCTGAATTTTGTTTGCCAGAGAAAAATGCTGTGGTTTGTGTTTGGGGGCCTGTGGCTGGGAGTGGCCGGCTGGCTCCTGAAAATCCATGATACGCAGCATGGTTCCCAGACCCAAGGTGGCACCAATGCCAAGTGGGGCTGGTTTCACAGTGTCAAGTGCCTCCTGCAATCTCCCATCCAGAAGCGGGGCAGCTGAGTTTTGTTTGCCTGTTAAACGGGCCGTTGTTTTTGATTGGTGTCTGTGGCCGAGAGTGTTCGGCTGGCTCCTGACAACCCACAATACGCAGGATGTTTCCCAGACCCAAGGTGTCACCATTACCAAGTCGGCCTGCGGTTTTAGTATCAAGTTCATCCTGCAATTTGCCATCCAGAAGAGGGGCAGTTGAGTTTTGTTTGCCAGAGAAACGGGCGGAGGTTTCTGTTTGGGGACATATGGCTGAGAGTGGCCGGGTGGCCCCTGAATATCCACGATACACAGCATGGTTCCCAGATCCAAGGTGGCACCAGTGCCAAGTTGGGCTGGTTTGATAGTACCAAGTGGCTCCTGCAATCTGCCATCCAGAAGCGGGGCAGCTTACTTTTGTTTGCCAGAGAAATAGGCCTAGGTTTTTGTCTGGGGGCCTGTGGCTAGGAGTGGCCGGCTGGCTCCTAAGAATCCACGATACGCAGGATGTTTCCCAGACCCAAGGTGGCACCAGTGCCAAGTCGGGCTGGTTTGATAGTACCAAGTGGCTCCTGCAAACTCCATCAAAATGTTGGCAGACGTGTTTTGTTTTCCAGGGAACAGCGCCGTTGATTTTGTTTGGGGGCCTGTGGCTGGGAGTGGCCGGCTGGCTCCTTAGAATCCACGATACGCAGGATGGTTCCCAGACCCAAGGTGGCACCAGTGCCAAGTCAGGCTGGTTTGATTACACCAAGTGGCTCGTGCAATCTGCCATCCAGAAGTGAGGCAGCTAAGTTTTGTTTGCCAGAAAAAAGGGCCGTGGTTTTTGTTGGGGGCCTGTGGCTGGGAGTAGCCGGCTGGCTCCTTAAAATCCACGATAGCCTGGATGGTTCCCAGACCCAAGGTGGCACCAGTGCCAAGTCGGGCTGGTTTGATAGTACCAAGTGGCTCCTGCAATCTGCCATCCAGAAGCGGTGCAGTTGAGTTTTGTTTGCCAGAGAAAAGGGCCGTGGGTTGTGTTTGGGGGCATATGGCTGGGAGTGGCCGGCTGTCTCATTAAAAAGATCGATACGCAGGATGGTTCCCAGACCCAAGGTGGCACCAGTGCCAAGTAGGGCTGTTTTTATAGTACCAAGTGCGTCCTGCAATTTGCCATCCAGAAGAGGGGCAGTGGAGTTTTGTTTGCCAGAGGATAGCGCCGTTGTTTGTGTTTGGGGGCTTGTGACTGGGAGTGGCCGACTGGCGCCTTAGAATCTGTCTTACGCAGCATGGTTCCCAGACCAGAGGTGGCACCAGTGCCAAGTTGGGCTGGTTTGATAGTACCAAGTGGCTCCTGCAATCTGCCATCCAGAAGCGGGGCAGCTTACTTTTGTTTGCCAGGGAAACGGGCCGAGGTTTGTGACTGGGGGCCTATGGCTGGGAGTGACCGGCTGGCGCCTGAAAAGCTACGATAGGCAGGATGGTGACCAGACCCATGGTGGCACCAGTGCCAAGTTGGGCTGGTTTGATAGTACCAAGTGGCTCCTGCAATCTGCCATCAAAAAGTTGGCAGGCCAGTTTTGTTTTCCAGGGAAAAGCGCCGTTGTTTGTGTTTGGAGGCCTGTGGCTGGGAGTGGCCGGCTGCCTCCTTTGAACCCATTATACGCAGGATGGTTCCCAGAGCCAAGGTGGCGCCAGTGCCAAGTTGGGCTGGTTTGATAGTACCAAGCGGCTCCTGCAATCTGCCATCCAGAAGCGGGACAGCTTAATTTTGTTTCCCAGGGAAACGGGCCGAGGTATTTGTCTGGGGGCCTATGGCTGGGAGTGACTGGCTGGCTACTGAAAAGCTACGATAGGCAGGATGGTTACCAAACTCATGGTGGCACCAGTGCCAAGTCGGGCTGGTTTGATAATACTAAATAGCTCTTGCAATCTGCCATCCAGACGGGGGGCAGCGGATTTTTGTTTGCTGGAGAAAAGTTCCGTGGTTTTTTTTGGGGGTATATGGCTGGACGTGGCCGGCTGGCTCCTTAAAACTTCGATACGCAGGATTGTTCCCTGACCCAAGGTGGCATCACTGCCAAGTCGGGCTGTTTTCGTAGTACCAAGTGCGTCCTGCAATTTGCCATCCAGAAGAGGGGCAGTTGAGTTTTGTTTGCCAGAGAAAAGGGCCGTGGTATATGTTTGGGGGCATATGGTTGAGAGTGGCCGGCTGGCCCCTGAAAATCCACGATAGGCAGGATGGTTCCCAGAGCCAAGGTGGCACCAGTGCCATGTTGGCCTGGTTTGATAGTACCATGTGGCTCCTGCAATCTGCCATCCAGAAGCGGGGCTGCTTACTTTTGTTTGCCAGGGAAACGGGCCGAGATATTTGTCTGGGGGCCTATGGCTGGGAGTGAGCGGCTGGCTCCTGAAAAGCTACGATAGGCAGGATGGTGACCAGACCCATGGTGGCACCATTGCCAAGTTGGGCTGGTTTGATAGTACCAAGTGGCTCCTGCAATCTGCCATCAAAAAGTTGTCAGGCGAGTTTTGTTTTCCAGGGAAAAGCGCCGTTGTTCTTGTTTAGAGGCCTGTGGCTGGGAGTGGCCGGCTGCCTCCTTTGAACCCAGGATACGCAGGATGGTTCCCAGACCCAAGGTGGCACCAGTGCCAAGTTGGGCTGGTTTGATAGTACCAAGTGGCTCCTGCAATCTGCCATCCAGAAGCGGGACAGCTTACCTTTGTTTCCCAGGGAAACGGGCCGAGGTATTTGTCTGGGGGCCTATGGTTGGGAGTGACCGGCTGGCTACTGAAAAGCTACGATAGGCAGGATGGTTACCAGACTCATGGTGGCACCAGTGCCTAGTCGGGCTGGTTTGATAATACTAAATAGCTCCTGAAATCTGCCATTCAGACGCGGGGCAGCGGATTTTTGTTTGCTGGAGAAAAGTTCCGTGGTTTTTTTTTGGGGGTATATGGCTGGACGTGGCCGGCTGGCTCCTTAAAAAGATCGATACGCAGGATTGTTCCCTGACCCAAGGTGGCATCACTGCCAAGTCGGGCTGTTTTCGTAGTACCAAGTGCGTCCTGCAATTTGCCATCCAGAAGAGGGGCAGTTGAGTTTTGTTTGCCAGAGCAAAGGGCCGTGGTATGTGTTTGGGGGCATATGGCTGAGAGTGGCCGGCTGGCCCCTGAAAATCCACGATAGGCAGGATGGTTCCCAGAGCCAAGGTAGCACCAGTGCCATGTTGGCCTGGTTTGATAGTACCAAGTGGCTCCTGCAATCTGCCATCCAGAAGCGGGGCAGCTTACTTTTGTTTGCCAGGGAAACGGGCCGAGATATTTGTCTGGGGGCCTATGGCTGGGAGTGACCGGCTGGCTCCTGAAAAGCTACGATAGGCAGGATGGTGACCAGACCCAAAGTGGAACCAGTACCAAGTTGGGCTGGTTTGATAGTACCAAGTGGCTCCTGCAATCTGCCATCAAAAATTTGGCAGGCGAGTTTTGTTTTCCAGGGAAATGCGCCGTTGTTTAGAGGCCTGTGGCTGGGAGTGGCCGCCTGTCCTCGTAGAATCTACGTTACGCAGCATGGTTCCCAGAGACAAGGTGGCACCAGGGCCAAGTCGGGCAGGTTTGATAGTACCAAATGCATCCTGCAATCTGCCATCCAAAAGCGGGGCAGTTTACTTTTGTTTGCCAGGGAAACGGGCCGAGGTTTGTGTCTGGGGGCCTATGGCAGGGAGTGACCGTCTGGCTCCTGAAAAGCTACGATAGGCAGGATGTTTACCAGACCCATGGTGGCACCAGTGCCAAGTTGGGCTGATTTGATAGTACCAAGTGGCTCCTGCAATCTGCCATCCAGAATCGGGGCAGCTTACTTTTGTTTTCCAGGGAAAGGGGCCGAGGTTTGTGTCTGGGGGTCTATGGCTGGGAGTGACCGGCTGGCTCCTGAAAAGCTACGATAGGCAGGATGGTGACCAGACCCATGGTGGCACCAGTGCCAAGTTGGGCTGGTTTGATAGCACCAAGTGGCTCCTGCAATCTGCCATCAAAATGTTGGCAGGCGAGTTTTGTTTTCCAGGGAAAAGCACCGTTGTGTGTGTTTTGGGGCCTGTGGCTGGGAGTGGCCAGCTGGCTCCTTAGAATCCACGATACGCAGGATGGTTCCCAGACCCAAGGTGGCACCAGTGCCAAGTAGGGCTGGTTTCATAGTACCCAGTGGCTCCTGCAATCTCCCATCAGGAAAAGGGGCAGTTGAGTTTTGTTTTCCAGAGAAAAGGGCCGTGGTTTGTGTTTGGGGCCTATGGCTGAGAGTGACCGGCTGGCCCCTGAAAATCCACGATAGGAAGGATGGTTCCCAGATCCAAGGTGGCAGCAGTGCCATGTTGTGCTGGTGTGATAGTCCCAAGTGGCTCATGCAATCTGCCATCCAGAAGCGGGGCAGCTGAATTTTGTTTGCCAGAGAAAAATGCTGTGGTTTGTGTTTGGGGGCCTGTGGCTGGGAGTGGCCGGCTGGCTCCTGAAAATCCATGATACGCAGCATGGTTCCCAGACCCAAGGTGGCACCAATGCCAAGTGGGGCTGGTTTCACAGTGTCAAGTGCCTCCTGCAATCTCCCATCCAGAAGCGGGGCAGCTGAGTTTTGTTTGCCTGTTAAACGGGCCGTTGTTTTTGATTGGTGTCTGTGGCCGAGAGTGTTCGGCTGGCTCCTGACAACCCACAATACGCAGGATGTTTCCCAGACCCAAGGTGTCACCACTACCAAGTCGGCCTGCGGTTTTAGTATCAAGTTCATCCTGCAATTTGCCATCCAGAAGAGGGGCAGTTGAGTTTTGTTTGCCAGAGAAACGGGCGGAGGTTTCTGTTTGGGGACATATGGCTGAGAGTGGCCGGGTGGCCCCTGAATATCCACGATACACAGCATGGTTCCCAGATCCAAGGTGGCACCAGTGCCAAGTTGGGCTGGTTTGATAGTACCAAGTGGCTCCTGCAATCTGCCATCCAGAAGCGGGGCAGCTTACTTTTGTTTGCCAGAGAAATAGGCCTAGGTTTTTGTCTGGGGGCCTGTGGCTAGGAGTGGCCGGCTGGCTCCTAAGAATCCACGATACGCAGGATGTTTCCCAGACCCATGGTGGCACCAGTGCCAAGTCGGGCTGGTTTGATAGTACCAAGTGGCTCCTGCAAACTCCATCAAAATGTTGGCAGACGTGTTTTGTTTTCCAGGGAACAGCGCCGTTGATTTTGTTTGGGGGCCTGTGGCTGGGAGTGGCCGGCTGGCTCCTTAGAATCCACGATACGCAGGATGGTTCCCAGACCCAAGGTGGCACCAGTGCCAAGTCGGGCTGGTTTGATTACACCAAGTGGCTCGTGCAATCTGCCATCCAGAAGTGAGGCAGCTAAGTTTTGTTTGCCAGAAAAAAGGGCCGTGGTTTTTGTTGGGGGCCTGTGGCTGGGAGTAGCCGGCTGGCTCCTTAAAATCCACGATAGCCTGGATGGTTCCCAGACCCAAGGTGGCACCAGTGCCAAGTCGGGCTGGTTTGATAGTACCAAGTGGCTCCTGCAATCTGCCATCCAGAAGCGGTGCAGTTGAGTTTTGTTTGCCAGAGAAAAGGGCCGTGGGTTGTGTTTGGGGGCATATGGCTGGGAGTGGCCGGCTGTCTCATTAAAAAGATCGATACGCAGGATGGTTCCCAGACCCAAGGTGGCACCAGTGCCAAGTAGGGCTGTTTTTATAGTACCAAGTGCGTCCTGCAATTTGCCATCCAGAAGAGGGGCAGTGGAGTTTTGTTTGCCAGAGGATAGCGCCGTTGTTTGTGTTTGGGGGCTTGTGACTGGGAGTGGCCGACTGGCGCCTTAGAATCTGTCTTACGCAGCATGGTTCCCAGACCAGAGGTGGCACCAGTGCCAAGTTGGGCTGGTTTGATAGTACCAAGTGGCTCCTGCAATCTGCCATCCAGAAGCGGGGCAGCTTACTTTTGTTTGCCAGGTAAACGGGCCGAGGTTTGTGACTGGGGACGTATGGCTGGGAGTGACCGGCTGGCTCCTGGAAAGCTACAATAGGCAGGATGGTGACCAGACCCATGGTGGCACCAGTGCCAAGTTGGGCTGGTTTGATAGTACCAAGTGGCTCCTGCAATCTGCCATCAAAAAGTTGTCAGGCGAGTTTTGTTTTCCAGGGAAAAGCGCCGTTGTTTGTATTTGGGGGCCTGTGGCAGGGAGTGGCCGGCTGGCTCCTTTGAACCCACGATACGCAGGATGGTTCCCAGACCCAAGGTGGCACCAGTGCCAAGTCGGGCTGGTTTGATACTACCAAGTGCGTCCTGCAATCTGCCATCCAGAAGCGGGGCAGCTTAATTTTGTTTGCCAGGGAAACGGGCCGTGGGTTTTGTTTGGGGGCCTATGGCTGAGAGTGGCCGGCTGGCTCCTGAAAATCCACGCTAGGCAGCATGGTTCCCAGATGCAAGGTGGCACCAGTGCCAAGTCGGGCTGGTTTGATGGTGCAAAGTGGCTCCTGCAATCTGCCATCCAGAAGCGGGGCAGCTGATTTTTGTTTGCCAGAGAAAAATTCCGTGGATTGTTTTTGGGGGCATATTTCTGGGAGTGGCCGGCTGGCTCCTTAAAATGCTCGATACGCATGATGGTTCCCAGGTCCAAGGTGTCACCACTATCAAGTCGGCCTGCGGTTTTAGTATCAAGTTCATCCTGCAATTTGCCATCCAGAAGAGGGGCAGTTGAGTTTTGTTTGCCAGAGAACAGGGCCGAGGTTTCTGTTTGGGGACATATGGCTGAGAGTGGCCGGCTGGCCCCTGAATATCCACGATACACAGCATGGTTCCCAGATCCAAGGTGGCACCAGTGCCAAGTTGGGCTGGTTTGATAGTACCAAGTGTCTCCTGCAATCTGCCATCCAGAAGCGGGGCAGCTTACTTTTGTTTGCCAGAGAAATAGGCCTAGGATTTTGTTTGGGGGCCTGTGGCTAGGAGTGGCCGGCTGGCTCCTAAGAATCCACGATACGCAGGATGTTTCCCAGACCCAAGGTGGCACCAGTGCCAAGTCGGGCTGGTTTGATAGTACCAAGTGGCTCCTGCAAACTCCATCAAAAAGTTGGCAGGCGTGTTTTGTTTTCCAGGGAACAGCGCCGTTGATTTTGTTTGGGGGCCTGTGGCTGGGAGTGGCCGGCTGGCTCCTTAGAATCCACGATACGCAGGATGGTTCCCAGACCCGAGGTGGCACCAGTGCCAAGTCGGGCTGGTTTGATTACACCAAGTGGCTCCTGCAATCTGCCATCCAGAAGTGAGGCAGCTAAGTTTTGTTTGCCAGAAAAAAGGGCCGTGGTTTTTGTTGGGGGCCTGTGGCTGGGAGTGGCCGACTGGCTCCTTAGAATCCACGATACGCAGGATGGTTCCCAGACCCAAGGTGGCACCAGTGCCAAGTCGGGCTGGTTTGATAGTCCCAAGTGGCTCCTGAAAACTGCCATCCAGAAGCGGGGCCGCTGAGTTTTGTTTGCCAGGGAAATGGGCCGTTGTTTGTGTTTGGGGGCCTGTGGCTGGGAGTGTTCGGCTGGTTCCTGAATATGTACGATACGCAGGATTGTTCCCAGACCCAAGGTGGCACCAGTGCCAAGTCGGGCTGGTTTGATGGTGCAAAGTGGCTCCTGCAATCTGCCATCCGGACGCGGGGCAGCGGATTTTTGTTTCCATGAGAAATGGTCCGTGGTTTGTTTTTGGGGGTATATGGCTGGGCCTGGCCGGCTGGCTCCTTAAAAAGCTCGATATGCAGGATGGTTCCCTGACACAAGGTGGCACCAGTGCCACGTCGGGCGGTTTTCGTAGTACATAGTGCGTCCTAAAATTTGCCATCCAGAAGAGGGGCAGTTGAGTTTTGTTTGCCAGAGAAAAGGTCCGTGGTTTGTTTTTGGGGGCATATGGCTGAGAGTGGCTGGCTGGCCCCTGAAAATCCACGATACACAGGATGGTTCCCAGATCCAAGGTGGCACCTGTGCCAAGTCGGGCTGATTTGATAGTACTAAGTAGCTCCTGCAATCTGCCATCCAGAAGCGGGGCAGCTTACTTTTGTTTGCCAGGGAAACGGGCCGAGGTTTGTGTTTGGGGGCCTATGGCTGAGAGTGACCGGCTGGCTCCTGAAAAGCTACAATAGGCAGGATGGTGACCAGACCCATGGTGGCACCAGTGCCAAGTTGGGCTGGTTTGATAGTACCAAGTGGTTCCTGCAATCTGCCATCCAGAAGCAGGGCAGCTGAGTTTTGTTTGCCAGAGAAAAGGGCCTTGGTTTGTGTTTGGGGGCATATGGCTGGGTGTGGCCAGCTGGCTCCTTAAAATGCACGATATGCAACATGGCTCCCAGACCCAAGGTGGCACCAGTGCCAAGTTGGGCTGGTTTGATAGTACCAAGTGGCTCCTGCAATCTTCCATGATCACGTGGAGAAATACTTTCTGGTTTCAGCCTCATGCTCTTTCTTCTCTCCCTCAACTTCTCTATCACCTCTCATCTGGTTCACATGCGCTGTCTTCAAGGTCCACAGGCTACTTTTCACAGAATCTTCTGGCCTGATGAAGTAAGAATGATGAATAGAACAGAGCTGGGATCTATTTTCCAGTTTGGATAAAATGCATTCTGCACACAAATCCAAGGAGAACGGGCTGCCCCGATGCCCAGAAAATCTTTCACTCCTGCTAGTGTTCTACGTCAACCGCAACTTAGTCTGAAAGAAAAGCTTTTTCTCTGAGAGCATCTGAGAGGTTTGCATGAAGCCCTGATATCTGACATATGCAATTTTGAATAGGAGAGGAAAAAGAAAATGGCAAGGAGTTTTTAATTTTAGTGGTTTCAATTTTAATTTCCGTGCACTTTTTCAAAACTTGTCAGCTCAAATGCCCATCAACATCTTTTAGTCATCTGTAAGTCAGTATTCATATAAAATGTGCTTCAAATCCAAAGAATTTCAAATTTGCACTCCAAGCTTCTATGCCTAGATTTATGATTTCCTACACATATTAGATGAAAGGAAGGCCTTTTTTACTGTGGGAGTGCTGGAACACTGGAACAGGTTGCCCAGAGAAGTTGTGGGTGTCCCATCCCTGAAAGTATTCAAGGTCACCTTGGACGGGGCTTGGAGCAGCAACAAAGGAGAAGCTTGATGGTAGAGAAACAAAGTTGGACTATAGAAGAAACTCGGATTGAAGTATAGGATCAAGTTTTCTCTCAGCTCTTGGGGTAAATTCAAAGTTGTACAAAATGACATTTATCTGTGCTATTCACTACTGTAACAGAAAGTTTCATGAAAACTGTACAGAAGATAGTAAATTTTAAAAGAGATAAGAATTACAGCATAAAATCCATGGGATAGGTTACAACATGAGACACTCTCTAAGAGAAAATCTCTGTGTTTCAGCACTTCATCGGGGTAAGATTTCATGAAGTGCCAAAGAAGGCGGCAAAATATCATTCGGGACATTATTTACTGGAATTCAGCCTGGCCATTAGTAGGAACTGCCTTTGAACATATCATGTAGATATACCACACACACTTTCCCTTCACTGAAAAATTACTGTTTACAACAAATAAGCAATTGACGATCAAAATTGATTGAAAGCATCTTAAACATGTCAAGTATTTCATTGTAGATGATCTGTGATCCAAATGCTTCTTCCACCTTCGAGAGGGACAGAAGAATTCTTCCATATCATGATGGTTTAAAATTGTATCAACCAATGTTTTCTGCTGAAAAGATATCATCTATTTTTTTCTATTTTTGGAAGAAAATATTCCTAGACATACAACAGGTGAGAACTAAGTAATTTTAAAGAAACAAATGAAATGAAAATATTCTGTAAATAGAATGAAATGAAAAGCTGTGTTTTAAATAGGAGCTAAATATTAAACAGAATTTTTGTACCAGGCATTTGAATTACTGCACCAGCTCTTTTGCCCATCAAGAGAGGCATTTAGCATTTCAGTCTTTTCCAAGGTGTTCATGATCTGCTATGCTGATCTCTGTGTGTGCCTAGGTGTGTGTGGAGGGGGGGGCATATGAAGGGGAGTGTGTATGTTTGCTTTACAATTGTTGTGGCAGATTCATGCCTCAGCTCCACATTTTGTTTTAAAAAGGTCACACCGAGTGGATATGAAGTTTACTATCAACAAGAGATCGATTCCCAAATCATCCATTTGACTCTCCCTTATAAATCATGTGCTTTGTTGCATATTTTATCAAATATACTTTCAAGCCAGATGGAGGAAGGAGGATGTGGGAATCCCTCCACCATCTTGCAACTTTTATGTAAGTAGGTTTTCAAGAAAATCATCATTTCTCTTTTAAATATGTCTGGAACAGGCATGATGGTAGTGTCAACCTGTTGGAGTTTTTGTTGCTGGAAGAAGTTGTACAAAAGGATTGGTTTTTACATTGACCAGTTACTGAATCAAGCGCAGGAATACATTGGAAATTTAGCTGGGGGTTCCTTTTCCCAGCAGACTACTTCTAGAACGAGCTTGTACACTGAAGCTGACTCTTTTGCTCTCTTTTTGTTTCTTTCCTATTTTCTTGGCTTCTTTGCCACTATCTAGACAATTTTGGAACTTTGTTCCCAACTAAAATGGTTTCAATAGTCTGATTGTGATCATACATTTTTACAAGGAATTTTTAAAATCTTTCCTCGAGTCCAGAAAGTCAAGGACTTAGATCTTTTTCTTCCCTTATCAATATTGCCATGAAATTGATAAATAAAGACCAACTCTTTATTTTTGTTTTTAACCCACGTAGATAATTCCCATCCATTAATCCATTTTGTGGACCAATAGCTGCCATTCTGATGGAAGCTGTCACTTCTTAACAATAGGCATTCTGTGACTATGTTGACTGCACTTTGGGTGAAGATCCTAACTGGTCTTAGATATACATAGGGAGAAATTTGCTCAGCCAGTGTCAGTCTTAAGCATGCGTATCAGAAGATCTTTCTAGAGCTGGGAATTTTCCCATGAAAGGGATTCAGTTAGGGAAGAGACACTTGTGCCAGAGTTTTACATTCTTCTTGAACACTGCTTAAGGAACTTAGATGCCATGTCCATTTGGATCTCTGTCTGCACAGAACTTTGTCATGCCAGCGCTTTGAAATGCATCTTGAAGAGAATTCACTAGCACAGAATGAAAGAGAGTGGAAGGGGTTGGTGGGGCTAACCAGGCCCAACCCCCCTGCCTAAACCAGGATACCTAGAGCCTCTTGCCCAGGATTCTATCTGGGTGTACTTTTAATGTCTTCAAAGATCCAGGCTCCACAATCTTTCTGGGCAGTCTGTGCCGTGGTTCAGTCACCCTGACAGTAAAGAAACATTTACTGATGTTCAAAGGCAATCTCCTGTATTTCAGTGTGTGCCCACTGCCTCTTGTCTTTTCCCTCAGCATCACTGAAAAGACACTGATTCCCTCCCCTTTGCACTATTGCTTCCATATGTATGTGTGATGCCATGTAGAGGTATGTCAAAAACCTCCCTGAAGCCCAGGCAGATAATATTCCCTTCATCTACCAGTCAAGTTGATTCATCAGAGGAGTTTAAAGTGATGTTCAGCATGAAATTCCCCTGAAAAATCATGCTAACTACATTATTTGGTCATCTGTCATGTGCCTGGCAAGGATTTCCAGGAAGAGCTGCTTCATCAACTTCCTGGGGATAAAAAAGAGGCTGGCTGGTTTGTACTATGGCGAGTCCTCTTAATTGCCTTTTTTGAAGATGGGTGTCATTTGCTAACATCCACTCTTTAGCTCCTCTTCTCATCTACACCTCGGCAAAAAGCTTTTCCACTATGTCTGGCTAGGAAAAACTGTGCCAGCACAGAAAACATCTCCCATCGTGTTCTAGAAGTTGCACGGATGTCTGCCAAGTGTTTGGCAGGAAGAAAAGAAAAGTTGTCCAAAACAGCTTCCAATCGAATGTTCCTGTGATTGGAAAAGTCAGGAGAGTGCAAAGGTACTGTTTTCTATCAGTTGGCAAGGTGCGCACACAATCCCAGTGTTGTACAGCTTGCTTCTTCACCTTCCCGAAGCTGCCGCTCTCGCCGGCTGCCGGAGCCCAAGAAGCGGCTTCTTCGCGCAAAGACGATTGTGCCGCTCACAGGGCTCTCCTTAGCGCGGCTTCTGCCGAAAGACGCCCGGCAGCGGCTCTTACCTCCGGAGAGCATCCTACCTTCGTCTTTAGCTCCTCTTCTCATCTACACCTCGGCAAAACGCTTTTCCACTATGTCTGGCTAGGAAAAACTGTGCCAGCACAGAAAACATCTCCCATCGTGTTCTAGAAGTTGCACGGATGTCTGCCAAGTGTTTGGCAGGAAGAAAAGAAAAGTTGTCCAAAACAGCTTCCAATCGAATGTTCCTGTGATTGGAAAAGTCAGGAGAGTGCAAAGGTACTGTTTTCTATCAGTTGGCAAGGTGCGCACACAATCCCAGTGTTGTACAGCTTGCTTCTTCACCTTCCCGAAGCTGCCGCTCTCGCCGGCTGCCGGAGCCCAAGAAGCGGCTTCTTCGCGCAAAGACGATTGTGCCGCTCACAGGGCTCTCCTTAGCGCGGCTTCTGCCGAAAGACGCCCGGCAGCGGCTCTTACCTCCGGAGAGCATCCTACCTTCGTCTTTCGCGTCTTTTGTAGTCTACATCTTAGCAAAACGCTTTTCCACTATGTCTGGCTAGGAAAAACTGTGCCAGCACAGAAAACATCTCCCATCGTGTTCTAGAAGTTGCACGGATGTCTGCCAAGTGTTTGGCAGGAAGAAAAGAAAAGTTGTCCAAAACAGCTTCCAATCGAATGTTCCTGTGATTGGAAAAGTCAGGAGAGTGCAAAGGTACTGTTTTCTATCAGTTGGCAAGGTGCGCACACAATCCCAGTGTTGTACAGCTTGCTTCTTCACCTTCCCGAAGCTGCCGCTCTCGCCGGCTGCCGGAGCCCAAGAAGCGGCTTCTTCGCGCAAAGACGATTGTGCCGCTCACAGTGCTCTCCTTAGCGCGGCTTCTGCCGAAAGACGCCCGGCAGCGGCTCTTACCTCCGGAGAGCATCCTACCTTCGTCTTTCGCGTCTTTTGTAGTCTACATCTTAGCAAAACGCTTTTCCACTATGTCTGGCTAGGAAAAACTGTGCCAGCACAGAAAACATCTCCCATCGTGTTCTAGAAGTTGCACGGATGTCTGCCAAGTGTTTGGCAGGAAGAAAAGAAAAGTTGTCCAAAACAGCTTCCAATCGAATGTTCCTGTGATTGGAAAAGTCAGGAGAGTGCAAAGGTACTGTTTTCTATCAGTTGGCAAGGTGCGCACACAATCCCAGTGTTGTACAGCTTGCTTCTTCACCTTCCCGAAGCTGCCGCTCTCGCCGGCTGCCGGAGCCCAAGAAGCGGCTTCTTCGCGCAAAGACGATTGTGCCGCTCACAGTGCTCTCCTTAGCGCGGCTTCTGCCGAAAGACGCCCGGCAGCGGCTCTTACCTCCGGAGAGCATCCTACCTTCGTCTTTCGCGTCTTTTGTAGTCTACATCTTAGCAAAACGCTTTTCCACTATGTCTGGCTAGGAAAAACTGTGCCAGCACAGAAAACATCTCCCATCGTGTTCTAGAAGTTGCACGGATGTCTGCCAAGTGTTTGGCAGGAAGAAAAGAAAAGTTGTCCAAAACAGCTTCCAATCGAATGTTCCTGTGATTGGAAAAGTCAGGAGAGTGCAAAGGTACTGTTTTCTATCAGTTGGCAAGGTGCGCACACAATCCCAGTGTTGTACAGCTTGCTTCTTCACCTTCCCGAAGCTGCCGCTCTCGCCGGCTGCCGGAGCCCAAGAAGCGGCTTCTTCGCGCAAAGACGATTGTGCCGCTCACAGTGCTCTCCTTAGCGCGGCTTCTGCCGAAAGACGCCCGGCAGCGGCTCTTACCTCCGGAGAGCATCCTACCTTCGTCTTTCGCGTCTTTTGTAGTCTACATCTTAGCAAAACGCTTCTCCACTATGTCTGGCTAGGAAAAACTGTGCCAGCACAGAAAACATCTCCCATCGTGTTCTAGAAGTTGCACGGATGTCTGCCAAGTGTTTGGCAGGAAGAAAAGAAAAGTTGTCCAAAACAGCTTCCAATCGAATGTTCCTGTGATTGGAAAAGTCAGGAGAGTGCAAAGGTACTGTTTTCTATCAGTTGTCAAGGTGCGCACACAATCCCAGTGTTGTACAGCTTGCTTCTTCACCTTCCCGAAGCTGCCACTCTCAGGAGGTAAGAGCCGCTGCCGGGCGTCTTTCGGCAGAAGCCGCGCTAAGGGGAGCACTGTGAGCGGCACAATCGTCTTTGCGCGAAGAAGCCGCTTCTTGGGCTCCGGCAGCCGGCGAGAGCGGCAGCTTCGGGAAGGTGAAGAAGCAAGCTGTACAACACTGGGATTGTGTGCGCACCTTGCCAACTGATAGAAAACAGTACCTTTGCACTCTCCTGACTTTTCCAATCACAGGAACATTCGATTGGAAGCTGTTTTGGACAACTTTTCTTTTCTTCCTGCCAAACACTTGGCAGACATCCGTGCAACTTCTAGAACACGATGGGAGATGTTTTCTGTGCTGGCACAGTTTTTCCTAGCCAGACATAGTGGAAAAGCGTTTTGCTAAGATGTAGACTACATAAGACGCGAAAGACGAAGGTAGGATGCTCTCCGGAGGTAAGAGCCGCTGCCGGGCGTCTTTCGGCAGAAGCTGCGCTAAGGAGAGCACTGTGAGCGGCACAATCGTCTTTGCGCGAAGAAGCCGCTTCTTGGGCTCCGGCAGCCGGCGAGAGCGGCAGCTTCGGGAAGGTGAAGAAGCAAGCTGTACAACACTGGGATTGTGTGCGCACCTTGCCAACTGATAGAAAACAGTACCTTTGCACTCTCCTGACTTTTCCAATCACAGGAACATTCGATTGGAAGCTGTTTTGGACAACTTTTCTTTTCTTCCTGCCAAACACTTGGCAGACATCCGTGCAACTTCTAGAACACGATGGGAGATGTTTTCTGTGCTGGCACAGTTTTTCCTAGCCAGACATAGTGGAAAAGCTTTTTGCCGAGGTGTAGATGAGAAGAGGAGCTAAAGACGAAGGTAGGATGCTCTCCGGAGGTAAGAGCCGCTGCCGGGCGTCTTTCGGCAGAAGCCGCGCTAAGGAGAGCACTGTGAGCGGCACAATCGTCTTTGCGCGAAGAAGCCGCTTCTTGGGCTCCGGCAGCCGGCGAGAGCGGCAGCTTCGGGAAGGTGAAGAAGCAAGCTGTACAACACTGGGATTGTGTGCGCACCTTGCCAACTGATAGAAAACAGTACCTTTGCACTCTCCTGACTTTTCCAATCACAGGAACATTCGATTGGAAGCTGTTTTGGACAACTTTTCTTTTCTTCCTGCCAAACACTTGGCAGACATCCGTGCAACTTCTAGAACACGATGGGAGATGTTTTCTGTGCTGGCACAGTTTTTCCTAGCCAGACATAGTGGAAAAGCGTTTTGCCGAGGTGTAGATGAGAAGAGGAGCTAAAGACGAAGGTAGGATGCTCTCCGGAGGTAAGAGCCGCTGCCGGGCGTCTTTCGGCAGAAGCCGCGCTAAGGGGAGCACTGTGAGCGGCACAATCGTCTTTGCGCGAAGAAGCCGCTTCTTGGGCTCCGGCAGCCGGCGAGAGCGGCAGCTTCGGGAAGGTGAAGAAGCAAGCTGTACAACACTGGGATTGTGTGCGCACCTTGCCAACTGATAGAAAACAGTACCTTTGCACTCTCCTGACTTTTCCAATCACAGGAACATTCGATTGGAAGCTGTTTTGGACAACTTTTCTTTTCTTCCTGCCAAACACTTGGCAGACATCCGTGCAACTTCTAGAACACGATGGGAGATGTTTTCTGTGCTGGCACAGTTTTTCCTAGCCAGACATAGTGGAAAAGCTTTTTGCCGAGGTGTAGACTACATAAGACGCGAAAGACGAAGGTAGGATGCTCTCCGGAGGTAAGAGCCGCTGCCGGGCGTCTTTCAGCAGAAGCCGCGCTAAGGAGAGCACTGTGAGCGGCACAATCGTCTTTGCGCGAAGAAGCCGCTTCTTGGGCTCCGGCAGCCGGCGAGAGCGGCAGCTTCGGGAAGGTGAAGAAGCAAGCTGTACAACACTGGGATTGTGTGCGCACCTTACCAACTGATAGAAAACAGTACCTTTGCACTCTCCTGACTTTTCCAATCACAGGAACATTCGATTGGAAGCTGTTTTGGACAACTTTTCTTTTCTTCCTCCCAAACACTTGGCAGACATCCGTGCAACTTCTAGAACACGATGGGAGATGTTTTCTGTGCTGGCACAGTTTTTCCTAGCCAGACATAGTGGAAAAGCGTTTTGCTAAGATGTAGACTACAAAAGTCGCGAAAGACGAAGGTAGGATGCTCTCCGGAGGTAAGAGCCGCTGCCGGGCGTCTTTCGGCAGAAGCCGCGCTAAGGAGAGCACTGTGAGCGGCACAATCGTCTTTGCGCGAAGAAGCCGCTTCTTGGGCTCCGGCAGCCGGCGAGAGCGGCAGCTTCGGGAAGGTGAAGAAGCAAGCTGTACAACACTGGGATTGTGTGCGCACCTTGCCAACTGATAGAAAACAGTACCTTTGCACTCTCCTGACTTTTCCAATCACAGGAACATTCGATTGGAAGCTGTTTTGGACAACTTTTCTTTTCTTCCTGCCAAACACTTGGCAGACATCCGTGCAACTTCTAGAACACGATGGGAGATGTTTTCTGTGCTGGCACAGTTTTTCCTAGCCAGACATAGTGGAGAAGCGTTTTGCTAAGATGTAGACTACAAAAGACGCGAAAGACGAAGGTAGGATGCTCTCCGGAGGTAAGAGCCGCTGCCGGGCGTCTTTCGGCAGAAGCCGCGCTAAGGAGAGCCCTGTGAGCGGCACAATCGTCTTTGCGCGAAGAAGCCGCTTCTTCGGTTCCGGGAGCCGGCGAGAGCGGCAGCTTCGGGAAGGTGAAGAAGCAAGCTGTACAACACTGGGATTGTGTGCGCACCTTGCCAACTGATAGAAAACAGTACCTTTGCACTCTCCTGACTTTTCCAATCACAGGAACATTCGATTGGAAGCTGTTTTGGACAACTTTTCTTTTCTTCCTGCCAAACACTTGGCAGACATCCGTGCAACTTCTAGAACACGATGGGAGATGTTTTCTGTGCTGGCACAGTTTTTCCTAGCCAGACATAGTGGAAAAGCTTTTTGCCGAGGTGTAGACTACATAAGACGCGAAAGACGAAGGTAGGATGCTCTCCGGAGGTAAGAGCCGCTGCCGGGCGTCTTTCAGCAGAAGCCGCGCTAAGGAGAGCCCTGTGAGCGGCACAATCGTCTTTGCGCGAAGAAGCCGCTTCTTGGGCTCCGGCAGCCGGCGAGAGCGGCAGCTTGTGAAGAAGCAAGCTGTACAACACTGGGATTGTGTGCGCACCTTGCCAACTGATAGAAAACAGTACCTTTGCACTCTCCTGACTTTTCCAATCACAGGAACATTCGATTGGAAGCTGTTTTGGACAACTTTTCTTTTCTTCCTGCCAAACACTTGGCAGACATCCGTGCAACTTCTAGAACACGATGGGAGATGTTTTCTGTGCTGGCACAGTTTTTCCTAGCCAGACATAGTGGAAAAGCGTTTTGCTAAGATGTAGACTACAAAAGACGCGAAAGACGAAGGTAGGATGCTCTCCGGAGGTAAGAGCCGCTGCCGGGCGTCTTTCGGCAGAAGCCGCGCTAAGGAGAGCCCTGTGAGCGGCACAATCGTCTTTGCGCGAAGAAGCCGCTTCTTCGGTTCCGGGAGCCGGCGAGAGCGGCAGCTTCGGGAAGGTGAAGAAGCAAGCTGTACAGCACTGGGATTGTGTGCGCACCTTACCAACTGATAGAAAACAGTACCTTTGCACTCTCCTGACTTTTCCAATCACAGGAACATTCGATTGGAAGCTGTTTTGGACAACTTTTCTTTTCTTCCTGCCAAACACTTGGCAGACATCCGTGCAACTTCTAGAACACGATGGGAGATGTTTTCTGTGCTGGCACAGTTTTTCCTAGCCAGACATAGTGGAAAAGCTTTTTGCCGAGGTGTAGATGAGAAGAGGAGCTAAAGACGAAGGTAGGATGCTCTCCGGAGGTAAGAGCCGCTGCCGGGCGTCTTTCGGCAGAAGCCGCGCTAAGGAGAGCACTGTGAGCGGCACAATCGTCTTTGCGCGAAGAAGCCGCTTCTTGGGCTCCGGCAGCCGGCGAGAGCGGCAGCTTCGGGAAGGTGAAGAAGCAAGCTGTACAACACTGGGATTGTGTGCGCACCTTGCCAACTGATAGAAAACAGTACCTTTGCACTCTCCGGACTTTTCCAATCACAGGAACATTCGATTGGAAGCTGTTTTGGACAACTTTTCTTTTCTTCCTGCCAAACACTTGGCAGACATCCGTGCAACTTCTAGAACACGATGGGAGATGTTTTCTGTGCTGGCACAGTTTTTCCTAGCCAGACATAGTGGAAAAGCTTTTTGCCGAGGTGTAGACTACATAAGACGCGAAAGACGAAGGTAGGATGCTCTCCGGAGGTAAGAGCCGCTGCCGGGCGTCTTTCAGCAGAAGCCGCGCTAAGGAGAGCCCTGTGAGCGGCACAATCGTCTTTGCGCGAAGAAGCCGCTTCTTGGGCTCCGGCAGCCGGCGAGAGCGGCAGCTTCGGGAAGGTGAAGAAGCAAGCTGTACAACACTGGGATTGTGTGCGCACCTTGCCAACTGATAGAAAACAGTACCTTTGCACTCTCCGGACTTTTCCAATCACAGGAACATTCGATTGGAAGCTGTTTTGGACAACTTTTCTTTTCTTCCTCCCAAACACTTGGCAGACATCCGTGCAACTTCTAGAACACGATGGGAGATGTTTTCTGTGCTGGCACAGTTTTTCCTAGCCAGACATAGTGGAAAAGCGTTTTGCTAAGATGTAGACTACAAAAGTCGCGAAAGACGAAGGTAGGATGCTCTCCGGAGGTAAGAGCCGCTGCCGGGCGTCTTTCGGCAGAAGCCGCGCTAAGGAGAGCACTGTGAGCGGCACAATCGTCTTTGCGCGAAGAAGCCGCTTCTTGGGCTCCGGCAGCCGGCGAGAGCGGCAGCTTCGGGAAGGTGAAGAAGCAAGCTGTACAACACTGGGATTGTGTGCGCACCTTGCCAACTGATAGAAAACAGTACCTTTGCACTCTCCTGACTTTTCCAATCACAGGAACATTCGATTGGAAGCTGTTTTGGACAACTTTTCTTTTCTTCCTGCCAAACACTTGGCAGACATCCGTGCAACTTCTAGAACACGATGGGAGATGTTTTCTGTGCTGGCACAGTTTTTCCTAGCCAGACATAGTGGAGAAGCGTTTTGCTAAGATGTAGACTACAAAAGACGCGAAAGACGAAGGTAGGATGCTCTCCGGAGGTAAGAGCCGCTGCCGGGCGTCTTTCGGCAGAAGCCGCGCTAAGGAGAGCCCTGTGAGCGGCACAATCGTCTTTGCGCGAAGAAGCCGCTTCTTCGGTTCCGGGAGCCGGCGAGAGCGGCAGCTTCGGGAAGGTGAAGAAGCAAGCTGTACAACACTGGGATTGTGTGCGCACCTTGCCAACTGATAGAAAACAGTACCTTTGCACTCTCCTGACTTTTCCAATCACAGGAACATTCGATTGGAAGCTGTTTTGGACAACTTTTCTTTTCTTCCTGCCAAACACTTGGCAGACATCCGTGCAACTTCTAGAACACGATGGGAGATGTTTTCTGTGCTGGCACAGTTTTTCCTAGCCAGACATAGTGGAAAAGCTTTTTGCCGAGGTGTAGACTACATAAGACGCGAAAGACGAAGGTAGGATGCTCTCCGGAGGTAAGAGCCGCTGCCGGGCGTCTTTCAGCAGAAGCCGCGCTAAGGAGAGCCCTGTGAGCGGCACAATCGTCTTTGCGCGAAGAAGCCGCTTCTTGGGCTCCGGCAGCCGGCGAGAGCGGCAGCTTCGGGAAGGTGAAGAAGCAAGCTGTACAACACTGGGATTGTGTGCGCACCTTGCCAACTGATAGAAAACAGTACCTTTGCACTCTCCTGACTTTTCCAATCACAGGAACATTCGATTGGAAGCTGTTTTGGACAACTTTTCTTTTCTTCCTGCCAAACACTTGGCAGACATCCGTGCAACTTCTAGAACACGATGGGAGATGTTTTCTGTGCTGGCACAGTTTTTCCTAGCCAGACATAGTGGAAAAGCTTTTTGCCGAGGTGTAGACTACATAAGACGCGAAAGACGAAGGTAGGATGCTCTCCGGAGGTAAGAGCCGCTGCCGGGCGTCTTTCGGCAGAAGCCGCGCTAAGGAGAGCCCTGTGAGCGGCACAATCGTCTTTGCGCGAAGAAGCCGCTTCTTCGGTTCCGGGAGCCGGCGAGAGCGGCAGCTTCGGGAAGGTGAAGAAGCAAGCTGTACAACACTGGGATTGTGTGCGCACCTTGCCAACTGATAGAAAACAGTACCTTTGCACTCTCCGGACTTTTCCAATCACAGGAACATTCGATTGGAAGCTGTTTTGGACAACTTTTCTTTTCTTCCTGCCAAACACTTGGCAGACATCCGTGCAACTTCTAGAACACGATGGGAGATGTTTTCTGTGCTGGCACAGTTTTTCCTAGCCAGACATAGTGGAAAAGCGTTTTGCTAAGATGTAGACTACAAAAGACGCGAAAGACGAAGGTAGGATGCTCTCCGGAGGTAAGAGCCGCTGCCGGGCGTCTTTCGGCAGAAGCCGCGCTAAGGAGAGCCCTGTGAGCGGCACAATCGTCTTTGCGCGAAGAAGCCGCTTCTTCGGTTCCGGGAGCCGGCGAGAGCGGCAGCTTCGGGAAGGTGAAGAAGCAAGCTGTACAACACTGGGATTGTGTGCGCACCTTGCCAACTGATAGAAAACAGTACCTTTGCACTCTCCGGACTTTTCCAATCACAGGAACATTCGATTGGAAGCTGTTTTGGACAACTTTTCTTTTCTTCCTGCCAAACACTTGGCAGACATCCGTGCAACTTCTAGAACACGATGGGAGATGTTTTCTGTGCTGGCACAGTTTTTCCTAGCCAGACATAGTGGAAAAGCGTTTTGCTAAGATGTAGACTACAAAAGACGCGAAAGACGAAGGTAGGATGCTCTCCGGAGGTAAGAGCCGCTGCCGGGCGTCTTTCGGCAGAAGCCGCGCTAAGGAGAGCCCTGTGAGCGGCACAATCGTCTTTGCGCGAAGAAGCCGCTTCTTCGGTTCCGGGAGCCGGCGAGAGCGGCAGCTTCGGGAAGGTGAAGAAGCAAGCTGTACAACACTGGGATTGTGTGCGCACCTTACCAACTGATAGAAAACAGTACCTTTGCACTCT
This sequence comes from Melospiza melodia melodia, assembly GCF_035770615.1. NCBI lineage: Eukaryota > Metazoa > Chordata > Aves > Passeriformes > Passerellidae > Melospiza > Melospiza melodia. Next base: position 35,410,246 of record NC_086199.1, on the reverse strand, counting down.
CCTGACTTTTCCAATCACAGGAACATTCGATTGGAAGCTGTTTTGGACAACTTTTCTTTTCTTCCTGCCAAACACTTGGCAGACATCCGTGCAACTTCTAGAACACGATGGGAGATGTTTTCTGTGCTGGCACAGTTTTTCCTAGCCAGACATAGTGGAAAAGCTTTTTGCCGAGGTGTAGATGAGAAGAGGAGCTAAAGACGAAGGTAGGATGCTCTCCGGAGGTAAGAGCCGCTGCCGGGCGTCTTTCGGCAGAAGCCGCGCTAAGGAGAGCACTGTGAGCGGCACAATCGTCTTTGCGCGAAGAAGCCGCTTCTTGGGCTCCGGCAGCCGGCGAGAGCGGCAGCTTCGGGAAGGTGAAGAAGCAAGCTGTACAACACTGGGATTGTGTGCGCACCTTGCCAACTGATAGAAAACAGTACCTTTGCACTCTCCGGACTTTTCCAATCACAGGAACATTCGATTGGAAGCTGTTTTGGACAACTTTTCTTTTCTTCCTGCCAAACACTTGGCAGACATCCGTGCAACTTCTAGAACACGATGGGAGATGTTTTCTGTGCTGGCACAGTTTTTCCTAGCCAGACATAGTGGAAAAGCGTTTTGCCGAGGTGTAGATGAGAAGAGGAGCTAAAGACGAAGGTAGGATGCTCTCCGGAGGTAAGAGCCGCTGCCGGGCGTCTTTCGGCAGAAGCCGCGCTAAGGGGAGCACTGTGAGCGGCACAATCGTCTTTGCGCGAAGAAGCCGCTTCTTGGGCTCCGGCAGCCGGCGAGAGCGGCAGCTTCGGGAAGGTGAAGAAGCAAGCTGTACAACACTGGGATTGTGTGCGCACCTTGCCAACTGATAGAAAACAGTACCTTTGCACTCTCCTGACTTTTCCAATCACAGGAACATTCGATTGGAAGCTGTTTTGGACAACTTTTCTTTTCTTCCTGCCAAACACTTGGCAGACATCCGTGCAACTTCTAGAACACGATGGGAGATGTTTTCTGTGCTGGCACAGTTTTTCCTAGCCAGACATAGTGGAAAAGCTTTTTGCCGAGGTGTAGACTACATAAGACGCGAAAGACGAAGGTAGGATGCTCTCCGGAGGTAAGAGCCGCTGCCGGGCGTCTTTCAGCAGAAGCCGCGCTAAGGAGAGCCCTGTGAGCGGCACAATCGTCTTTGCGCGAAGAAGCCGCTTCTTGGGCTCCGGCAGCCGGCGAGAGCGGCAGCTTCGGGAAGGTGAAGAAGCAAGCTGTACAACACTGGGATTGTGTGCGCACCTTACCAACTGATAGAAAACAGTACCTTTGCACTCTCCTGACTTTTCCAATCACAGGAACATTCGATTGGAAGCTGTTTTGGACAACTTTTCTTTTCTTCCTCCCAAACACTTGGCAGACATCCGTGCAACTTCTAGAACACGATGGGAGATGTTTTCTGTGCTGGCACAGTTTTTCCTAGCCAGACATAGTGGAAAAGCGTTTTGCTAAGATGTAGACTACAAAAGTCGCGAAAGACGAAGGTAGGATGCTCTCCGGAGGTAAGAGCCGCTGCCGGGCGTCTTTCGGCAGAAGCCGCGCTAAGGAGAGCACTGTGAGCGGCACAATCGTCTTTGCGCGAAGAAGCCGCTTCTTGGGCTCCGGCAGCCGGCGAGAGCGGCAGCTTCGGGAAGGTGAAGAAGCAAGCTGTACAACACTGGGATTGTGTGCGCACCTTGCCAACTGATAGAAAACAGTACCTTTGCACTCTCCTGACTTTTCCAATCACAGGAACATTCGATTGGAAGCTGTTTTGGACAACTTTTCTTTTCTTCCTGCCAAACACTTGGCAGACATCCGTGCAACTTCTAGAACACGATGGGAGATGTTTTCTGTGCTGGCACAGTTTTTCCTAGCCAGACATAGTGGAGAAGCGTTTTGCTAAGATGTAGACTACAAAAGACGCGAAAGACGAAGGTAGGATGCTCTCCGGAGGTAAGAGCCGCTGCCGGGCGTCTTTCGGCAGAAGCCGCGCTAAGGAGAGCCCTGTGAGCGGCACAATCGTCTTTGCGCGAAGAAGCCGCTTCTTCGGTTCCGGGAGCCGGCGAGAGCGGCAGCTTCGGGAAGGTGAAGAAGCAAGCTGTACAACACTGGGATTGTGTGCGCACCTTGCCAACTGATAGAAAACAGTACCTTTGCACTCTCCTGACTTTTCCAATCACAGGAACATTCGATTGGAAGCTGTTTTGGACAACTTTTCTTTTCTTCCTGCCAAACACTTGGCAGACATCCGTGCAACTTCTAGAACACGATGGGAGATGTTTTCTGTGCTGGCACAGTTTTTCCTAGCCAGACATAGTGGAAAAGCTTTTTGCCGAGGTGTAGACTACATAAGACGCGAAAGACGAAGGTAGGATGCTCTCCGGAGGTAAGAGCCGCTGCCGGGCGTCTTTCAGCAGAAGCCGCGCTAAGGAGAGCCCTGTGAGCGGCACAATCGTCTTTGCGCGAAGAAGCCGCTTCTTGGGCTCCGGCAGCCGGCGAGAGCGGCAGCTTCGGGAAGGTGAAGAAGCAAGCTGTACAACACTGGGATTGTGTGCGCACCTTGCCAACTGATAGAAAACAGTACCTTTGCACTCTCCTGACTTTTCCAATCACAGGAACATTCGATTGGAAGCTGTTTTGGACAACTTTTCTTTTCTTCCTGCCAAACACTTGGCAGACATCCGTGCAACTTCTAGAACACGATGGGAGATGTTTTCTGTGCTGGCACAGTTTTTCCTAGCCAGACATAGTGGAAAAGCTTTTTGCCGAGGTGTAGACTACATAAGACGCGAAAGACGAAGGTAGGATGCTCTCCGGAGGTAAGAGCCGCTGCCGGGCGTCTTTCGGCAGAAGCCGCGCTAAGGAGAGCCCTGTGAGCGGCACAATCGTCTTTGCGCGAAGAAGCCGCTTCTTCGGTTCCGGGAGCCGGCGAGAGCGGCAGCTTCGGGAAGGTGAAGAAGCAAGCTGTACAACACTGGGATTGTGTGCGCACCTTGCCAACTGATAGAAAACAGTACCTTTGCACTCTCCGGACTTTTCCAATCACAGGAACATTCGATTGGAAGCTGTTTTGGACAACTTTTCTTTTCTTCCTGCCAAACACTTGGCAGACATCCGTGCAACTTCTAGAACACGATGGGAGATGTTTTCTGTGCTGGCACAGTTTTTCCTAGCCAGACATAGTGGAAAAGCGTTTTGCTAAGATGTAGACTACAAAAGACGCGAAAGACGAAGGTAGGATGCTCTCCGGAGGTAAGAGCCGCTGCCGGGCGTCTTTCGGCAGAAGCCGCGCTAAGGAGAGCCCTGTGAGCGGCACAATCGTCTTTGCGCGAAGAAGCCGCTTCTTCGGTTCCGGGAGCCGGCGAGAGCGGCAGCTTCGGGAAGGTGAAGAAGCAAGCTGTACAACACTGGGATTGTGTGCGCACCTTACCAACTGATAGAAAACAGTACCTTTGCACTCTCCTGACTTTTCCAATCACAGGAACATTCGATTGGAAGCTGTTTTGGACAACTTTTCTTTTCTTCCTCCCAAACACTTGGCAGACATCCGTGCAACTTCTAGAACACGATGGGAGATGTTTTCTGTGCTGGCACAGTTTTTCCTAGCCAGACATAGTGGAAAAGCGTTTTGCTAAGATGTAGACTACAAAAGTCGCGAAAGACGAAGGTAGGATGCTCTCCGGAGGTAAGAGCCGCTGCCGGGCGTCTTTCGGCAGAAGCCGCGCTAAGGAGAGCACTGTGAGCGGCACAATCGTCTTTGCGCGAAGAAGCCGCTTCTTCGGTTCCGGGAGCCGGCGAGAGCGGCAGCTTCGGGAAGGTGAAGAAGCAAGCTGTACAACACTGGGATTGTGTGCGCACCTTGCCAACTGATAGAAAACAGTACCTTTGCACTCTCCTGACTTTTCCAATCACAGGAACATTCGATTGGAAGCTGTTTTGGACAACTTTTCTTTTCTTCCTGCCAAACACTTGGCAGACATCCGTGCAACTTCTAGAACACGATGGGAGATGTTTTCTGTGCTGGCACAGTTTTTCCTAGCCAGACATAGTGGAAAAGCGTTTTGCCGAGGTGTAGACTACATAAGACGCGAAAGACGAAGGTAGGATGCTCTCCGGAGGTAAGAGCCGCTGCCGGGCGTCTTTCAGCAGAAGCCGCGCTAAGGAGAGCACTGTGAGCGGCACAATCGTCTTTGCGCGAAGAAGCCGCTTCTTGGGCTCCGGCAGCCGGCGAGAGCGGCAGCTTCGGGAAGGTGAAGAAGCAAGCTGTACAACACTGGGATTGTGTGCGCACCTTGCCAACTGATAGAAAACAGTACCTTTGCACTCTCCTGACTTTTCCAATCACAGGAACATTCGATTGGAAGCTGTTTTGGACAACTTTTCTTTTCTTCCTGCCAAACACTTGGCAGACATCCGTGCAACTTCTAGAACACGATGGGAGATGTTTTCTGTGCTGGCACAGTTTTTCCTAGCCAGACATAGTGGAAAAGCTTTTTGCCGAGGTGTAGACTACATAAGACGCGAAAGACGAAGGTAGGATGCTCTCCGGAGGTAAGAGCCGCTGCCGGGCGTCTTTCGGCAGAAGCCGCGCTAAGGAGAGCCCTGTGAGCGGCACAATCGTCTTTGCGCGAAGAAGCCGCTTCTTCGGTTCCGGGAGCCGGCGAGAGCGGCAGCTTCGGGAAGGTGAAGAAGCAAGCTGTACAACACTGGGATTGTGTGCGCACCTTGCCAACTGATAGAAAACAGTACCTTTGCACTCTCCGGACTTTTCCAATCACAGGAACATTCGATTGGAAGCTGTTTTGGACAACTTTTCTTTTCTTCCTGCCAAACACTTGGCAGACATCCGTGCAACTTCTAGAACACGATGGGAGATGTTTTCTGTGCTGGCACAGTTTTTCCTAGCCAGACATAGTGGAAAAGCGTTTTGCTAAGATGTAGACTACAAAAGACGCGAAAGACGAAGGTAGGATGCTCTCCGGAGGTAAGAGCCGCTGCCGGGCGTCTTTCGGCAGAAGCCGCGCTAAGGAGAGCCCTGTGAGCGGCACAATCGTCTTTGCGCGAAGAAGCCGCTTCTTCGGTTCCGGGAGCCGGCGAGAGCGGCAGCTTCGGGAAGGTGAAGAAGCAAGCTGTGCAACACTGGGATTGTGTGCGCACCTTGCCAACTGATAGAAAACAGTACCTTTGCACTCTCCTGACTTTTCCAATCACAGGAACATTCGATTGGAAGCTGTTTTGGACAACTTTTCTTTTCTTCCTGCCAAACACTTGGCAGACATCCGTGCAACTTCTAGAACACGATGGGAGATGTTTTCTGTGCTGGCACAGTTTTTCCTAGCCAGACATAGTGGAGAAGCGTTTTGCTAAGATGTAGACTACAAAAGACGCGAAAGACGAAGGTAGGATGCTCTCCGGAGGTAAGAGCCGCTGCCGGGCGTCTTTCGGCAGAAGCCGCGCTAAGGAGAGCACTGTGAGCGGCACAATCGTCTTTGCGCGAAGAAGCCGCTTCTTGGGCTCCGGCAGCCGGCGAGAGCGGCAGCTTCGGGAAGGTGAAGAAGCAAGCTGTACAACACTGGGATTGTGTGCGCACCTTGCCAACTGATAGAAAACAGTACCTTAGCACTCTCCTGACTTTTCCAATCACAGGAACATTCGATTGGAAGCTGTTTTGGACAACTTTTCTTTTCTTCCTGCCAAACACTTGGCAGACATCCGTGCAACTTCTAGAACACGATGGGAGATGTTTTCTGTGCTGGCACAGTTTTTCCTAGCCAGACATAGTGGAAAAGCGTTTTGCCGAGGTGTAGATGAGAAGAGGAGCTGAAGACGAAGGTAGGATGCTCTCCGGAGGTAAGAGCCGCTGCCGGGCGTCTTTCGGCAGAAGCCGCGCTAAGGAGAGCACTGTGAGCGGCACAATCGTCTTTGCGCGAAGAAGCCGCTTCTTGGGCTCCGGCAGCCGGCGAGAGCGGCAGCTTCGGGAAGGTGAAGAAGCAAGCTGTACAACACTGGGATTGTGTGCGCACCTTGCCAACTGATAGAAAACAGTACCTTTGCACTCTCCTGACTTTTCCAATCACAGGAACATTCGATTGGAAGCTGTTTTGGACAACTTTTCTTTTCTTCCTGCCAAACACTTGGCAGACATCCGTGCAACTTCTAGAACACGATGGGAGATGTTTTCTGTGCTGGCACAGTTTTTCCTAGCCAGACATAGTGGAAAAGCTTTTTGCCGAGGTGTAGATGAGAAGAGGAGCTAAAGAGTGGATGTTAGCAAATGACACCCATCTTCAAAAAAGGCAATTAAGAGGACTCGCCATAGTACAAACCAGCCAGCCTCTTTTTTATCCCGAGGAAGTTGATGAAGCAGCTCTTCCTGGAAATCCTTGCCAGGCACATGACAGATGACCAAATAATGTAGTTAGCATGATTTTTCAGGGGAATTTCATGCTGAACATCACTTTAAACTCCTCTGATGAATCAACTTGACTGGTAGATGAAGGGAATATTATCTGCCTGGGCTTCAGGGAGGTTTTTGACATACCTCTACATGGCATCACACATACATATGGAAGCAATAGTGCAAAGGGGAGGGAATCAGTGTCTTTTCAGTGATGCTGAGGGAAAAGACAAGAGGCAGTGGGCACACACTGAAATACAGGAGATTGCCTTTGAACATCAGTAAATGTTTCTTTACTGTCAGGGTGACTGAACCACGGCACAGACTGCCCAGAAAGATTGTGGAGCCTGGATCTTTGAAGACATTAAAAGTACACCCAGATAGAATCCTGGGCAAGAGGCTCTAGGTATCCTGGTTTAGGCAGGGGGGTTGGGCCTGGTTAGCCCCACCAACCCCTTCCACTCTCTTTCATTCTGTGCTAGTGAATTCTCTTCAAGATGCATTTCAAAGCGCTGGCATGACAAAGTTCTGTGCAGACAGAGATCCAAATGGACATGGCATCTAAGTTCCTTAAGCAGTGTTCAAGAAGAATGTAAAACTCTGGCACAAGTGTCTCTTCCCTAACTGAATCCCTTTCATGGGAAAATTCCCAGCTCTAGAAAGATCTTCTGATACGCATGCTTAAGACTGACACTGGCTGAGCAAATTTCTCCCTATGTATATCTAAGACCAGTTAGGATCTTCACCCAAAGTGCAGTCAACATAGTCACAGAATGCCTATTGTTAAGAAGTGACAGCTTCCATCAGAATGGCAGCTATTGGTCCACAAAATGGATTAATGGATGGGAATTATCTACGTGGGTTAAAAACAAAAATAAAGAGTTGGTCTTTATTTATCAATTTCATGGCAATATTGATAAGGGAAGAAAAAGATCTAAGTCCTTGACTTTCTGGACTCGAGGAAAGATTTTAAAAATTCCTTGTAAAAATGTATGATCACAATCAGACTATTGAAACCATTTTAGTTGGGAACAAAGTTCCATAATTGTCTAGATAGTGGCAAAGAAGCCAAGAAAATAGGAAAGAAACAAAAAGAGAGCAAAAGAGTCAGCTTCAGTGTACAAGCTCGTTCTAGAAGTAGTCTGCTGGGAAAAGGAACCCCCAGCTAAATTTCCAATGTATTCCTGCGCTTGATTCAGTAACTGGTCAATGTAAAAACCAATCCTTTTGTACAACTTCTTCCAGCAACAAAAACTCCAACAGGTTGACACTACCATCATGCCTGTTCCAGACATATTTAAAAGAGAAATGATGATTTTCTTGAAAACCTACTTACATAAAAGTTGCAAGATGGTGGAGGGATTCCCACATCCTCCTTCCTCCATCTGGCTTGAAAGTATATTTGATAAAATATGCAACAAAGCACATGATTTATAAGGGAGAGTCAAATGGATGATTTGGGAATCGATCTCTTGTTGATAGTAAACTTCATATCCACTCGGTGTGACCTTTTTAAAACAAAATGTGGAGCTGAGGCATGAATCTGCCACAACAATTGTAAAGCAAACATACACACTCCCCTTCATATGCCCCCCCCTCCACACACACCTAGGCACACACAGAGATCAGCATAGCAGATCATGAACACCTTGGAAAAGACTGAAATGCTAAATGCCTCTCTTGATGGGCAAAAGAGCTGGTGCAGTAATTCAAATGCCTGGTACAAAAATTCTGTTTAATATTTAGCTCCTATTTAAAACACAGCTTTTCATTTCATTCTATTTACAGAATATTTTCATTTCATTTGTTTCTTTAAAATTACTTAGTTCTCACCTGTTGTATGTCTAGGAATATTTTCTTCCAAAAATAGAAAAACATAGATGATATCTTTTCAGCAGAAAACATTGGTTGATACAATTTTAAACCATCATGATATGGAAGAATTCTTCTGTCCCTCTCGAAGGTGGAAGAAGCATTTGGATCACAGATCATCTACAATGAAATACTTGACATGTTTAAGATGCTTTCAATCAATTTTGATCGTCAATTGCTTATTTGTTGTAAACAGTAATTTTTCAGTGAAGGGAAAGTGTGTGTGGTATATCTACATGATATGTTCAAAGGCAGTTCCTACTAATGGCCAGGCTGAATTCCAGTAAATAATGTCCCGAATGATATTTTGCCGCCTTCTTTGGCACTTCATGAAATCTTACCCCGATGAAGTGCTGAAACAAAGAGATTTTCTCTTAGAGAGTGTCTCATGTTGTAACCTATCCCATGGATTTTATGCTGTAATTCTTATCTCTTTTAAAATTTACTATCTTCTGTACAGTTTTCATGAAACTTTCTGTTACAGTAGTGAATAGCACAGATAAATGTCATTTTGTACAACTTTGAATTTACCCCAAGAGCTGAGAGAAAACTTGATCCTATACTTCAATCCGAGTTTCTTCTATAGTCCAACTTTGTTTCTCTACCATCAAGCTTCTCCTTTGTTGCTGCTCCAAGCCCCGTCCAAGGTGACCTTGAATACTTTCAGGGATGGGACACCCACAACTTCTCTGGGCAACCTGTTCCAGTGTTCCAGCACTCCCACAGTAAAAAAGGCCTTCCTTTCATCTAATATGTGTAGGAAATCATAAATCTAGGCATAGAAGCTTGGAGTGCAAATTTGAAATTCTTTGGATTTGAAGCACATTTTATATGAATACTGACTTACAGATGACTAAAAGATGTTGATGGGCATTTGAGCTGACAAGTTTTGAAAAAGTGCACGGAAATTAAAATTGAAACCACTAAAATTAAAAACTCCTTGCCATTTTCTTTTTCCTCTCCTATTCAAAATTGCATATGTCAGATATCAGTGCTTCATGCAAACCTCTCATGCTCTCAGAGAAAAAGCTTTTCTTTCAGACTAAGTTGCGGTTGACGTAGAACACTAGCAGGAGTGAAAGATTTTCTGGGCATCGGGGCAGCCCGTTCTCCTTGGATTTGTGTGCAGAATGCATTTTATCCAAACTGGAAAATAGATCCCAGCTCTGTTCTATTCATCATTCTTACTTCATCAGGCCAGAAGATTCTGTGAAAAGTAGCCTGTGGACCTTGAAGACAGCGCATGTGAACCAGATGAGAGGTGATAGAGAAGTTGAGGGAGAGAAGAAAGAGCATGAGGCTGAAACCAGAAAGTATTTCTCCACGTGATCATGGAAGATTGCAGGAGCCACTTGGTACTATCAAACCAGCCCAACTTGGCACTGGTGCCACCTTGGGTCTGGGAGCCATGTTGCATATCGTGCATTTTAAGGAGCCAGCTGGCCACACCCAGCCATATGCCCCCAAACACAAACCAAGGCCCTTTTCTCTGGCAAACAAAACTCAGCTGCCCTGCTTCTGGATGGCAGATTGCAGGAACCACTTGGTACTATCAAACCAGCCCAACTTGGCACTGGTGCCACCATGGGTCTGGTCACCATCCTGCCTATTGTAGCTTTTCAGGAGCCAGCCGGTCACTCTCAGCCATAGGCCCCCAAACACAAACCTCGGCCCGTTTCCCTGGCAAACAAAAGTAAGCTGCCCCGCTTCTGGATGGCAGATTGCAGGAGCTACTTAGTACTATCAAATCAGCCCGACTTGGCACAGGTGCCACCTTGGATCTGGGAACCATCCTGTGTATCGTGGATTTTCAGGGGCCAGCCAGCCACTCTCAGCCATATGCCCCCAAAAACAAACCACGGACCTTTTCTCTGGCAAACAAAACTCAACTGCCCCTCTTCTGGATGGCAAATTTTAGGACGCACTTTGTACTACGAAAACCGCCCGACGTGGCACTGGTGCCACCTTGTGTCAGGGAACCATCCTGCATATCGAGCTTTTTAAGGAGCCAGCCGGCCAGGCCCAGCCATATACCCCCAAAAACAAACCACGGACCATTTCTCATGGAAACAAAAATCCGCTGCCCCGCGTCTGGATGGCAGATTGCAGGAGCCACTTTGCACCATCAAACCAGCCCGACTTGGCACTGGTGCCACCTTGGGTCTGGGAACAATCCTGCGTATCGTACATATTCAGGAACCAGCCGAACACTCCCAGCCACAGGCCCCCAAACACAAACAACGGCCCATTTCCCTGGCAAACAAAACTCAGCTGCCCCGCTTCTGGATGGCAGTTTGCAGGAGCCACTTGGGACTATCAAACCAGCCCGACTTGGCACTGGTGCCACCTTGGGTCTGGGAACCATCCTGCGTATGGTGGATTCTAAGGAGCCAGCCGGCCACTCCCAGCCACAGGCCCCCAACAAAAACCACGGCCCTTTTTTCTGGCAAACAAAACTTAGCTGCCTCACTTCTGGATGGCAGATTGCAGGAGCCACTTGGTGTAATCAAACCAGCCCGACTTGGCACTGGTGCCACCTTGGGTCTGGGAACCATCCTGCGTATCGTGGATTCTAAGGAGCCAGCCGGCCACTCCCAGCCACAGGCCCCCAAACAAAATCAACGGCGCTGTTCCCTGGAAAACAAAACACGCCTGCCAACTTTTTGATGGAGTTTGCAGGAGCCACTTGGTACTATCAAACCAGCCCGACTTGGCACTGGTGCCACCTTGGGTCTGGGAAACATCCTGCGTATCGTGGATTCTTAGGAGCCAGCCGGCCACTCCTAGCCACAGGCCCCCAGACAAAAACCTAGGCCTATTTCTCTGGCAAACAAAAGTAAGCTGCCCCGCTTCTGGATGGCAGATTGCAGGAGACACTTGGTACTATCAAACCAGCCCAACTTGGCACTGGTGCCACCTTGGATCTGGGAACCATGCTGTGTATCGTGGATATTCAGGGGCCAGCCGGCCACTCTCAGCCATATGTCCCCAAACAGAAACAACGGCGCTTTTCTCTGGCAAACAAAACTCAACTGCCCCTCTTCTGGATGGCAAATTGCAGGACGCACTTGGTACTATAAAAACAGCCCCACTTGGCACTGGTGCCACCTTGGGTCTGGGAACCATCGTGCGTATCGATCTTTTTAATGAGACAGCCGGCCACTCCCAGCCATATGCCCCCGAACACAACCCACGGCCCTTTCCTCTGGCAAACAAAACTCAGCTGCACCGCTTCTGGATGGCAGATTGCAGGAGCCACTTGGTACTATCAAACCAGCACGACTTGGCACTGGTGCCACCTTGGGTCTGGTAACCATCCTGCGTATTGTGGATTGTCAGGAGCCAGCTGAACACTCTCGGCCACAGACCCCAATCAAAAACAACGGCCCCTTTCACAGGCAAACAAAACTCAGCTGCCCCGCTTCTGGATGGGAGATTGCAGGAGGCACTTGACACTGTGAAACCAGCCCGACTTGGCACTGGTGCCACCTTGGGTCTGGGAACCATGCTGCGTATCATGGATTTTCAGGAGCCAGCCGGCCATTCCCAGCCATAGGCCCCCAAACAAAAACCACAGCCTTTTTCTCTGGCAAACAAAATTCAGCTGCCCCACTTCTGGATGGCAGAGTGCAGGAGCCACTTGGGACTATCACACCAGCACAACATGGCACTGGTGCCACCTTGGATCTGGGAACCATCCTTCCTATCGTGGATTTTCAGGGGTCAGCCGGTCACTCTCAGCCATAGGCCCCAAACACAAACCACGGCCCTTTTCTCTGGAAAACAAAACTCAACTGCCCCTCTTCTGGATGGCAGATTGCAGGAGCCACTGGGTACTATGAAACCAGCCCTACTTGGCACTGGTGCCACCTTGGGTCTGGGAACCATGCTGCGTATCATGGATTTTCAGGAGCCAGCCGTCCACTGCCAGCCACAGGCCCCGAAACACAAACAACAGCCTTTTTCTCTGGCAAACAAAATTCAGCTGCTCCGCTTCTGGATGGCAGATTGCAGGAGCCACTTTGCACCATCAAACCAGCCCGACTTGGCACTGGTGCCACCTCTGGTCTGGGAACCATGCTGCGTATCGTGGATTCTAAGGAGCCAGCCGGCCACTCCCAGCCACAGGCCCCCAAACACAAACAACGGCGCTTTTCCCTGGAAAACAAAACTCGCCTGCCAACATTTTGATGGCAGAGTGCAGGAGCCACTTGGTACTATCAAACCAGCCCAACTTGGCACTGGTGCCACCATGGGTCTGGTCACCATCCTGCCTATCGTAGCTTTTCAGGAGCCAGCCGGTCACTCCCAGCCATAGGCCCCCAGAAAAAAACCTCGGTCCGTTTCCCTGGAAAACAAAAGTAAGCTGCCCTGCTTCTGGATGGCAGATTGCAGGAGCCACTTGGTGTTATCAAACCAGCCTGACTTGGCACTGGTGCCACCTTGGGTCTGGGAACCATCCTGCGTATCGTGTGTTCTAAGGAGCCAGCCAGCCACTCCCAGCCACTGTCCCCCAAAAACAAACAACGGCGCTTTTCCCTGGAAAAGAAAACTCGCCTGCCAACTTTTTGATGGCAGATTGCAGGAGCCACTTGGTACTATCAAACCAGCCCAACTTGGCACTGGTGCCACCATGGGTCTGGGAACCATCCTGCCTATCGTAGCTTTTCAGGAGCCAGCCGGTCACTCCCAGCCATAGGTCCCCAGACAAATACCTCGGCCCGTTTCCCTGGCAAACAAAAGTAAGCTTCCCCGCTTCTGGATGGCAGATTGCAGGAGCCACTTGGTACTATCAAACCAGCCCAACTTGACACTGGTGCCACCTTGGCTCTGGGAACCATGCTGCGTAACCCGGATTCAAAGACGACAGGCAGCCCCTGCCAGCCACAGGCCTCCAAACAATATCAACGGCGCTTTTCCCTGGAAAACAAAACTCGCCTGACAACTTTTAGATGGCAGATTGCAGGAGCCAGTTGGTACCATCAAACCAGCCCAACTTGGCACTGGTGCCACCATGGGTCTGGTCACCATCCTGCCTATCGTAGCTTTTCAGGAGCCAGCCGGTCACTCCTAGCCCTAGGCCCCCAGTCATAAACCTCGGCCCGTTTCCCTGGCACACAAATGTAAGCTACCCCGCTTCAGGATGGCAGATTGCAGGAGCCACTTTTCACCATCAAACCAGCCCGACGTGGCACTGGTGCCACCTTGGGTCTGGGAACCATCCTGCGTATCGTGTGTTCTAAGGAGCCAGCCGGCCACTCCCACACACAGTCCCCCAAACACAAACAACGGCGCTTTTCCCTGGAAAACAAAACTCGCCTGCCAACTTTTTGATGGCAGATTGCAGGAGCCACTTGGTACTATCAAACCAGCCCAACTTGGCACTGGTGCCACCATGGGTCTGCTCACCATCCTGCCTATCGTAGCTTTTCAGGAGCCAGCCGGTCACTCCAAGCCATAGGCCCCCAGACAAATATCTCGGCCCGTTTCCCTGGCAAACAAAAGTAAGCTGCCCCGCTTCTGGATGGCAGATTGCAGGAGCCACTTTGCACCATCAAACCAGCCCGACTTGGCACTGGTGCCACCTCTGGTCTGGGAACCATCCTGCGTATCGTGGATTCTAAGCAGCCAGCCGGCCACTCCCAGTCACAGGCCCCCAAACACAAACAACGGCGCTTTTCCCTGGAAAACAAAACTCGCCTGCCAACTTTTTGATGGCAGATTGCAGGAGCCACTTGGTACTATCAAACCAGCCCAACTTGGCACTGGTGCCACCATGGGTCTGCTCACCATCCTGCATATCGTAGCTTTTCAGGAGCCAGCCGGTCACTCCTAGCCATAGGCCCCCAGACAAAAAGCTCGGCCCGTTTCCCTGGCAAAGAAAAGTAAGCTGCCCCGCTTCAGGATGGCAGATTGCAGGAGCCACTTTGCACCATCAAACTAGCCAGACTTGGCACTTGTGCCACCTCTGGTCTGGGAACCATGCTGCGTATCGTGGATTCTAAGGAGCCAGCCGGCCACTCCCAGCCACAGGCCCCCAAACACAAACAACGGCGCTTTTCCCTGGAAAACAAAACTCGCCTGCCAACATTTTGATGGCAGATTGCAGGAGCCACTTGGTACTATCAAACCAGCCCAACTTGGCACTGCTGCCACCATGGGTCTGGTCACCATCCTGCCTATCTTAGCTTTTCAGGACCTAGCCGGTCACTCCCAGCCATAGGCCCCCAGACACAAAGCTCGACCCGTTTCCCTGGCAAACAAAAGTAAGCTGTCCCGCTTCTGGATGGCAGATTGCAGGAGCCACTTGGTACTATCAAACCAGCCCAACTTGGCACTGGTGCCACCTTGGGTCTGGGAACCATCCTGCGTATCGTGGATTCTAAGGAGCCAGCTGGTCACTCCCAGCCACAGGCCCCCAAACACAAACAACGGCGCTTTTCCCTGGAATACAAAACCCGCCTGCCAACATTTTGATGGCAGACTGCAGGAGCCACTTGGTACTATCAAATCAGCCCAACTCGGCACTGGTGCCACCATGGGTCTGGTCACCATCCTGCCTATCATAGCTTTTCAGGAGCCAGCCGGTCCCTCTCTGCCATAGGGCCCCAGAGAAATCCTCGGCCAGTTTCCCTGGCAAACAAAAGTAACCTACCCCGCTTCTGGATGGCAGATTGCAGGAGCCACTTTGCACCATCAAACTAGCCCGACTTGGCACTGGTGCCACCTCAGGTCTGGGAACCATCCTGCGTATCGTGGATTCTAAGGAGCCAGCCGGCCACTCCCAGCCACAGGCCCCCAGACACAAACAACGGCGCTTTTCCCTGGAAAACAAAACTCGCCTGCCGACTTTTTGATGGCAGATTGCAGGAGCCACTTGGTACTATCAAATCAGCCCAACTTGGCACTGGTGCCACCATGGGTCTGGTCACCATCCTGCCTATCGTAGCTTTTCAGGACCTAGCCGGTCACTCCCAGCCATAGGCGCCCAGACACAAAGCTCGGCCCGTTTCCCTGGCAAACAAAAGTAAGTTATCCCGCTACTGGATGGCAGATTGCAGGAGCCACTTTTCACCATCAAACCAGCCCGACTTGGCACTGGTGCCACCTCAGGTCTGGGAACCATGCTGCGTATCGTGGATTCTAAGGAGCCAGCCGGCCACTCCCTGCCACAGGCCCCCAAACACAAACAACGGCGCATTTCCCTGGATAACAAACTCGCCTGCCAACTTTTTGATGACAGATTGCAGGAGCCACTTGGTACTATCAAACCAGCCCAACTTGGCACTGGTGCCACCATGGGTCTGGTCACCATCCTGCCTATCGTAGCTTTTCAGGAGCCAGCCGGTCACTCCCAGCAATAGGCCCTGAGACACAAACCTCGGCCCGTTTCCCTGGCAAACAAAAGTAAGCTGCCCCGCTTCTGGATGGCAGATTGCAGGAGCCACTTGGTACTATCAAACCAGCCCAACTTGGCACTGGTGCCACCTCTGGTCTGGGAACCATGCTGCGTATCGTGGATTCTAAGGAGCCAGCCGGCCACTCCCAGCCACAGGCCCCCAAACAAAATCAACGGCGCTTTTCCCTGGAAAACAAAACTCGCCTGCCAACTTTTTGATGGCAGATTGCAGGAGCCACTTGGTACTATCAAACCAGCCCAACTTGACACTGGTGCCACCATGGGTCTGGTCACCATCCTGCCTATCGTAGCTTTTCAGGAGCCAGCCGGTCACTCCCAGCCATAGGCCCCCAGACAAAAACCTCGGCCCGTTTCCCTGGCAAACAAAAGTCAGCTGCCCCGCTTCTGGATGGCAGATTGCAGGAACCATTTGGTACTATAAAACCAGCCCGACATGGCACTGGTGCCACCTCTGGTCTGGGAACCATGCTGCGTATCGGGGATTCTAAGGAGCCAGCCGGCCACTCCCACCCACAGGCCCCCAAACACAAACAACGGCGCTTTTCCCTGGAAAACAAAACTCGCCTGCCAACTTTTTGATGGCAGATTGCAGGAGCCACTTGGTACTATCAAACCAGCTCAACTTGGCACTGGTGCCACCATGGGTCTGGTCACCATCCTGCCTATCTTAGCTTTTCAGGACCTAGCCGGTCACTCCCAGCCATAGGCCCGCAGACACAAAGCTCGGCCCGTTTCCCTGGCAAACAAAAGTAAGCTGCCCCGCTTCTGGATGGCAGATTGCAGGAGCCACTTGGTACTATCAAACCAGCCAAACTTGGAACTGGTGCCACCTTGGGTCTGGGAACTATCCTGCGTATCGTGGATTCTAAGGAGCCAGCCGGTCACTCCCAGCCACAGGCCCCCAAACACAAACCACAGCGCTTTTCCCTGGAAAAATAAACCCGCCTGCCGACATTTTGATGGCAGATTGCAGGAGCCACTTGCTACTATCAAATCAGCCCAACTTGGCACTGGTGCCACCATGGGTCTGGTCACCATCCTGCCTATCGTAGCTTTTCAGGAGCCAGCCGGTCCCTCCCTGCCATAGGCCCCCAGAGAAAAACATCGGCCCGTTTCCCTGGCAAACAAAAGTAAGCTGCCCCGCTTCTGGATGGCAGATTGTAGGACGCACTTGGTACTATCAAACCAGCCCAACTTGGCACTGGTGCCACCTTGAGTCTGGGAACCATCCTGCGTATCGTGGATTCTAAGGAGCCAGCCGGCCACTCCAGCCACAGGCCCCCAGACACAAAAAAAGGCGTTTTTCCCTGGAAAACAAACCTCGCCTGCCAAATTTTGATGGCAGATTGCAGGAGCCACTTGGTACTATCAAACCAGCCCAACTTGACACTGGTGCCACCATGGGTCTGGTCACCATCCTGCCTATCGTAGCTTTTCAGGAGCCAGCCGGTCACTCCCAGCCATAGGCCCCCAGACAAAAACCTTGGCCCGTTTCCCTTGCAAACAAAAGTAAGTTATCCCGCTTCTGGATGGCAGATTGCAGGAGCCACTTTTCACCATCAAACCAGCCCGACTTGGCACTGGTGCCACCTCTGGTCTGGGAACCATCCTGCGTATCGTGGATTCTAAGGAGCCAGCTGGCCACTCCCAGCCACAGGCCCCCAAACACAAACCACAGCGCTTTTCCCTGGAAAACAAAACTCGCCTGCCAACTTTTTGATGGCAGATTGCAGGAGCCACTTGGTACTATCAAACAAGCCCAACTTGGCACTGGTGCCACCATGGATCTGGTCACCATCCTGCCTATCGTAGCTTTTCAGGACCTAGCCGGTCACTCCAAGCCATAGGCCCCCAGAGAAAAACCTCGGCCCGTTTCCCTGGGAAACAAAATTCAGCTGCCCCACTTCTGGATGGCAGAGTGCAGGAGCCACTTGGGACTATCACACCAGCACAACATGGCACTGGTGCCACCTTGGATCTGGGAACCATCCTTCCTATCGTGGATTTTCAGGGGTCAGCCGGTCACTCTCAGCCATAGGCCCCAAACACAAACCACGGCCCTTTTCTCTGGAAAACAAAACTCAACTGCCCCTCTTCTGGATGGCAGATTGCAGGAGCCACTGGGTACTATGAAACCAGCCCTACTTGGCACTGGTGCCACCTTGGGTCTGGGAACCATGCTGCGTATCATGGATTTTCAGGAGCCAGCCGTCCACTGCCAGCCACAGGCCCCGAAACACAAACAACAGCCTTTTTCTCTGGCAAACAAAATTCTGCTGCCCCGCTTCTGGATGGCAGATTGCAGGAGCCACTTTGCACCATCAAACCAGCCCGACTTGGCACTGGTGCCACCTCTGGTCTGGGAACCATGCTGCGTATCGTGGATTCTAAGGAGCCAGCCGGCCACTCCCAGCCACAGGCCCCCAAACACAAACAACGGCGCTTTTCCCTGGAAAACAAAACTCGCCTGCCAACATTTTGATGGCAGAGTGCAGGAGCCACTTGGTACTATCAAACCAGCCCAACTTGGCACTGGTGCCACCATGGGTCTGGTCACCATCCTGCCTATCGTAGCTTTTCAGGAGCCAGCCGGTCACTCCCAGCCATAGGCCCCCAGAAAAAAACCTCGGTCCGTTTCCCTGGAAAACAAAAGTAAGCTGCCCTGCTTCTGGATGGCAGATTGCAGGAGCCACTTGGTGTTATCAAACCAGCCTGACTTGGCACTGGTGCCCCCTTGGGTCTGGGAACCATCCTGCGTATCGTGTGTTCTAAGGAGCCAGCCGGCCACTCCCAGCCACTGTCCCCCAAAAACAAACAACGGCGCTTTTCCCTGGAAAACAAAACTCGCCTGCCAACTTTTTGATGGCAGATTGCAGGAGCCACTTGGTACTATCAAACCAGCCCAACTTGGCACTGGTGCCACCATGGGTCTGGTCACCATCCTGCCTATCGTAGCTTTTCAGGAGCCAGCCGGTCACTCCCAGCCATAGGTCCCCAGACAAATACCTCGGCCCGTTTCCCTGGCAAACAAAAGTAAGCTTCCCCGCTTCTGGATGGCAGATTGCAGGAGCCACTTGGTACTATCAAACCAGCCCAACTTGACACTGGTGCCACCTTGGCTCTGGGAACCATGCTGCGTAACCCGGATTCAAAGACGACAGGCAGCCCCTGCCAGCCACAGGCCTCCAAACAAAATCAACGGCGCTTTTCCCTGGAAAACAAAACTCGCCTGACAACTTTTAGATGGCAGATTGCAGGAGCCAGTTGGTACCATCAAACCAGCCCAACTTGGCACTGGTGCCACCATGGGTCTGGTCACCATCCTGCCTATCGTAGCTTTTCAGGAGCCAGCCGGTCACTCCTAGCCCTAGGCCCCCAGTCATAAACCTCGGCCCGTTTCCCTGGCACACAAATGTAAGCTACCCCGCTTCAGGATGGCAGATTGCAGGAGCCACTTTTCACCATCAAACCAGCCCGACGTGGCACTGGTGCCACCTTGGGTCTGGGAACCATCCTGCGTATCGTGTGTTCTAAGGAGCCAGCCGGCCACTCCCACACACAGTCCCCCAAACACAAACAACGGCGCTTTTCCCTGGAAAACAAAACTCGCCTGCCAACTTTTTGATGGCAGATTGCAGGAGCCACTTGGTACTATCAAACCAGCCCAACTTGGCACTGGTGCCACCATGGGTCTGCTCACCATCCTGCCTATCGTAGCTTTTCAGGAGCCAGCCGGTCACTCCAAGCCATAGGCCCCCAGACAAATATCTCGGCCCGTTTCCCTGGCAAACAAAAGTAAGCTGCCCCGCTTCTGGATGGCAGATTGCAGGAGCCAGTTTGCACCATCAAACCAGCCCGACTTGGCACTGGTGCCACCTCTGGTCTGGGAACCATCCTGCGTATCGTGGATTCTAAGCAGCCAGCCGGCCACTCCCAGTCACAGGCCCCCAAACACAAACAACGGCGCTTTTCCCTGGAAAACAAAACTCGCCTGCCAACTTTTTGATGGCAGATTGCAGGAGCCACTTGGTACTATCAAACCAGCCCAACTTGGCACTGGTGCCACCATGGGTCTGCTCACCATCCTGCCTATCGTAGCTTTTCAGGAGCCAGCCGGTCACTCCTAGCCATAGGCCCCCAGACAAAAAGCTCGGCCCGTTTCCCTGGCAAACAAAAGTAAGCTGCCCCGCTTCAGGATGGCAGATTGCAGGAGCCACTTTGCACCATCAAACTAGCCAGACTTGGCACTTGCGCCACATCTGGTCTGGGAACCATGCTGCGTATCGTGGATTCTAAGGAGCCAGCCGGCCACTCCCAGCCACAGGCCCCCAAACACAAACAACGGCGCTTTTCCCTGGAAAACAAAACTCGCCTGCCAAATTTTGATGGCAGATTGCAGGAGCCACTTGGTACTATCAAACCAGCCCAACTTGACACTGCTGCCACCATGGGTCTGGTCACCATCCTGCCTATCTTAGCTTTTCAGGACCTAGCCGGTCACTCCCAGCCATAGGCCCCCAGACACAAAGCTCGACCCGTTTCCCTGGCAAACAAAAGTAAGCTGTCCCGCTTCTGGATGGCAGATTGCAGGAGCCACTTGGTACTATCAAACCAGCCCAACTTGGCACTGGTGCCACCTTGGGTCTGGGAACCATCCTGCGTATCGTGGATTCTAAGGAGCCAGCCGGTCACTCCCAGCCACAGGCCCCCAAACACAAACAACGGCGCTTTTCCCTGGAATACAAAACCCGCCTGCCAACATTTTGATGGCAGATTGCAGGAGCCACTTGGTACTATCAAATCAGCCCAACTCGGCACTGGTGCCACCATGGGTCTGGTCACCATCCTGCCTATCATAGCTTTTCAGGAGCCAGCCGGTCCCTCTCTGCCATAGGGCCCCAGAGAAATCCTCGGCCAGTTTCCCTGGCAAACAAAAGTAACCTACCCCGCTTCTGGATGGCAGATTGCAGGAGCCACTTTGCACCATCAAACTAGCCCGACTTGGCACTGGTGCCACCTCAGGTCTGGGAACCATCCTGCGTATCGTGGATTCTAAGGAGCCAGCCGGCCACTCCCAGCCACAGGCCCCCAGACACAAACAACGGCGCTTTTCCCTGGAAAACAAAACTCGCCTGCCGACTTTTTGATGGCAGATTGCAGGAGCCACTTGGTACTATCAAATCAGCCCAACTTGGCACTGGTGCCACCATGGGTCTGGTCACCATCCTGCCTATCGTAGCTTTTCAGGTCCTAGCCGGTCACTCCCAGCCATAGGCTCCCAGACACAAAGCTCGGCCCGTTTCCCTGGCAAACAAAAGTAAGTTATCCCGCTACTGGATGGCAGATTGCAGGAGCCACTTTTCACCATCAAACCAGCCCGACTTGGCACTGGTGCCACCTCAGGTCTGGGAACCATGCTGCGTATCGTGGATTCTAAGGAGCCAGCCGGCCACTCCCTGCCACAGGCCCCCAAACACAAACAACGGCGCATTTCCCTGGATAACAAACTCGCCTGCCAACTTTTTGATGACAGATTGCAGGAGCCACTTGGTACTATCAAACCAGCCCAACTTGGCACTGGTGCCACCATGGGTCTGGTCACCATCCTGCCTATCGTAGCTTTTCAGGAGCCAGCCGGTCACTCCCAGCAATAGGCCCTGAGACACAAACCTCGGCCCGTTTCCCTGGCAAACAAAAGTAAGCTGCCCCGCTTCTGGATGGCAGATTGCAGGACGCACTTGGTACTATCAAACCAGCCCAACTTGGCACTGGTGCCACCTCTGGTCTGGGAACCATCCTGCGTATCGTGGATTCTAAGGAGCCAGCCGGCCACTCCCAGCCACAGGCCCCCAAACAAAATCAACGGCGCTTTTCCCTGGAAAACAAAACTCGCCTGCCAACTTTTTGATGGCAGATTGCAGGAGCCACTTGGTACTATCAAACCAGCCCAACTTGACACTGGTGCCACCATGGGTCTGGTCACCATCCTGCCTATCGTAGCTTTTCAGGAGCCAGCCGGTCACTCCCAGCCATAGGCCCTCAGACAAAAACCTCGGCCCGTTTCCCTGGCAAACAAAAGTAAGCTGCCCCGCTTCTGGATGGCAGATTGCAGGAACCATTTGGTACTATAAAACCAGCCCGACATGGCACTGGTGCCACCTCTGGTCTGGGAACCATGCTGCGTATCGGGGATTCTAAGGAGCCAGCCGGCCACTCCCACCCACAGGCCCCCAAACACAAACAACGGCGCTTTTCCCTGGAAAACAAAACTCGCCTGCCAACATTTTGATGGCAGATTGCAGGAGCCACTTGGTACTATCAAACCAGCTCAACTTGGCACTGGTGCCACCATGGGTCTGGTCACCATCCTGCCTATCTTAGCTTTTCAGGACCTAGACGGTCACTCCCAGCCATAGGCCCGCAGACACAAAGCTCGGCCCGTTTCCCTGGCAAACAAAAGTAAGCTGCCCCGCTTCTGGATGCCAGATTGCAGGAGCCACTTGGTACTATCAAACCAGCCAAACTTGGCACTGGTGCCACCTTGGGTCTGGGAACTATCCTACGTATCGTGGATTCTAAGGAGCCAGCCGGTCACTCCCAGCCACAGGCCCCCAAACACAAACCACAGCGCTTTTCCCTGGAAAAATAAACCCGCCTGCCGACATTTTGATGGCAGATTGCAGGAGCCACTTGCTACTATCAAATCAGCCCAACTTGGCACTGGTGCCACCATGGGTCTGGTCACCATCCTGCCTATCGTAGCTTTTCAGGAGCCAGCCGGTCCCTCCCTGCCATAGGCCCCCAGAGAAAAACCTCGGCCCGTTTCCCTGGCAAACAAAAGTAAGCTGCCCCGCTTCTGGATGGCAGATTGCAGGAACCACTTGCTACTATCAAACCAGCCCAACTTGGCACTGGTGCCACCTTGGGTCTGGGAACCATCCTGCGTATCGTGGATTCTAAGGAGCCAGCCGGTCACTCCCAGCCACAGGCCACCAAACACAAACAACGGCGCTTTTCCCTGGAAAACAAAACTCGCCTGCCAACTTTTTGATGGCAGATTGCAGGAGCCACTTGCTACTATCAAATCAGCCCAACTTGGCACTGGTGCCACCATGGGTCTGGTCACCATCCTGCCTATCGTAGCTTTTCAGGAGCCAGCCGGTCCCTCCCTGCCGTAGGCCCCCAGAGAAAAACCTCGGCCCGTTTCCCTGGCAAACAAAAGTAAGCTACCCCGCTTCTGGATGGCAGATTGCAGGAGCCACTTTGCACCATCAAACTAGCCCGACTTGGCACTGGTGCCACCTCTGGTCTGGGAACCATCCTGCGTATCGTTCATTGTAAGGATCCAGCCGGCCACTCCAGCCACAGGCCCCCAGACACAAACAACGGCGCTTTTCCCTGGAAAACAAAACTCGCCTGCCAAATTTTTGATGGCAGATTGCAGGAGCCACTTGCTGCTATCAAATCAGCCCAACTTGGCACTGGTGCCACCATGGGTCTGGTCACCATCCTGCCTATCGTAGCTTTTCAGGAGCCAGCCGGTCACTCCCAGCCATAGGCCCCCAGACACAATACTCGGCCCGTTTCCCTGGCAAACAAAAGTAAGCTACCCCGCTTCTGGATGGCAGATTGCAGGAGCCACTTTGCACCATCAAACTAGCCCGACTTGGCTCTGGTGCCACCTCTGGTCTGGGAACCATCCTGCGTATCGTGGATTCTATGGAGCCAGCCGGCCACTCCCACCCACAGGCCCCCAAACAAAAACAACGGCGCTTTTCCCTGGAAAACAAAACTCGCCTGCCAACATTTTGATGGCAGATTGCAGGAGCCACTTGGTACTATCAAACCAGCCCAACTTGGCACTGGTGCCACCATGGGTCTGGTCACCATCCTGCCTATCGTAGCTTTTCAGGAGCCAGCTGGTCACTCCCAGCCATAGGCCCCCAGACACAAACCTCGGCCCGTTTCCCTGGCAAACAAAAGTAAGCTACCCCGCTTCTGGATGGCAGATTGCAGGACGCACTTGGTAGTATCAAACCAGCCCGACTTGGCACTGGTGCCATCTCAGGTCTGGGAACCATGCTGCGTATCGTGGATTCTAATTAGCCATCTGGCCACTCCCACCCACAGGCCCCCAAACAAAAACAACGGCGCTTTTCCCTGGAAAACAAACCTCACCTGCCAAATTTTGATGGCAGATTGCAGGAGCCACTTGGTACTATCAAACCAGCCCGACTTGACACTGGTGCCACCATGGGTCTGGTCACCATCCTGCCTATCGTAGCTTTTCAGGAGCCAGCCGGTCACTCCCAGCCATAGGCCCCCAGACAAAAACCTTGGCCCGTTTCCCTGGCAAACAAAAGTAAGTTATCCCGCTTCTGGATGGCAGATTGCAGGAGCCACTTTTCACCATCAAACCAGCCCGACTTGGCACTGGTGCCACCTCTGGTCTGGGAACCATCCTGCGTATCGTGGATTCTAAGGAGCCAGCTGGCCACTCCCAGCCACAGGCCCCCAAACACAAACCACAGCGCTTTTCCCTGGAAAACAAAACTCGCCTGCCAACTTTTTGATGGCAGATTGCAGGAGCCACTTGGTACTATCAAACAAGCCCAACTTGGCACTGGTGCCACCATGGATCTGGTCACCATCCTGCCTATCGTAGCTTTTCAGGACCTAGCCGGTCACTCCAAGCCATAGGCCCCCAGAGAAAAACCTCGGCCCGTTTCCCTGGCAAACAAAAGTAAGCTGCCCCGCTTCTGGATGGCAGATTGCAGGACGCACTCGGTACTATCAAACCAGCCCAACTTGGCACTGGTGCCACCTTGGGTCTGGGAACCATCCTGCGTATCGTGGATTCTAAGGAGCCAGCCGGTCACTCCCAGCCACAGGCCACCAAACACAAACAACGGCGCTTTTCCCTGGAAAACAAAACTCGCCTGCCAACATTTTGATGGCAGATTGCAGGAGCCACTTGCTACTATCAAATCAGCCCAACTTGGCACTGGTGCCACCATGGGTCTGGTCACCATCCTGCCTATCGTAGCTTTTCAGGAGCCAGCCGGTCACTCCCAGCCATAGGCCCCCAGACACAAAGCTCTACCCGTTTCCCTGGCAAACAAAAGTAAGCTACCCCGCTTCTGGATGGCAGATTGCAGGAACCACTTGGTACTATCAAACCAGCCCAACTTGGCACTGGTGCCACCTCAGGTCTGGGAACCATGCTGCGTATCGTGGATTCTAATTAGCCATCTGGCCACTCCCACCCACAGGCCCCCAAACAAAAACAACGGCGCTTTTCCCTGGAAAACAAACCTCGCCTGCCAAATTTTGATGGCAGATTGCCGGAGCCACTTGGTACTATCAAACCAGCCCAACTTGACACTGGTGCCACCATGGGTCTGGTCACCATCCTGCCTATCGTAGCTTTTCAGGAGCCAGCTGGTCACTCGCAGCCATAGGCCCCCAGACAAAAACCTTGGCCCGTTTCCCTGGCAAACAAAAGTAAGTTATCCCGCTTCTGGATGGCAGATTGCAGGAGCCACTTTTCACCATCAAACCAGCCCGACTTGGCACTGGTGCCACCTCTGGTCTGGGAACCATCCTGCGTATCGTGGATTCTAAGGAGCTAGCCGGCCACTCCCAGCCACAGGCCCCCAAACACAAACCACAGCGCTTTTCCCTGGAAAACAAAACTCGCCTGCCAACTTTTTGATGGCAGATTGCAGGAGCCACTTGGTACTATCAAACCAGCCACACTTGGCACTGGTGCCACCATGGATCTGGTTACCATCCTGCCTATCGTAGCTTTTCAGGACCTAGCCGGTCACTCCAAGCCATAGGCCCCCAGAGAAAAACCTCGGCCCGTTTCCCTGGCAAACTAAAGTAAGCTGCCCCGCTTCTGGATGGCAGATTGCAGGAACCACTTGGTACTATCAAACCAGCCCAACTTGGCACTGGTGCCACCTCAGGTCTGGGAACCATCCTGCGTATCGTGGATTCTAAGGAGCCAGCCGGTCACTCCCAGCCACAGGCCACCAAACACAAACAACGGCGCTTTTCCCTGGAAAACAAAACTCGCCTGCCAACATTTTGATGGCAGATTGCAGGAGCCACTTGCTACTATCAAATCAGCCCAACTTGGCACTGGTGCCACCATGGGTCTGGTCACCATCCTGCCTATCGTAGCTTTTCAGGAGCCAGCCGGTCCCTCCCTGCCATAGGCCCCCAGAGAAAAACCTCGGCCCGTTTCCCTGGCAAACAAAAGTAAGCTGCCCCGCTTCTGGATGGCAGATTGCAGGAACCACTTGCTACTATCAAACCAGCCCAACTTGGCACTGGTGCCACCTTGGGTCTGGGAACCATCCTGCGTATCGTGGATTCTAAGGAGCCAGCCGGTCACTCCCAGCCACAGGCCACCAAACACAAACAACGGCGTTTTCCCTGGAAAACAAAACTCGCCTGCCAACATTTTGATGGCAGATTGCAGGAGCCACTTGCTACTATCAAATCAGCCCAACTTGGCACTGGTGCCACCATGGGTCTGGTCACCATCCTGCCTATCGTAGCTTTTCAGGAGCCAGCCGGTCCCTCCCTGCCGTAGGCCCCCAGAGAAAAACCTCGGCCCGTTTCCCTGGCAAACAAAAGTAAGCTACCCCGCTTCTGGATGGCAGATTGCAGGAGCCACTTTGCACCATCAAACTAGCCCGACTTGGCACTGGTGCCACCTCAGGTCTGGGAACCATCCTGCGTATCGTTCATTGTAAGGATCCAGCCGGCCACTCCAGCCACAGGCCCCCAGACACAAACAACGGCGCTTTTCCCTGGAAAACAAAACTCGCCTGCCAACTTTTTGATGGCAGATTGCAGGAGCCACTTGCTGCTATCAAATCAGCCCAACTTGGCACTGGTGCCACCATGGGTCTGGTCACCATCCTGCCTATCGTAGCTTTTCAGGAGCCAGCCGGTCACTCCCAGCCATAGGCCCCCAGACCCAAAACTCGGCCCGTTTCCCTGGCAAACAAAAGTAAGCTACCCCGCTTCTGGATGGCAGATTGCAGGAGCCACTTTGCACCATCAAACTAGCCCGACTTGGCACTGGTGCCACCTCAGGTCTGGGAACCATCCTGCGTATCGTGGATTCTAAGGAGCCAGCCGGCCACTCCCACCCACAGGCCCCCAAACACAAACAACGGCGCTTTACCCTGGAAAACAAAACTCGCCTGCCAACTTTTTGATGGCAGATTGCAGGAGCCACTTGGTACTATCAAACCAGCCTAACTTGGCACTGGTGCCACCATGGGTCTGGTCACCATCCTGCCTATCGTAGCTTTTCAGGAGCCAGCCGGTCACTCCCAGCCATAGGCCCCCAGACAAAAACCTCGGCCCGTTTCCCTGGCAAACAAAAGTAAGTTATCCCGCTTCTGGATGGCAGATTGCAGGAGCCACTTTTCACCATCAAACCAGCCCGACTTGGCACTGGTGCCACCTCTGGTCTGGGAACCATCCTGCGTATCGTGGATTCTAAGGAGCCAGCTGGCCACTCCCAGCCACAGGCCCCCAAACACAAACAACGGCGCTTTTCCCTGGATAACAAACTCGCCTGCCAACTTTTTGATGGCAGATTGCAGGAGCCACTTGGTACTATCAAACCAGCCCAACTTGGCACTGGTGCCACCATGGGTCTGGTCACCATCCTGCCTATCGTAGCTTTTCAGGAGCCAGCCGGTCACTCCCAGCCATAGGCCCCCAGACACAAACCTCGGCCCGTTTCCCTGGCAAACAAAAGTCAGCTGCCCCGCTTCTTGATGGCAGATTGCAGGACGCACTTGGTAGTATCAAACCAGCCCGACTTGGCACTGGTGCCACCTCAGGTCTGGGAACCATGCTGCGTATCGTGGATTCTAATTAGCCATCTGGCCACTCCCACCCACAGGCCCCCAAACAAAAACAACGGCGCTTTTCCCTGGAAAACAAACCTCGCCTGCCAACTTTTTGATGGCAGATTGCCGGAGCCACTTGGTACTATCAAACCAGCCCAACTTGACACTGGTGCCACCATGGGTCTGGTCACCATCCTGCCTATCGTAGCTTTTCAGGAGCCAGCCGGTCACTCCCAGCCATAGGCCCCCAGACAAAAACCTTGGCCCGTTTCCCTGGCAAACAAAAGTAAGTTATCCCGCTTCTGGATGGCAGATTGCAGGAGCCACTTTTCACCATCAAACCAGCCCGACTTGGCACTGGTGCCACCTCAGGTCTGGGAACCATCCTGCGTATCGTGGATTCTAAGGAGCCAGCCGGCCACTCCCAGCCACAGGCCCCCAAACACAAACCACAGCGCTTTTCCCTGGAAAACAAAACTCGCCTGCCAACATTTTGATGGCAGATTGCAGGAGCCACTTGGTACTATCAAACCAGCCCTACTTGGCACTGGTGCCACCATGGATCTGGTTACCATCCTGCCTGTCGTAGCTTTTCAGGACCTAGCCGGTCACTCCAAGCCATAGGCCCCCAGAGAAAAACCTCGGCCCGTTTCCCTGGCAAACAAAAGTAAGCTGCCCCGCTTCTGGATGGCAGATTGCAGGAACCACTTGGTACTATCAAACCAGCCCAACTTGGCACTGGTGCCACCTTGGGTCTGGGAACCATCCTGCGTATCGTGGATTCTAAGGAGCCAGCCGGTCACTCCCAGCCACAGGCCACCAAACACAAACAACGGCGCTTTTCCCTGGAAAACAAAACTCGCCTGCCAACTTTTTGATGGCAGATTGCAGGAGCCACTTGGTACTATCAAACCAGCCCAACTTGGCACTGGTGCCACCATGGGTCTGGTCACCATCCTGCCTATCGTAGCTTTTCAGGAGCCAGCCGGTCCCTCCCTGCCATAGGCCCCCAGAGAAAAACCTCGGCCCGTTTCCCTGGCAAACAAAAGTAAGCTGCCCCGCTTCTGGATGGCAGATTGCAGGAACCACTTGGTACTATCAAACCAGCCCGACTTGGCACTGGTGCCACCTTGGGTCTGGGAACCATCCTGCGTATCGTGGATTCTAAGGAGCCAGCCGGTCACTCCCAGCCACAGGCCCCCAGACACAAACAACGGCGCTTTTCCCTGGAAAACAAAACTCGCCTGCCAACTTTTTGATGGCAGATTGCAGGAGCCACTTGGTACTATCAAACAAGCCCAACTTGGCACTGGTGCCACCATGGATCTGGTCACCATCCTGCCTATCGTAGCTTTTCAGGACCTAGCCGGTCACTCCAAGCCATAGGCCCCCAGAGAAAAACCTCGGCCCGTTTCCCTGGCAAACAAAAGTAAGCTGCCCCGCTTCTGGATGGCAGATTGCAGGAACCACTTTGTACTATCAAACCAGCCCAACTTGGCACTGGTGCCACCTTGGGTCTGGGAACCATCCTGCGTATCGTGGATTCTAAGGAGCCAGCCGGTCACTCCCAGCCACAGGCCACCAAACACAAACAACGGCGCTTTTCCCTGGAAAACAAAACTCGCCTGCCAACATTTTGATGGCAGATTGCAGGAGCCACTTGGTACTATCAAATCAGCCCAACTTGGCACTGGTGCCACCATGGGTCTGGTCACCATCCTGCCTATCGTAGCTTTTCAGGAGCCAGCCGGTCACTCCCAGCCATAGGCCCTGAGACACAAACCTCGGCCCGTTTCCCTGGCAAACAAAAGTAAGCTACCCCGCTTCTGGATGGCAGATTGCAGGACGCACTTGGTAGTATCAAACCAGCCCGACTTGGCACTGGTGCCACCTCAGGTCTGGGAACCATGCTGCGTATCGTGGATTCTAATTAGCCATCTGGCCACTCCCAGCCACAGGCCCCCAAACAAAAACAACGGCGCTTTTCCCTGGAAAACAAACCTCGCCTGCCAACTTTTTGATGGCAGATTGCCGGAGCCACTTGGTACTATCAAACCAGCCCAACTTGACACTGGTGCCACCATGGGTCTGGTCACCATCCTGCCTATCGTAGCTTTTCAAGAGCCAGCCGGTCACTCCCAGCCATAGGCCCTGAGACACAAACCTCGGCCCGTTTCCCTGGCAAACAAAAGTCAGATGCCCCGCTTCTTGATGGCAGAATGCAGGACGCACTTGGTAGTATCAAACCAGCCCAACTTGGCACTGGTGCCACCTCAGGTCTGGGAACCATCCTGCGTATCGTGGATTCTAAGGAGCCAGCCGGTCACTCCCAGCCACAGGCCACCAAACACAAACAACGGCGTTTTCCCTGGAAAACAAAACTCGCCTGCCAACATTTTGATGGCAGATTGCAGGAGCCACTTGCTACTATCAAACCAGCCCTACTTGGCACTGGTGCCACTATGGATCTGGTTACCATCCTGCCTATCGTAGCTTTTCAGGACCTAGCCGGTCACTCCAAGCCATAGGCCCCCAGAGAAAAACCTCGGCCCGTTTCCCTGGCAAACAAAAGTAAGCTGCCCCGCTTCTGGATGGCAGATTGCAGGAACCACTTGGTACTATCAAACCAGCCCAACTTGTCACTGGTGCCACCTTGAGTCTGGGAACCATCCTGCGTATCGTGGATTCTAAGGAGCCAGCCGGTCACTCCCAGCCACAGGCCACCAAACACAAACAACGGCGCTTTTCCCTGGAAAACAAAACTCGCCTGCCAACTTTTTGATGGCAGATTGCAGGAGCCACTTGCTACTATCAAACCAGCCCAACTTGGCACTGGTGCCACCATGGGTCTGGTCACCATCCTGCCTATCGTAGCTTTTCAGGAGCCAGCCGGTCCCTCCCTGCCATAGGCCCCCAGAGAAAAACCTCGGCCCGTTTCCCTGGCAAACAAAAGTAAGCTGCCCCGCTTCTGGATGGCAGATTGCAGGAACCACTTGGTACTATCAAACCAGCCCAACTTGGCACTGGTGCCACCTTGGGTCTGGGAACCATCCTGCGTATCGTGGATTCTAAGGAGCCAGCCGGTCACTGCCAGCCACAGGCCCCCAGACACAAACAACGGCGCTTTTCCCTGGAAAACAAAACTCGCCTGCCAACTTTTTGATGGCAGATTGCAGGAGCCACTTGGTACTATCAAATCAGCCCAACTTGGCACTGGTGCCACCATGGGTCTGGTCACCATCCTGCCTATCGTAGCTTTTCAGGAGCCAGCCGGTCACTCCCAGCCATAGGCCCCCAGACACAAAACTCGGCCCGTTTCCCTGACAAACAAAAGTAAGCTACCCCGCTTCTGGATGGCAGATTGCAGGAGCCACTTTGCACCATCAAACTAGCCCGACTTGGCACTGGTGCCACCTCTGGTCTGGGAACCATCCTGCGTATCGTGGATTCTAAGGAGCCAGCCGGCCACTCACACCCACAGGCCCCCAAACACAAACAACGGCGCTTTTCCCTGGAAAACAAAACTCGCCTGCCAACTTTTTGATGGCAGATTGCAGGAGCCACTTGCTACTATCAAACCAGCCCAACTTGGCACTGGTGCCACCATGGGTCTGGTCACCATCCTGCCTATCGTAGCTTTTCAGGAGCCAGCCGGTCACTCCCTGCCATAGGCCCCCAGACAAAAACCTCGGCCCGTTTCCCTGGCAAACAAAAGTAAGCTACCCCGCTTCTGGATGGCAGATTGCAGGAGCCACTTTGCACCATCAAACTAGCCCGACTTGGCACTGGTGCCACCTCTGGTCTGGGAACCATCCTGCGTATCGTGGATTCTAAGGAGCCAGCCGGCCACTCACACCCACAGGCCCCCAAACACAAACAACGGCGCTTTTCCCTGGAAAACAAAACTCGCCTGCCAACTTTTTGATGGCAGATTGCAGGAGCCACTTGGTACTATCAAACCAGCCCAACTTGGCACTGGTGCCACCATGGGTCTGGTCACCATCCTGCCTATCGTAGCTTTTCAGGAGCCAGCCGGTCACTCCCAGCCATAGGCCCTGAGACACAAACCTCGGCCCGTTTCCCTGGCAAACAAAAGTAAGCTGCCCCGCTTCTGGATGGCAGATTGCAGGACGCACTTGGTACTATCAAACCAGCCCGACTTGGCACTGGTGCCACCTCTGGTCTGGGAACAATGCCGCGTATCGTGGATTCTAAGGAGCCAGCCGGCCACTCCCAGCCACAGGCCCCCAAACACAAACAACGGCGCTTTTCCCTGGAAAACAAAACTCGCCTGCCAACATTTTGATGGCAGATTGCAGGAGCCACTTGCTACTATCAAATCAGCCCAACTTGGCACTGGTGCCACCATGGGTCTGGTCACCATCCTGCCTATCGTAGCTTTTCAGGAGCCAGCCGGTCACTCCAAGCCATAGGCGCCCAGACACAAAGCTCGGCCCGTTTCCCTGGCAAACAAAAGTAAGCTACCCCGCTTCTGGATGGCAGATTGCAGGAGCCACTTTGCACCATCAAACTAGCCCGACTTGGCACTGGTGCCACCTTGGGTCTGGGAACCATCCTGCGTATCGTTCATTGTAAGGAGCCAGCCGGCCACTCCAGCCACAGGCCACCAGACACAAACAACGGCGCTTTTCCCTGGAAAACAAAACTCGCCTGCCAAATTTTTGATGGCAGATTGCAGGAGCCACTTGGTACTATCAAATCAGCCCAACTTGGCACTGGTGCCACCATGGGTCTGGTCACCATCCTGCCTATCGTAGCTTTTCAGGAGCCAGCCGGTCACTCGCAGCCATAGGCCCCCAGACACAATACTCGGCCCGTTTCCCTGGCAAACAAAAGTAAGCTACCCCGCTTCTGGATGGCAGATTGCAGGAACCACTTGGTACTATCAAACCAGCCCACCTTGGCACTGGTGCCACCTTGGGTCTGGGAACCATCCTGCGTATCGTGGATTCTAAGCAGCCAGCTGGCCACTCCCTGCCACAGGCACCCAAACACAAACAACGGCGCTTTTCCCTGGAAAACAAAACTCGCCCTCCCACTTTTTGATGGCGGATTGCAGGAGCCACTTGGTACTATCAAACCAGCCCAACTTGGCACTGGTGCCACCATGGGTCTGGTCACCATCCTGCCTATCGTAGCTTTTCAGGGCCTAGCAGGTCACTCCCAGCCATAGGCGCCCAGACACAAAGCTCGGCCCGTTTCCCTGGCAAACAAAAGTAAGCTGCCCTGCTTCTGGATGGCAGATTGCCGGAGCCACTTGGTACTATCAAACCAGCCCGACTTGGCACTGGTGCCACCTCTAGTCTGGGAACCATGCCGCGTATCGTGTGTTCTAAGGAGCCAGCCGGCCACTCCCAGCCACAGGCCCCCAAACACAAACAACGGCGCTTTTCCCTGGAAAACAAAACTCGCCTGCCAACATTTTGATGGCAGATTGCAGGAGCCACTTGGTACTATCAAACCAGCCCAACTTGGCACTGGTGCCACCATGGGTCTGGTCACCATCCTGCCTATCGTAGCTGTTCAGGCGCCAGCCGGTCACTCCCAGCCATAGGCCCCCAGAGAAAAACCTCGGCCAGTTTCCCTGGCAAACAAAAGTAAGCTGCCCCGCTTCTGGATGGCAGATTGCAGGAGCCACTTTGCACCATCAAACCAGCCCAACTTGGCACTGGTGCCACCTCTGGTCTGGGAACCATGCTGCGTATCGTGGATTCCAATTAGCAAGACGGCCACTCCCAGCCACAGGCCTCCAAACACAAACAACGGCGCTTTTCCCTGGAAAACAAAACTCGCCTGCCAACTTTTTGATGGCAGATTGCAGGAGCCACTTGGTACTATCAAACCAGCCCAACTTGGCACTGGTGCCACCATGGGTCTGCTCACCATCCTGCCTATCGTAGCTTTTCAGGAGCCAGCCGGTCACTCCTAGCCATAGGCCCCCAGACAAAAAGCTCGGCCCGTTTCCCTGGCAAACAAAAGTAAGCTGCCCCGCTTCTGGATGGCAGATTGCAGGAGCCACTTTGCACCATCAAACTAGCCAGACTTGGCACTTGTGCCACCTCTGGTCTGGGAACCATGCTGCGTATCGTGGATTCTAAGGAGCCAGCCGGCCACTCCAAGCCACAGGACCCCAAACACAAACAACGGCGCTTTTCCCTGGAAAACAAAACTCGCCTGCCAACATTTTGATGGCAGATTGCAGGAGCCACTTGGTACTATCACACCAGCCCAACTTGGCACTGCTGCCACCATGGGTCTGGTCACCATCCTGCCTATCTTAGCTTTTCAGGACCTAGCCTGTCACTCCCAGCCATAGGCCCCCAGACACAAATCTCGACACGTTTCCCTGGCAAACAAATGTAAGCTGTCCCGCTTCTGGATGGCAGATTGCAGGAGCCACTTGGTACTATCCAACCAGCCCAACTTGGCACTGGTGCCACCTTGGGTCTGGGAACCATCCTGCGTATCGTGGATTCTAAGGAGCCAGCCGGCCACTCCCAGCCACAGGCCCCCAAACACAAACAATGGCGCTTTTCCCTGGAATACAAAACCCGCCTGCCAACATTTTGATGGCAGATTGCAGGAGCCACTTGGTACTATCAAATCAGCCCAACTTGGCACTGGTGCCACCATGGGTCTGGTCACCATCCTGCCTATCATAGCTTTTCAGGAGCCAGCCGGTCCCTCTCTGCCATAGGGCCCCAGAGAAAAACCTCGGCCAGTTTCCCTGGCAAACAAAAGTAACCTACCCCGCTTCTGGATGGCAGATTGCAGGAGCCACTTTGCACCATCAAACTAGCCCGACTTGGCACTGGTGCCACCTCAGGTCTGGGAACCATCCTGCGTATCGTGGATTCTAAGGAGCCAGCCGGCCACTCCAGCCACAGGCCCCCAGACACAAACAACGGCGCTTTTCCCTGGAAAACAAAACTCGCCTGCCGACTTTTTGATGGCAGATTGCAGGAGCCACTTGGTACTATCAAATCAGCCCAACTTGGCACTGGTGCCACCATGGGTCTGCTCACCATCCTGCCTATCGTAGCTTTTCAGGAGCCAGCCGGTCACTCCTAGCCATAGGCCCCCAGACAAAAAGCTCGGCCCGTTTCCCTGGCAAACAAAAGCAAGCTGCCCCGCTTCTGGATGGCAGATTGCAGGAGCCACTTTGCACCATCAAACTAGCCCGACTCGGCACTGGTGCCACCTCAGGTCTGGGAACCATGCTGCGTATCGTGGATTCTAATTAGGCATCCGGCCACTCCCACCCAGAGGCCCCCAAACAAAAACAACGGCGCTTTTCCCTGGAAAACAAAACTCGCCTGCCAACTTTTTGATGGCAGATTGCAGGAGCCACTTGGTACTATCAAACCAGCCCAACTTGACACTGGTGCCACCATGGGTCTGGTCACCATCCTGCCTATCGTAGCTTTTCAGGAGCCAGCCGGTCACTCCCAGCCATAGGTCCCCAGACACAAACCTCGGCCCGTTTCCCTGGCAAACAAAAGTCAGCTGCCCCGCTTCTTGATGGCAGATTGCAGGACGCACTTGGTAGTATCAAACCAGCCCGACTTGGCACTGGTGCCACCTCAGGTCTGGGAACCATGCTGCGTATCGTGGATTCTAATTAGCCATCTGGCCACTCCCAGCCACAGGCCCCCAAACAAAAACAACGGCGCTTTTCCCTGGAAAACAAACCTCGCCTGCCAACTTTTTGATGGCAGATTGCCGGAGCCACTTGGTACTATCAAACCAGCCCAACTTGACACTGGTGCCACCATGGGTCTGGTCACCATCCTGCCTATCGTAGCTTTTCAGGAGCCAGCCGGTCACTCCCAGCCATAGGCCCCCAGACAAAAAGCTCGGACCGTTTCCCTGGCAAACAAAAGTAAGTTATCCCGCTTCTGGATGGCAGATTGCAGGAGCCACTTTTCACCATCAAACCAGCCCGACTTGGCACAGGTGCCACCTCAGGTCTGGGAACCATGCTGCGTATCGTGGATTCTAAGGAGCCAGCCGGCCACTCCCACCCACAGGCCCCCAAACACAAACCACAGCGCTTTTCCCTGGAAAACAAAACTCGCCTGCCAACTTTTTGATGGCAGATTGCAGGAGCCACTTGGTACTATCAAACCAGCCCAACTTGGCACTGGTGCCACCATGGATCTGGTCACCATCCTGCCTATCGTAGCTTTTCAGGAGCCAGCCGGTCACTCCCAGCCATAGGCCCTGAAACACAAACCTCGGCCCGTTTCCATGGCAAACAAAAGTAAGCTGCCCCGCTTCTGGATGGCAGATTGCAGGACGCACTTGGTACTATCAAACCAGCCCAACTTGGCACTGGTGCCACCTCTGGTCTGGGAACCATGGTGCGTATCGTGGATTCTAAGGAGCCAGCCGGCCACTCCCAGCCACAGGCCCCTAAACAGAAACAACGGCGCTTTTCCCTGGAAAACAAAACTCGCCTGCCAACATTTTGATGGCAGATTGCAGGAGCCACTTGGTACTATCAAACCAGCCCAACTTGGCACTGGTGCCACCATGGGTCTGGTCACCATCCTGCCTATCGTAGCTTTTCAGGACCTAGCAGGTCACTCCCAGCCATAGGCGCCCAGACACAAAGCTCGGCCCTTTTCCCTGGCAAACAAAAGTAAGCTGTCCCGCTTCTGGATGGCAGATTGCAGGAGCCACTTGGTACTATCCAACCAGCCCAACTTGGCACTGGTGCCACCTTGGGTCTGGGAACCATCCTGCGTATCGTGTGTTCTAAGGAGCCAGCCGGCCACTCCCAGCCACAGGCCCCCAAACACAAACAATGGCGATTTTCCCTGGAATACAAAACCCGCCTGCCAACATTTTGATGGCAGATTGCAGGAGCCACTTGGTACTATCAAATCAGCCCAACTTGGCACTGGTGCCACCATGGGTCTGGTCACCATCCTGCCTATCATAGCTTTTCAGGAGCCAGCCGGTCCCTCTCTGCCATAGGGCCCCAGAGAAAAACCTCGGCCAGTTTCCCTGGCAAACAAAAGTAACCTACCCCGCTTCTGGATGGCAGATTGCAGGAGCCACTTTGCACCATCAAACTAGCCCGACTCGGCACTGGTGCCACCTCAGGTCTGGGAACCATGCTGCGTATCGTGGATTCTAATTAGCCATCCGGCCACTCCCACCCAGAGGCCCCCAAACAAAAACAACGGCGCTTTTCCCTGGAAAACAAAACTCGCCTGCCAACTTTTGATGGCAGATTGCCGGAGCCACTTGGTACTATCAAACCAGCCCAACTTGACACTGGTGCCACCATGGGTCTGGTCACCATCCTGCCTATCGTAGCTTTTCAGGAGCCAGCCGGTCACTCCCAGCCATAGGCGCCCAGACACAAACCTCGGCCCGTTTCCCTGGCAAACAAAAGTAAGCTACCCCGCTTCTGGATGGCAGATTGCAGGAGCCACTTTGTACTATCAAACCAGCCCAACTTGGCACTGGTGCCACCTTGGGTCTGGGAACCATCCTGCGTATCGTGGATTCTAATTAGCCATCCGTCCACTCCCAGCCACAGGCCCCCAAACAAAAACAACGGCGCTTTTCCCTGGAAAACAAAACTCGCCTGCCAAATTTTGATGGCAGATTGCCGGAGCCACTTGGTACTATCAAACCAGCCCAACTTGACACTGGTGCCACCATGGGTCTGGTCACCATCCTGCCTATCGTAGCATTTCAGGAGCCAGCCGGTCACTCCCAGCCATAGGCCCCCAGACAAAAACCTTGGCCCGTTTCCCTGGCAAACAAAAGTAAGTTATCCCGCTACTGGATGGCAGATTGCAGGAGCCACTTTTCACCATCAAACCAGCCCGACTTGGCACTGGTGCCACCTCAGGTCTGGGAACAATGCTGCGTATCGTGGATTCTAAGGAGCCAGCCTGCCACTCCCAGCCACAGGCCCCCAAACACATACAACGGCGCATTTCCCTGGATAACAAAGTCGCCTGCCAAATTTTGATGACAGATTGCAGGAGCCACTTGGTACTATCAAACCAGCCCAACTTGGGACTGGTGCCACCATGGGTCTGGTCACCATCCTGCCTATCTTAGCTTTTCAGGAGCCAGCCGGTCACTCCCAGCCATAGGCCCCGAGACAAAAACCTCGCCGGTTTCTCTGGCAAACAAAAGTAAGCTGCCCCGCTTCTGGATGGCAGATTGCAGGACGCACTCGGTACTATCAAACCAGCCCAACTTGGCACTGGTGCCACCTTGGGTCTGGGAACCATCCTGCGTATCGTGGATTCTAAGGAGCCAGCCGGCCACTCCCATCCACAGGCCCCCAAACAGAAACA
This sequence comes from Melospiza melodia melodia, assembly GCF_035770615.1. Classification (NCBI taxonomy): domain Eukaryota; kingdom Metazoa; phylum Chordata; class Aves; order Passeriformes; family Passerellidae; genus Melospiza; species Melospiza melodia. Next base: position 35,372,323 of record NC_086199.1, on the reverse strand, counting down.
ACGGCGCTTTTCCCTGGAAAACAAAACTCGCCTGCCAACATTTTGATGGCAGATTGCAGGAGCCACTTGGTACTATCAAATCAGCCCAACTTGGCACTGGTGCCACCATGGGTCTGCTCACCATCCTGCCTATCGTAGCTTTTCAGGACCTAGCCGGTCACTCCAAGCCATAGGCGCCCAGACACAAAGCTCGGCCCGTTTCCCTGGCAAACAAAAGTAAGCTACCCCGCTTCTGGATGGCAGATTGCAGGAGCCACTTTGCACCATCAAACTAGCCCGACTTGGCACTGGTGCCACCTCAGCTCTGGGAACCATCCTGCGTATGGTTCATTGTAAGGAGCCAGCCGGCCACTCCAGCCACAGGCCCCCAGACACAAACAACGGCGCTTTTCCCTGGAAAACAAAACTCGCCTGCCAACTTTTTGATGGCAGATTGCAGGAGCCACTTGGTACTATCAAATCAGCCCAACTTGGCACTGGTGCCACCATGGGTCTGGTCACCATCCTGCCTATCGTAGCTTTTCAGGAGCCAGCCGGTCACTCGCAGCCATAGGCCCCCAGACACAATACTCGGCCCGTTTCCCTGGCAAACAAAAGTAAGCTACCCCGCTTCTGGATGGCAGATTGCAGGAATCACTTGGTACTATCAAACCAGCCCAACTTGGCACTGGTGCCACCTTGGGTCTGGGAACCATCCTGCGTATCGTGGATTCTAAGCAGCCAGCCGGCCACTCCCTGCCACAGGCACCCAAACACAAACAACGGCGCTTTTCCCTGGAAAACAAAACTCGCCCT